>NC_083342.1:134930686-135282344 GCF_019175385.1 Lycium barbarum | reverse complement strand
TAAGAGTTTACTAATCTATGTGTGGATTAAGTTTTTATCCAATTGTTCAAGTTTTGAATAGTAAAAGCCGATGAAAAAGATACAAAAGAACCCAATACTATGATATCATCTCAAACATGATAAAAGTGATACCAGAACCCAATACTAACACGGGTCATTTGCACGATTATCCTTCAAAGGCACTGGTCTTTAATTTTTGGCCCTCAAATTGTTGGTCTTTAATTTTTACCCCTCGCTTAATACCCCGAGGTTTTGAGTTCGAACTCCGGCTCAGTAAAAAAAAAAATTCCAAGGCAAAGGTTTGTAACAAAATTAGGCTTATTTGGGTAAAAGTTAGGCTTTAAGGCAAAGGCCTATTCAGGTAAAAATTAGGCCCTAAGGCAGACTTTTAACCAAACTATGCCTTCTAAGGTTCAAACTCTACCTTTTGAATCCATAACTCTGCCTGGCGAGTCCGAAACTCTGCCTTGCGAATTTATTTTTAATTTTTGACTGAGCGATGTTCGAATCCGAAACTCATAAATTTTAGGCGAAGGATAAAAATTAAAGACAAACAATTTGAGGGACAAAAATTAAAGACGAATGCCTTTGAAGGTCATTCCGCACAAAAAAAATGTACTAACACAAAGACTCTAAGGCCCAAACTGTGGCACCTCACTTCAAGGTGGTACATTCAGTTCTTTTCAATTTTTCTAGGAATACATGTATCTTAAGATTAATAGAGTACATTAATTCATGATTTAATATAATTAATGTACCACAAAAATTAAAAAGTCTTTTCCTCTTCCAACACAAGGTTCAATTTTGCAAAAAGGATTAAAGCTTTGACTTTCTTATTTAATTAATGCTTTGACTCAAACTACCTAATAACCTCCTTCCACCCCCCCCCCCCCCCCACCCTCCCTCCCCCCAAATTCGTTTTTATTTGATCCATATTGACTTGATACTTTCTTGAAGAAAGCACTCTATTTATCAAGGGTTTATTTTGGTAAACTAACCTTATTTATTATTTTTTGGAAATCTAAGTTTTACTACTAGCCTCTGTGTAGTTAGTTAACTTATTGATTGGGGTAATATTGAAAGGAAATACTAATAAATCTCTGAACAAGTTAAAAGGAAAATCCATAGTTAGTACTCTTTTCGGATTAAAAAAAATGTTCACTTAGTCATTTGCACACCCCTTAAGAAAATACTAACTCCTAGACAAAAATAAATAATTTGACTAAACTGCTCCTAATTAAATATGTATTGGAATTGAGCATATAACACTTAATAGGGGTAAATTTTTAAAAATAAGGATAATTCTTTTTTGATTTTATAAGTGAACACTCTTTTTTACACAAGAAAAAAGGCTAAGTGGAAACTTTTTTGGGCAATTTGCAAGATTGTCCTTCGCTAGGGGTGGTCTTTAATTTTTGCCCCACAAATTAGAGGTCTTTAATTTTTTCCCTCTGAAAATTCTGCCTTAAGGCAGAATTTCGCAAGACATAATTCTGCCCATGCAAATTCTGTCTTAAGGCCTGAAAGGCAAAACTTAAAGACCACCAATTTGAAGGACAAAAATTAAAGACCACCCCAAATGAAGGCCAATCCGACCAAAAAAAAAGAACTTTTTTTTTTTATCCGAAGGGAGTGTAACAGACAAGTATAAAGGAACAGAAAGAGATAGGGAGTACAGTCAAACCTCTCTATAATTGTCATTCGTTATAACAACATTTCACTAAAACGGCCTGATTTTCTCCGGAACTGATTTTTAATGTTAAATGTTACTTCTCTATAACATAATTCTACCTATAACAGCAATGACATTCATTATAGCGGTACACTCTTTATAAAATCACCTTTCTATAACAACCATACTCAAATAGTGTGTAATAATATTTCGTAATTATGTATAAAAATAAAAAAGCTAATGTTAAGAGTCAATTGTTACTTGAGTCAGATAGAAGAGCCAACTGTTAAGCTCTTAGACAACTTTCAAGAGAAAGTTATTGAATTCTCTTTTGTTGAAAGTTTGGACAAAATTCTTTATCAATTCAAGCGTTTTTTTATCACTAAGGGACTGAAATTTACGAAACTACCTACAATTGTAGAATTCTTACGTCAAACTTGAAATATTTAAATTCTCAATTAATTTTAAATGCATATGTTCCTTAGATTTTAATTCTTTATTGGTATTGGTACAACTAGTTATGAATTTATTTTCTTTTCAATTTTTAATTAATGAGATATGAAAATCAATTGAGATTCTAAATTACAAGTATATTGCTTTCGTTTATACATAATATAAAATGTGCAAAAAAAAAAAAATGTTTGCGTAGTTTTGTTTATAACAGCTAAATGAGATCTAAACATCAAATGCCAATATACATGCATAAATCACCTCACTATAGCAGCCATGAAATTTTCGAATAAACGCTGTTATTATAGAGAGATTTGACTGTAGTTGAAGCATCCTTCGAGATTTATTGTACACTATATATCATTGGATTTACTAACTTAATCGTGGATCCTTCAATGATCAAAGCAGTCTTAAATAATCAAACATGAACTGAGAAACCCTTCACATGGCTCCAGGCAGAACAATATATAGTATAGTAACCAATAATGTAAGCAACAGAACAATATGTTTCTTAATTTTGGGAGGATGGAAATTAGTAGAGTCCGGAGCCAAAATGGCATATTTTTACAGCAATTAGACCAAAATAGGCTGTCTTTTTTTTTTTATACCCAAATGGGTATTTCGTTGATCATTCAACGAAATACCCCAGTTACTGTTCATAGCAGCAACTTTTTTTTTTTTTTTAAATTTTTTTTGCATTTCGTGGAACAATCCACGAAATAGTTTTTTTTTTTTTTTTTTTTTTTTTTTTTTAATTTCGTGAAAAAAAAGATTTTTTTTTTACATATCATGACACAATCCACGAAATAGATGTTTTTTTATTTTATTTCGTGAATAAAAAAAGAAATAGGAAATTATAATTTTTTTTTTGTTTTTGCATTTCGTGTATTAAAAAACGAAATAGGATAAATTTTTTTCTAATTTCGTTCGTATAAAAAGGAAATTGGAAAATATATATATATATTATATCGTGTATTAATGAAGGAAATTGATTTGTTTTTTTTATTTTTTTTTGCATTTCGTAATCTAATGAACGAAATAAGTTTTTTTTTTTTTTTTGTATTTAGTGAATAAAAAAACGAAATAGGAAATTATATACATATATATATATATATTTTGCATTTCGTGTATTAAAAAACGAAATAGGAAAATAATTTTATTTTCATTTCGTTTATATAAAAATGAAATAGGAATATATATATATATATTTCATTCATGTAATGAAATATTTCGTGGATTGTTCCACGAAATGCAAAATAAAAAATAAAAAAAAAACATATTTCGTGGATTGTTCCACGAAATGCAAAAAAAAAAAAAAAAACAGTTTTATTTATATTAACGAAACTGTTTTATTTTTTAATTTAAAACTGTTTTTTTTTATTTTTTATTTTGCATTTCGTGGAACAATCCACGAAATATAAAAAAAAATAGTTTTTTTATATATTTTTGAAATTGATCTTATATATATATATATATATATATATATTCCAAATTGATTAAAAGCCATTTTTTAAAATATATTTTTCAAAAAACTTAGTGTTTAACTGTAAGGTTATTTTAGTTAACTTTATATATCGAGAAAATTAGTCAGCTTTATTTTCAAAAATTGAAACCGCAGAAGTGAAATTGACATTCACAGATACATTATCCCTGGATTTTTACGTTGAAATATATTGCGTATCATCATCTTATAAGTAAATAAAACTGAAAATTTCATGCCAATTTGGGGAAAATTTGAAATTGAATGTGATAAAAGGCGTTTTTTTAAAAATCGGCTCGGCCAAACCGCCTTATGGCCGTTTGTGTGCATAGATCTCGGAAAAATACCCAAAATCAAAAAAAAAAATCGCGTAAATCGGATGTCCGAGCACAAAGTTATGACCATCTAAAGTTTGACGACTTTACAACTAGTTTTTCTCCCTATATTTTTTAGAATTATATTTATATTTAAAATAAAGTTATGTCTTGACTTTACAACTATTTTTTTTTTCGTTTATTAAAAAACGAAATAAGATTTTTTTTTATTTCGTGAATATATAAATGTTTTTATAAATGAAACACAAAAATATATATATATATTCATCCTATTTCATTGGTACATGAATGAAATATATATATATATATATATATATTTTTTATTTTCCTATTTCGTTTTTTAATACACGAAATGCAAAAACAAAAAAAAAATTATAATTTCCTATTTCTTTTTTTATTCACGAAATATAATAAAAAAAACATCTATTTCGTGGATTGTGTCATGATATGTAAAAAACAAAATCATTTTTTTCACGAAATTAAAAAAAAAAAAAAAAGCTATTTCGTGGATTGTTCCACGAAATGCAAAAATTTTTTTAAAAAAAAGCTATTTCGTGGAACAATCCACGAAATAGCAAAAAAAAAAAAAAAAAAAAAAAAAAAGAGTTGCTGCTATGAACAGTAACTGGGGTATTTCGTTGAATGATCAACGAAATACCCATTTGGGTATAAAAAAAAAAAGACAGCCTATTTTGGTCTAATTGCTGTAAAAATATGCCATTTTGGCTCCGGACTCGAAATTAGTAGCTCTATATGTCATGTACTGATCTGCTCGAGTGGGGAACACAAGATCCAAAGGGTGATTGATAATTTGAAAGGATAATCTTCAAAGTAACAAAGTGGCTATTTCTGTTGTTTTCTTTATGTACATGACCCCCTACCAGAATATGTAAGACCAATAAAAAACCATATTTGTAGCCCGTGAACAATATTGTACGTTGAAAGATTTTAGTACTTACTAACTTTTTGAACCTACCAAATCGTAGTGTAACTACATCTCTAGACCTCTAGTTAGGTAAACTGATTGGTAGAATTTGTGTTTGAGGAGCAATGTTATTCCAAATTATATTGCCGACTCTTAAAAAATATCGTCAGATTGTGCTGGATTCTCCAAAAGCTATGTCTTTTATAAGAATTTGACATTGATGCGACAATAATTTGAAAGATCCGAGCAACATAGATTCCAAGAGTCTAAAGGCAAAACAGTCACCTGCTAGTTTTGTTGTCTTTGTGCATTCAACAATGCAGCATAAAGGTCAATCTGTACATGGTAATTAGAATCTTAATAGAGAAAAAAAAAAAGGTTTTTTTTTTTATCGGTTTAGATTTTGATGGACAGAGTTATTTAATACTCAATCTAGTGAATGGATATATATATATATATATATATATATATATACCTGATAGAATAGGCCTGGTGAAGTAAGCTAGCACGGGAAACCATTATTAGAAAACTAATTTATCTTTGTGCCCCTTTTAAGTTTTTTAAAATAAGATGATGAACCTATGACAATGAATTTTTCATAGATGTTGCTACTTACGAGTTAAATAATTGGATTATCATACTGTAAAAAGTATATATGTGGATGGGAACGAGAAGAGGCCCCTCCGAAAGAGTGCAAGTAATCCAAATAGATGTTCTAATGTGTGAGTAAACATAGGAGTAAAAATCCCTAGTCCCTATATTGTTTACTTGAAAAGTAATCCCAGATTTGGTTAATAGATACCATTTCCTTCTTTTCTATTTGATCGGTCTATAACATTTTTCGAACTTTTGTACTCTTCAAAGATATACCCCTATGTCCCTGTGAATGTGTTTGAAGTAATTTTGACTATATGTTTGGATATAAATTCTTTACTTTTTAAAAAAATAAATTTTATTTTAAAATTATACAAAAGTACTACAAGTCAACATAGCCAATGATTTTTTTTTTTTTTAGAAAAAGTCGTAGTCAAAGAAAAAAATATTTGATTCCCCAAATAGTCAAATAATAACACCTTCACATAAAATGAGACAGAGAAAGTATCAATAGGTGTTGACAAACTCATCTCTTTTAGACTTATCAAGTTGAAAAAAATTTAAATACATTAATATATGTCGATTATTGAGTGACTTGTTGATTACAGAAAATAGTTTTGTATTTTTTGTTATACTTAATTAAAGTTGAGTAGTAATATATTCATTATAAAGTGTAAATTTGCATGACGAAAACCAACCCATTAATACACATTAGAAATAGTATTAAACACCAAATAAGCAATTAACACGCGGTGGTCGAAACGAATGAAAAATCCAAATGCCAATAAATGATTGATTGATGGGTTTATAGATATTGGCACTTCACGTACTCTCCGTGACTGTGTGTGACAGCTATTGTTACGTACACAATTGCAAATGAAGTAGTAGCACAATACCCACACCAACGAACCAATCCATTGATATGTGAGTAACCTTCTACCTTCCCATTCGTCACAACAACCCCATTACTCTCTCTTCCATCATTAATGTGTAAGTAATTGCAAATGCCCGTTCATCAACATAAGTCTAATTTTTTGTGTGATTTCTTCGTCAAAATGGGCTCAAATAGATAGTCGATAATAGAGATAATAATTTATATGATCGACCCGAACTAGTTGTTGTTTTGTCTTCTTGCTTTCTTATTGTTAGTACATGCATGCATTGGATTGGGCTCCGTTTGAAATTTTTATATAGGTCATGATTCATCGATTTTTATACATATGATATCATAATTCCCCCTGTGTGGTTCCAAAGAAGAACGAATAAAATTTACAGGGGATTTGAAAAATTAAAGAGAGAATCCTGATTGTTGAATCTAAGCTAGCTTTTTGCCATAGGTTTGTTGAAACTTGAAAGAATATATTGAGTTTATTATGAAGTTGTGTTTGGACATGCATTTTACTTGGATTTTTTTTTTTGAAGTTTTGGCCTAGTTTTTGGAACTTGAAAATATTTTGAAGATAAATTTTCAAAAATTGATCAAATTTCATGAACAAACAATGTTTTCAATTTTTTTTTTTATTTTTTTTTGAAAATCTATGGCCAAACGGGAGCTAAGGTGCACTTGTTTGTGGTTTAGTTAATTGGGTTAACGCCTCTACTGCAATTCTTGTTGTTGCTTGTGGCCAAAGAAAAAAATGTATAAACTGCTTTTCTAGGCTTGTTTAGTCTCTTTCAAGCTTTTATCAGTATGAATGTTGCTGAGTTCTCATTTTAATGCAGATTGTTGAGCCTCTGAATAGCTTATAAATCCTTAGAGGCTTCAAGAATGTCGACACATATGGGGGATGTATCTAACAATGGTAGTAGTATAAGAAATATTGACTCATTTTGTAGTGTAGCTGAATTGGAAGACATTGATTTCTCGAGGTTACCTAAGCCAAGACACTTGAATATTGAGAGGCAGGGCTCATATGATGAGAGGTCCCTTACTGAAACTCAACTAGGGTTCTCTCCCCATCCCCCTTCTAGAGCTGAAAATTTCTTCCGCGCTTTGGAACATTTTGATGGTGTATTTTCGCCATCAAAAAGATCGGGGTTCACTACTCCCAGGTCACCTTTTGGGCAAGGGCCACATCCTATGGTTGCCGAGGCTTGGGAAGCTTTGAGGCGAACGTTGGTGCACTTTCGTGGGCAGCCTGTTGGGACAATTGCTGCACTAGATAATTCAGATGAAAAGCTTAACTATGATCAGGTAAAACCTTTTATGTTGTACTAATTGTTGCAAGGTCAATGGTGTGTGCATATTTGTTTTGACTAGTTAACTTTGTTGCGATCAGAGGAAGAATTTTATGTTTGCTTAGTGTGAATCATTAAATTCATAATTTGACATTTACCATTACCTTGTTAAGAGTTATCTGTAGTTGATTTGATTGAATACTTTTGCGCTATGTAACAGTAGAAAACAGCTTATACTTGTGCATGGGATAATTGAATTATGTATTATAGTTAATCAGGCTAGATTAGTTTTAACGTTGGGAACCATGTACTATCGCTCTCTTACGCTTTTTGGTCCAAATACGAAGTGCCCTTTTATAACCATCTACTGCAAGACAATAAAATTTGTTGGTCAACAATGTCAAGCTCTTTATAAATTATGGTGATTGGAAGAAGATCCACTATTCAGAGGAGAGTAGAGATGCCATCTTATTCCTCTAAGCTTGTTTTGTAGGCATTCACTTAATGAGTTATAGTTTCTTTTATCCTTTCGTAATGATGAAAGTTTCCTTTGTTCAATTGAAAGGGTTAATATCTGGATATAATTGAATGCCAATTATGTGTTTTGGGGCACTGTTTTCCCAGACTCAAAATTCATGGTTTACTGGGATCTCCACTTTAGCTATCTTCTAGATACACTAATTTCAGGACAGGATTATTTCCTATATGCTGTTAAAAGACTTGAAATAAAGTCTGATCCACTGAGAAATTGAGTTGTATTCTTACAAAGTTCATTGGTCAATACACTTGTCTGGAATATCTCTTACTTGTAATTGATAAATCTTTCTAAAGACGCATGAGAAAAGGTAGTCATTTTGTTGTATGTATGGTACTTGGAGGAGGTAGTTATACAGAAGTTCTGTAGTGGTTGTTATTCATGATCAAGATGTTTGTTAATAGTCATCTTTAACTTCAGGTGTTTGTTAGAGACTTTGTTCCAAGTGCGCTGGCTTTTCTGATGAACAGGGAACCCGAAATAGTAAAGAATTTCATCCTGAAAACTCTTCGTCTTCAATCGTGGGAGAAAAAGATAGATCGATTCCAATTGGGAGAGGGTGTAATGCCAGCTAGTTTCAAGGTACTTCATGATCCGGTTAGAAATACCGAGACATTAATTGCAGATTTTGGTGAGAGTGCGATAGGAAGAGTGGCTCCTATTGATTCTGGATTTTGGTGGATTATATTACTTCGTGCATACACAAAGTCTACAGGGGACACCTCCCTGTCTGAGATGCCAGAATGCCAGAAGGGTATGCGCCTGATACTCAGTTTATGTCTTTCAGAGGGGTTTGACACATTTCCAACTCTTCTTTGTGCTGACGGCTGCTCTATGATAGATCGTAGAATGGTGAGTTCCTTCTTATTTATGCTTGTTCTTACTGTTCTTAAATGATATACATACTCAGTATGTCTCCATATGTTTGATATAGTGAAATCCTTATCAACAAAAAAAATAAAAAATGCTTGATATACTCAAATTTTATGGAGGTTGTAAATCCAAATTACTCTAGTTTCCCTTCGGATAGGGTTGTCATATTCTTGCAAACTCATAATCGTAAGTCTTGTATCATCACTGTTTATAGATATGCTGCTTGTATATTGTGGAGTTCTTAGCTGAATTGGATGTTCATTCTGAATTCTACCAACTACAATTATCCAAATATATGCTCTTTTGCCTTGATAAATTTTTTTCACGAACTGATAGGACTCTCGTAGCTGTAGAACATCTCTACATGTCGCACGAGGTGTTGAGATTAGGTGGAAATGTTTTCAAGAATTAAATACGGAGTATTACTTTTTGTGGTCATAAAATCCATGAATGACATCATTTTCATTGTATACCTGCACATATATCTCGGGCCAAACTACCCATTCCCTAAAATGTCTATGAATTTCTCAAAAAGAGACAAACATCATCTGTAATTTGTTTGAATAATTATCTCACCCCTAACTCATGTTTGTGTCCTGTGAAAAGGTGATGTTGAATGTCCATGAATAATACCATGTGGAAAGTTGTTTGAGAATACTATCTGCTTCTAGAATTTAATATTGATACCTAATTGGAGGAACTGAATACTCAGATCATCACTTGTATTTTATCAAAGTAGTCGGAAGTTTAATTTCCACGTTATTATTATTTTTTCTTTTTTTGCCTCAGAGGTGTTAGCTTTCTTCCAAACTTAAACTGCTAATTCAATTAGGAATACACTTCCGCAAAAGATTATTTACCAATAATTACGTTCAGCTCTACTGACTGACCAACATTGATAATGTCCCTAGAACATTTCTGCATAGCACACATATAAATATCAATTTTCTGTTTGCCTCTTAATCTAGTCATATTGTAGATACAAGTGCTATCTTTTCCTGGATCTTCCTAAACATTTCTTGTATACAGATCTCCCTTTACCTCTCTCCCTTTTTCGTATCAACCTTTACATCTGCATAGCTTAATCTGCAAATGTTTGCTACAACTAAAGAAACTCGCCCTTTTTTATATTTTCTGAAATATGCACTTACATCCTGCAGTTTCACTGACTACTTTGTGGTAAACAAACATATCAGGGTGTGTATGGGTACCCCATAGAAATACAGGCGCTATTCTTCATGGCTTTAAGATGTGCTCTTCTTTTGCTCAAGCATGATGCTGAAGGGAAGGAGTTCATAGAACGCATTGTGAAGAGACTGCATGCGTTGAGTTACCACATGAGAAATTACTTTTGGCTTGATTTAAAGCAACTTAATGACATATACCGATATAAAACTGAAGAATATTCCCACACAGCAGTCAACAAGTTTAATGTCATGCCTGATTCTCTTCCAGAATGGGTTTTTGATTTCATGCCCGTTTCTGGTGGCTATTTCCTTGGAAATGTTGGTCCATCAAACATGGATTTCCGTTGGTTCTGCTTGGGCAACTGTATTGCAATTTTATCAAGCTTAGCAACCCCCGAACAGGCAACCAAGATCATGGATCTTATTGAGTCACGTTGGCATGAATTGGTTGGAGAGATGCCTTTGAAGGTTTGTTATCCGGCTATAGAGGGACATGAGTGGCGGATTGTAACAGGATGTGACCCAAAAAACACTAGATGGAGCTACCACAATGGGGGATCGTGGCCAGGTACCCGTTTACCTTGTGGTGTCCCTTAGTCTTAATTCAACTTTGAATAGAATAGTGTGATGATCATCTCAGTGAATAGAAATATGTTTTTAGTTGTTATTTGAAGGTTATTTTAATTATATTTGAAGATCTGTATAATTTGGTTGGGATATTGAATTGCTCTTTTAGTTCCTCACAAAAGAAGCCCAAGCACTACTGTAATTGCCTAAAACTGGGTCTTCAATTTTGTAGAAACAGTTATTGACAAAAAGTTCCTTGTCATTGATGTGCTGCTCAGTTCATGTATAGTATTTTCTTATTGTGTTTTTCCTTGTATGGCCTTTCTTGAGCATTACATTGTCAAAAACAAGCAGTCCTCTTGTCAAAAAGTTGCTGCGTTTTACAATTCAGATTCAGCTTTTAGATGGTCTTAATGACGGTCAAATGCTTAAAAATTAGAAAGAGATCTCAGACTTGCCATATGACTTCTTTTGTAATCTTATATCCTCTCTAAGATTGTGTAGGGTCCTCTCATATTTGATTCTGTCTCTGGCTACAGTGCTTCTATGGCTCCTCACAGCAGCATGTATCAAGACGGGGAGGCCTCAGATTGCAAGGCGTGCCATTGAACTTGCTGAACAACGGTTGTCCAAGGATGGGTGGCCTGAATATTATGATGGAAAACTTGGCCGATTCATTGGCAAGCAAGCTCGTAAATACCAAACATGGTCAATTTCTGGTTATTTGGTGGCAAAGATGATGCTTGAAGACCCATCCCATTTGGGAATGATTTCACTCGAGGAGGACAAACAGCTGAAACCTGTCTTGAAACGATCAGCTTCGTTTTGATTGATACATTTCTAGCCTAATATGTTGTCACATGTCCCAGAATGTGGGAGAATACAATTGAAACTCCCAGGTCAAGCGAGAGAGAGGTATAAAAAAAAAAAAAAAAAAAAAAAAAAAAAAAAAAAAAAAAAAAAAAAAAAAGAGGAGTAGAACTAACAAGTCCTTGTAAGAATTAGTATAGGTAGTCCGATTTGGTTAGTCTGATTCTTTCCTGTTTACCTGGAATTCTTCCATTCTTGCTATTTGTCTGTTTACCAGACTTGCTAATCTTGTTTCTTGAACTCAGTTTTAGCTACATTTTCATTATGTTTAGTTTACCTTATGGGTTATGACATGATTTTGCAATTGCCTATTGACATAACTTTTCAGAACGTATAAAGACATGACCTCTTACATGTGAAATACCCTCTGCCTTTCCCAGGAGTGACTCAAGAGGAAGGTTAGTTTTATGGTTTACTTTTCACTTCAACAATATTGAATTTTAGAGAATAACAAAAGTGTACAAAAGTTTTATATAAAAAGAAGAAAAAAGAAACAAAGAATGTCTATTTTGTAATTCAGGGTAACTGAAAACGACTCCTAAGAGACATGAGAATGTGAAAAGGGAAATAAATGTTCCAAAAACATTAACACTCACTTTGATAATGACGGTTAAACATACTTTCAAAATATAAAAGTTCTAAGAATTTGTATAAGATTGGGAAATACAAATTGTATAAGTAGAAGACACTAACGATATATATGTATATCCTATCGAACAAAATACTTGATTTTTCCCCAAGTACTTTTAATGCTTGTAAGAAATGTATTGTAAGTTTGTGAAAAAATATATAGTAGAACTTTTTCGTTAGACGCATGGAATTGGCTAAACATTTTATTCAAAAATATAGAGCTCGAATGGATGCTTTTTGTCTATTACCGGTACTTCCTTCTAAGTTGAGACTGATCATTCAGATAGATGAGGTAAACTAATGAGCTTAGATATTATTAAAGAATCTCATATTTCCTTACATTTTTTTTGCACGGATTACCCTTCAAAGGGGCTTGTCTTTAATTTTTTTCCTTCGCTTAAAAAAATAGCTGAAAATATCCAAGTTTCTGGGTTCAAACTCCTGCTCAGTAAAAAAATAAAAAACCAAAAAAAAACAATTACGCAAGGCAAGACTTCACGAAACTTCTGCCTTAAGAAGGTAGAGGTTTGCTTTGCAAGGCATTTTTTTTTTTTTTACTTTGCTGGAATTCTACAAAAGTTGGTCTTACCGAATAGGCATAATTTTGCTACGAAATTCTATCTTGTGAATTCAATTTTTTGCGCGGATTGTCCCTCTGTTGGGGTGGTCTTCAATTTTTGCCCCTCAAATTGCTGGTCTTTAAGTTTTGCCCTTCGCTTGAAAAGGTGACCGAAAATACCCTGAGTTTCTGGGTTCGAACCTCCGCGAGTAAAAAAAAAAAAAAAATCGCAAGGCAAGACTTTGCAAAAAGTTCTGCCTTATGGGGTAGACTTTGCCTCAAGGCATAACTAAAAGCCTATCCCATAAGGCAGAATTTTTCCTTAAGGCAGAGACTTTGCCTTATAAGGCAAACTTTTAGTTATGCCTTAAGGAAAAGTTTTGGCTTATGGGTAGACTTTTAGTTATGCCTTGAGGCAAAGTCTGCCTCATAAGACAGAACTTTTCCTTAAGGCATAGACTTTGCATTATAAACAAACTTTTAGTTATACCTTAAGGAAAAGTTCTGTCTTCTTAGGCAGACTTTTAGTTATGTCTTAACTGAAAGTTTGCCTTATAATACAAAGTTCTGCCCTCTCCGGCAGACTTTTAGTTATGCCTTAAGGAAATGTCTGCCGCATAAGGCAGAACTTTTTGCAAAGTCTTGCCTTGCGAATTTTTTTTTATTTTTATGACTAAGCCGGGGTTTGAACCCAGAACCTCGGGATATTTTTGAGCGAAGGACAAAAATTAAAGACCAGCAATTTGAGGGGCAAAAACTAAAGACCACCCCCAACGAAGGGCAATCGTGCAAATTTCCCTTGCAATTTTTTTTCTTAACTGAGCCGGGATTCAAACCCAAAACCTCGGGATATTTTAAGCGAAGGGCAAAAATTAAATACCAGCAATTGGAGGGGCAAAAATTAACGACCGCCCCGAATAGGGGCAACCATGCAAATTGCCCATTCCTTATGCTTATTATTTGCTCTTTTTTTTTTTTTTGCGCGGACTACCCGTCATTTGGGGTGGTCTTTAACTTTTGTCCTTCAAATTGGTGGTCTTTAATTTTTTCCCCTCAAATTGGTGGTCTTTAATTTTTACCCTCTGCCTTTGGGCCTTAAGGCAGAATTTGGATGGACAGCTTTGCAAATTCTGCCTTAAGGCTCAAATTCTGTCTGCATGGGCAGAATTCTGCCTTGTGAAATTCTGTCTTAAGACAGAATTTGCAAAGGTAGAGTAGGCCTGTGCACGAATCAGTTCGGTTCGATTTTGGCCATCATCGAGTTAAAATTTCGAATTTCGACTTTCTAAAATTCTCAACCAAACTCGATCCATTCTAGGTTCAATTCGATTCGTTTTTTATTATTTCGGTTCGGTTACACAAATCGATTTGTTCGGTTTATTCGAAATTTAAACGAGTAATTATTTCATTTCAGTTTTAGAGTAAACATAACAAAAAACAATGAGATCCTAAATTTGCAAGCTTATAACCAAGACATTAACCAAGAAAAAATCATAAACTTGCAAGCATAATAGCATATAAATAGCAAAACAAGAGCTTGACAAGTTGTGCAAGCATACAAATTCGCCAACACCACATTACATATACCAAATTAATAATCCAGCATCTTGCAACTTGCAAGCAAACAAGCATAATAACTCGGTTTGCATCCTCAAAAAAATAAAAATAAAAATAAAACTCTAATTTGTACAGGCTAAGATCAAAGAACAAACAAAGTCATGGGTGGAGGCAATGACCAAAAGGCAAAGATGGCTCATGAGAAGAACGCTGAAAAGATGAAAGACCAAAAGGGCAGTCAACTTGAGGCCAACAACAAGGCCATGAATATCCAGTGCAAGGTGTGCATGCAGACATTCATGTGTACCACTTCTGAAGTTAAATAAATATTACTTCACTATTAAGTATTAGGCGTATATATAGTTAGACTATTAGAGTATTAGTCATATTAGTCACTAGTGGCATATAAATTCGGTTTGTTCGGGTCGATTCGGTTGATAATTGAAGCCAACCGTATCCGAACTGTTAAACCGTAATATTTTACAATTGCATTTGTAAATGAAATCGAATTGTACTATCCAAATTGAATTATCCGAATTATTTCGAATCGGTTCGGAAATTCGAATTGAACTGATTTGTGCACAGGCCTAAGGTAGAGGGCAAAAATTAAAGATCACCAATTTGAGGGACAAAAATTAAAGACCACCCCCAGCGAAGGCCAATCCTGCAAATTGCCCTATTATTTGGCCCATTTAATTAATTAATTTTTATTATTTTCTTGTATGGTGATATTAGGAGTGCATTAAATCTCTTTTCAAAGTCTTCGCATCTTTAAACGGTGGAAAAGCAGTACTTTAAAGCAATAAATTTAATAAAAAAGTTATTATCACCTTCTGTGGTTACGTTAAGAAAGTTGTAAATGTCATTTCACAAGTATTTTTCATTAATGCAAGTTTTCATTATTTTGCAGAATGGTGATGGAATGCTTCAAATCTTATTTCGAAGATTTATTTTTTCCTTCCAAATTACAAATAATTTTGGTTCTTCGAGAGATGCCTTCTTTAACCACTATAAACTACTTTTGTGTCAAAGAGTTACGATCAATATTTAAAAACTCATCATCTTCTTTTAATTACTTGGATTTTTTTAATTATAATAATATTTTTAAATATTTTCTTATATGGTGACATTAAGAATCTAGTAAATCTCCTTTCCAAGTTTCCAAATCTATATTTCAAGTTTTCAAGTTTCTAACAATACGAATATTTTAAGACTTTGAATAAAATTACTCAAACTTTATATTAATAAATAAATTTTTTGACAATAACATCTAAAGTAGAATATTGCAAATCCAAAAGCACATATTCCTGGTTGGCAGCATATAGTAGATGAAGATGAAGCAAAACTTGAAGCAAAAGTCATTGCTCCTTTGGATAGGCAGCTAATCCCTGCTTCGATTAAGGTGTATGGACATGAAGTAATGGTTGTTTGGGCTGCTGCCCCAAATGAACTACTTTAACCCCTATAAACCACTTTTGTGTCAAAGAGTTACGATCAATATTTAAAAACTTATCATCTTCTTTTAATTACTTGGCCTTTTCAATTATAACAATTTTTTAACTATTTTCGTATATGGTGACATTAAGAATGTAGTAAATCTCCTTTCCAAGTTTCCAAATCTATATTTCAAGTTTTCAAGTTTCTAACAATACGAATATTTTAAGACTTTGAATAAAATTACTCAAACTTTATATTAATAAAATTACTCAAACTTTATATTAATTAAAAAAAAAATTGACAATTAGATCTAAAGTAGAATATTGCAAAGCACATATTCCTGGTTGGCAGTATATATTAGATGAAGATGAAGCAAAACTTGAAGCAAAAGTCATCGCTGCTTTGGATAGCCAGCCAATCACCACTTTGATTAAGGTGTATGGCTTGTTAATCAGACATGAAGGAATGGTTGTTTGGGCTCCTGGCCCAAATGAAATACCTTATCGGCCTGTTGGCGCAAAGCATGACGTGTGCCACGCCCTTTCTCCTAATGGGGTATGGTGTTGACCAAGATGACACCCCGTATTATATAGGTAAGGTTCTTGGGGAACTCGTAACTAGATGAACGGGTACATTCACATCGCTCGTTCTCTTCCATTCTAGTTTTGTGAGATTCTAGGAGACGTTTGTTGGAGGCCCACGCAACCTGCTTTTCGGATGGTTAATGCACCAGCTTTAAGCAGGGAAACAAAGTTGCACATATGCTGGCACAATAGTCTCTCAAGAAGAATAGTGTGTTTAGGGCTCAGTGTTTTGTTATTCCACCTATCTATGTTCATCATCTATTAGCTAATGATAAGTCTAGCACAATGGTAGCTAGGAAGACATTGGATGAAAAAACTTGTAATATTGTGGCCAGTTTTGGCAACAAATTTGTCCTAGGTGACACAAGTATGGTTTGTACTGCTTCTATGATGTAATTAATATAATAGTATCTTGGTTGTCCAAAAAAAAACTATTAATTTGAATTAATTGATGTCAATAAAGTTGCTTCTAGCCTCTACATGCAAAGCATGATTGGAAATCATTACCCTAAAAAAAAATGTTCTTTCCTTGTCCTATTTTCTTCCCTGGAAAATGCATTAGGCACTACCATCATAGTCTGATGCATTTCATTAAGAAGTGTTTCTTAAGTTGGTAATCTTAAATTAATTTGTTACACCTCATTTATTTTCGCGTCGTTGTAAGCAAACTAACGTGAGTCCAGAGAGGCTATGATACTCCTATAAGGTTAAGGAAGACTTTTAATAAGTGTTAGACAAGTATTTAAAGGTTTCGGGATCAAGAGAATTGAAGAAATTAGGCTCGTTGAAAATTTGAAAAAACTTGGCAGAATTTTGGACAAGATTTTTGGTCCAACTTCAAAGAGACATATCTCCTAGAATAGGAGGAGTTACCGAATCCATAACCTATATAAATTGAAGTTCAGCGAGTCTTCTTTCCAATGCAACGGACAGATCGCATTTCTGTTAAGTACGACCAGTACAAAAATGTACGTCCCGTACATTTTGGGCATATTTTATCGAAATTTCCAGAAAGTTGAAAAATTTGAAATTTTTTTACCTCCAAAGTACGAGATGAACAGTAACCCGTACTTTGCCCGAAATTTCCAGAATTTGAAGTCGGTGAAATTTTTTTCTAAGCCTATAATTAGCTATTTCCACGACCTAGGCTTCATTTTTCACCCAAAAATAAATACCTAATGCCTCTCTAAGCTTCCCTTGACATCCATAATGTCACGACCCAACCCCGTAGGCCGTGACTAGTGCCCGAGCTGGACACTCGTATACACCTGTTAACTATAATCATCTACAGCTAGCATAACAAAGAACTTATATATATATAAAGGCAAGACGTTGCTTTAAAGCTGTCGCATATATGCATATCATAGCCACCTGTCTCCTGAGGAGTTACAACTTTCAACAGATTATATCGCACATAAGCCGACAAAGCTGTCATATATAGGGGAACGTCCCAGCTATACACAAGCCAAAAAGGCTACCATAATATACAGCTTCCACAACAAATATATATATATATCTACGCAAGCCGACAAGGCTGGCACTACACACAACATCCCAAAACATATATATATATATATATATATATATATATATATATATATATATATATATATGCAAGCCGACAAGGCTGCCACTACGAATGGGTACGCCTCAAAACATAAGTCATGTCCACACAACAAAACAACAACTATATACAGATCCACACATATGTCTACAGACCTCTAAGAGTAACGATAGTATCATATGATGGGACAGGGCCCCGTCGTACCCTGAACAAACACATATATACAACAAAGAGGATTTGTACCACAAAGCTAGGCTCCGGAACAAAGGAGCACTCCAAAATAGCTGAATAGATATCCTATGCTAGCGGATCTCCAAAACGAACGTCTGTACCTGCGGGCATGAAACGCAGCCCCCCGAAGAAAGGGGGTCAGTATGGAATATGTACTGAGCATGCAAAGCATAAATTCGATAAACGGAATCATACTGAAGTAAGGAGTACAGATAACCAGTACAATAACCAGAAAACCACAAGGCTTACCTTTGAATCACCAATCACGGTACCAATATCAGACTTAACTCATTATGAAACTTAATGCCAATATTAGATAATCATTTTGTTCACATATATATGTATAACGTATCCCGACCCTCTAGTGAGGGACTCGGTAAGTAAAATCATATCATCATCATGTATATATATATATATATATATATATATATATATATATATATATATATATATATATATAACGTGTCCCGGCCCTCTAGTGAGGGACTCGGTGAATAAGATCATCATATGCCATCTTGGCCGCCATCCCCGTATCCTCATATCATCATGTCATCACATCGTCATATACATATACATATAACGTGTCCCGGCCCTCTAGAGAGGGACTCGGTGAATAATGCAAAGGATCTGTGCACGATAACATGTCCTGGCCCGGGACTCAGTGAAAGATGTAACGGTAAGCACGAGCAGAGTAATAAGTAACCATATACATACAAACCATCTTTTGAGACTCAATGGATAAGTAGACTAATCAGCTCTCAAGTATCAGGATAATAGTCATATTAAGTTCTTTCTAAATGTCATTACGAACTATATAAAGGAACGTCTCAGGGATCATAGTCATGCATCAAATTAACACGAGATAGCTTATGAAAGTCAAGGACACCACTCATTATGGAATTCTTTAAGAATAAGAACTTTTGTACATCATATACTAGTCAATCATATAAGAGATTCGAGGGCAATAGCTCCATTATCCTGAGAGTTCTAACATCAATAAATGAATAAAAATCGTAAGTCATGCTCGGAATTAGTGAGTAGAATTACCCCAAAGCTCATATCATATCTTACTTACATCTAGGACATGCCAAAAGAAAGAAGGGATAGGCTTTACATACCTTTAGCGTTTAGTCGCAGGACAACCCGTATACGCTGCTCAATAGTACTTTATCCTATATTAAGATATCAAGAACTACGATTAGGCTACAAGGGAATTCAATACGTATTCTAACGTTAATAACCCCTTTCTAAACAATTAGACGACGTTTCGTTCGTATTCAAACCAACTACTACCACTAAGCCAATATTACTAGTCATGCATTCAAGTATCAACCCGAGACTATTTAAACATGACTCGAGGGAACTCCGGACAGCCCGTACAATATTCAAAACAGCCCGACCAACATACCATACAACTCGTAATTTTCCAAACTTCAACCAAAACAACAACAACACGTTTAGCAACATCATCTATATAATTGCAAGAAACTATATTAACGACATACTAACTTCTACAACAGCCCACAACGACTTCAACTTCAATTTTTAACCATCAATTATCCTTATTCCTATTATAGAAATCATGACAATAACAATCAACATTCAAAGTAAATTTAACCCATCCTTTTTCCTAAAACAGTCCACGGCTTGGACTGTTTTCCTACATCAACATATACCATTTCTTTTACACATCAAACTCACGTTTATACATATTCACGACGCATCCAACTCACCATAACGTCCATAACAACAACAACTAAAGCATCAAATAAATCAATCCACCAATTCTCCTAAACCAGCCCCTACACGGCCTCAACATAATCACACACAACTTCATGATTTTCATTCATTTATACACACTACAACACGTTCAAACCATCCTCAATACATGTACAAGAAGGTTAAACATTACTTCATATAAGCCTATCACACGGCTCACTTTAAATTTCAACAACAACAATCCAATACCAACATGCATAATTTTTATACATTCAATTCACATTTATACATATCACAATACATCCAAACTCATTCTAAACGTAAAAGAAGTGATCAATTCTTACCTTGAATACTTGGCTCCAATTTGTGTCTTAAATTTTTATACTTATTCTTGCTTCTCCACCAACTACTACACGTCGTTGTATACCTTGTACGGAGTTGAATTGATTGTGAAATGTGTTTTTTTTGGATCAATCTTAAGGAGCTTCAATCTCGGCCAGCTATGGCCGAGACTCTCTCTTTCTACCTCTTAGTGTTCTTGAATTGCAAAGATAAAAATGACTTGGAAATGATCATTTGCTCTATCCTTAATCATATATATATGATTCCCAATTTGTTACACGTACCCCCTCCCATGTTGACTCACCATTGCACATTGTTTTTTTTTTTAATATTATTATTCAGGTGGGGCCCACACGCCTAATTAGGCTAATTAGTGGGTAATTTAAACTTTTAATCCCACTTAATAATATAATCATGGTTAGTTAATCCCTAATCTCCAATAATATTTCTATACCAAATAAAATTTATAGGCAACTTGTGCATTGAAACAAAATCGGAAGTTAAAAGTCTCTACCTCGTACCCTAAAATAGTCTTGTCTTTAACTTGTCGCGTTTAGCTTAAAACATCCCAATGTATAAAAATACGGGATATAACACATAACCACCCCAAATCAAATCAAGAAAGGATCAAACTCCTAAATCCTCAACTAGTTTATAGAAAGGTGTTTGTTCTTATTTCTACATGGAGTTGTGGTGAACTTGGCCTTGAAACAAGTTGTGTAAGTTGAAGTTCTTCAAATACAAGGTGTATTATTCATCTTATTGCTTATGTTGAGTTGATTTGGAGGTTTAGTAAGTCTTAAAGTCAAGAGAATGGGGATAGAGAAGTCATGAGGTATTAAGTTGAAGTTGATGACTATGAGTTGATTCTTAAAGAGAGTTGTGGATTGATTTAAGTTTAATTTGAATATAATCTCTTGGCTATGGTATTGTTGATGTTGTTTTTGTGTTTGGGCGTTGTTTTAAGATTTGGAGCAAGTAAGTGGTATAGGGGAAATGCTGCCTGAATTTCGTTAGCTCATTTATTAAGTCTAGTTTGACCTCATAAAGTGTTTCAATGATTTACCCGAAGTGTGAATTATCTTGAATGTAGATTTACGAGCTCGGGAGGATAGGCGTTGAGTAGTTAAGGAGACCACGAGGTATGTTAAGGCTAACCCTTTCTTTCAAAAGGCATGATTCCCTTATTGTGAACCCATACATGATATCTATAATGTCTTATTTCCTAAAATTGCTAGAAACTCATAATTCTCAAGGTTCCTATGGTATTGTTGATAAAAGTTCCCTATGATGATGATGATGATGATGATGATGATGATGAAGATGAAGATTCCATTTCTAAAGATACCAAAGTTTATAGTTCTTGATGTTCTTGTGATATTATTGAGCTTGTTCCATGATTATTGATTTTATTCATTGTTGTTGATCTCATCTTATAATAATTGTTCTTTAAAGGTGAGATATAACGATGATGATGATTCCATAATAGAAATCGGAGGTTTACCGACCTTACGTCACTCCGATAGAGTAGTACTATTTCATTTGGGCTCTCACACATGCTTTATATATATGTAACTATTTTCTCACACCGAGCCGCGCTATAGTCGGCGGGGTACGACACGTAAATGTGCACACCACTGCAGTGGGTACGTTATGATGTTACCCCAGACGCGGGATGATATGATGTATGGATCGGGTTGCACGTTCCGTAGCAATATATATATAGGGAAAAGGGTCAAATATACCCCTCTACTTTAGTATAATAGTTAAATATACCCTCCGTTAGTCAAAGTAGATAAATATACCCTTTCCGTTAGTCAAAGTAGATAAGTATACCCCTTCCGTTAAGAAAATACACAAATATACCCCTCAGTTGACAGAATCCCCAATTCCACCATTAATTACCCGATTTAACTTAAAAAACCCACGCCCGTCCCGCCCCAACCCTCAAATTAAATTCCACCCACATATACCACCCACCATACAACCGACCCAACACAACCACCACTTCCACCACCACAACCACAACACTCCTCCTATACACAACCGCTCATCATTTTTAATTAGTTGTAGCGAGCCAGAAGATGGTAACAATGATTCATCCCATTCCCTTGGCATCACAAAACTTGATGTAGAATTGACATGGCAGATGTAAAAGGTAATAATCGTGATAATAACTATGGTATTTTTTGACATGGCTGAAGCGTTGGGAGTGTGTTAGTAGGCTACTCAATTTCAAATGCTCACTTAACAACTGATTATATATAATGCTAGTCTGCTCATAACTTGAAGTCACAAAATTAGAAACTATAAATTAAATTAAAGTTCAACACTAATTTTAGCCTATCTTAAAGACAACATCCTAATTCATCAGTAGTGGTGGTGGTTGTGTTGGGTCGGTTGTAGTGGTGGTGAGCATATTTGGGTGGAAAGAATTTAATTTGCGGGTCGGGGCGGGCATGGTTTTTTTTAAGTTAAATTGAGTAATTAATGGTGGAATTGGGAATTATGTCAACTGAGGGGTATATTTTTGTACTTTCTTAACGGAAGGGGTATATTTATCTACTTTGACTAACAGAAAGGGTATATTTATCTACTTTGATTAACGGAGGGTACATTTAACTATTAAACTAAAGTAGAGGGGTATATTTGACCCTTTTCCCATATATATATGTATGTATGAATTTTTTTTTTTAGAAGCTAAGCATGCATGATATCCGCCTCAAGAGGCAATCAGATGTACAGGTTATTTCTCCTATCTCATACTTCTTTCATACTTTTATTATGTTGTTATTCATGCCTTACATACTCAGTACATCATTCGTGCTGACGTCCTTTTGCTTGTGGACTCTGCGTTCATGACCGCCGATAAGCAGGGAGACGGATCAGATCCTTAGGTGCTGCATCAGCGATTTCTCAGGAACGCTTCATTTGCTTCGGAGCTGCAGTTTAGTGGTATTGTTCTTTTGAATACATATGTGGGCATGGCGAGGTCTTGTCCCATTCTTATGATGTTATGCACTCTATGTAGAGGCTCGTAGACAGATGTAGATAGTTAGATGTTCTGTAGCCTCATCGGTTCATATCTTTGCATACCATTTTTGGTAGCCTTGTCGGCTTGTACATATGGGCATAGTTGATGATGTTTATATATAGATATGCATTTATCTTTTGACCTCATGCCCTTACAGATTATGATATTATGAGTTACCTTTCGTGGCCCATCTAGTTATGACTATGAGAAGTATGTTAAGAGGTGCTCGGTAGGTTAGCTCCGGTTACCCGTCATGGTCCTCCGGTTGGGTCGTGACATAATTGACCAATAAAGTTGCTCTAGCCTCTAAGACATGCCAGACTTTGATTGGAATTATGACTATAAGAAATTAGTGTTCTTGTTGGGTTCCATTAAACACTACAGAAGTTGTTAGTTTAGATCAAAACACCTATTTTACGTAAATAATTTTGATCTTTTTTCTTTACATAACCCACTGAGAGTAGTACGTCTGCAAGGATCTATCGTTAACAACTGTGTTTTTTCTAAAAACTCGAAAGGCAATTCCCCTATTATGTTGAAAAGTTGGGGGGAGAGCGCACTTCTATCATGAAAGATTCAATCCAGCCACAAATTCCTTATATTTACCTTGTTATAACTTCATCCAAGTCGAAGACCCAATAGTAATTTGTTTTTTTGCTCAAGGTTCACTATGCACAACACCCTTCTTGGAAGGTGGTTGTGTGTGTGTGGGGGGGGGGGGGGGGGGTGAGTGCTCTTTAGGTGTATTGGTTTTTGTTGGTTAATGGTACTGTTTACATGGTTACCGAAAAAAACATTTGAGTTGTTGATTGCACAATTCCTATTTCTTCTAAATCGTTCAATGAATTCTCACGAAAGACATAAATTGAAAATAACGACAATTCTTAAATGCATATAAATTAGCATATTATACACTTGTAAAGATCCATACATAAAGTTTCCGCAAAAGGTATACTTTCAAGTCAATACGATTTCTAGAAGCACGTTTTTGCTTACGAAAAGAACAAGGAATCAAATACAACATCATAAAATTCTAAAATCTTCTTCCAACAACTTGTGTATAATTGGACTATATTTTCAGTTGTGCTTATTTGCACCTACCAATCCTAAAAATGAAAGCACGTATAAAAGGTTATGATACAAAATACAAAGTATGGGCTAACAAAACAGAGTGAAGTAAGCACATATTTACGTAAATATGAAAAAAAAAAAAAAGATGTCACTAGGTCTGCAACTGTTTATCAACTGAATCAAGGATATCAACTAAAAACACATCCAATAAGGAACGAAGGAACTTTCATGAGAAAAATGGATCAGGTCGGATCAAACAAGTGAGTTTTTAAAAAATTTGGGTATATAAAATTCGGGGATGGATTTTCATAATAGAAGTCTTAGGTTCGAAACCTTTGCCCATGACAGCAGGAGATTTGTCTTCTGGGTCGAGCTCGTGGCATGAAGCTTGCCTAGTGCGGGTTATCTCTCCTGTGTGGTTTGCGAGCTATTACACAAGAGCTGGGTTAACCTGTGCGCACCTGAAGAGTAGTGGCTGCGGGTTCCCATGTAACAAAAAAAAAATTGTGGATGGATCATTTGATTTTGAACTTGACACATATCTCTCCATTAAAATTAAAGGCAAATTTGTGTTAAAATATCAAAGGAGAGCTATTTTTGAACCGAAGTTATAACGAAAAAGATATATTTAAATCGAAAGCATAACAAAGGTTTTATTTATATTATTTCTAATAGTAAAAAGATATATTTAACCCATTTCCGCAAGAATATGGACCGGAGGAAGCAACGCATAAGTATCTTTTGAGTTTGATTTTCGATGTAATTTTCTAATTTCTATTTCTCTTTACTTCTCAAGGCCTATTAAAAAAAAAAAAAAAAAAAAAAAGTCCACCCACTAAGTACATAGGTTAGCGTCCAACTCCAACAAGATCCTCCTAATTCCTAAATTCTTTTTACTCCTTATTGTTATAAACAGCTTATACATATTGTCCGCTTTGGCGCACCTCACGGCTTTAAAACGCGTATATAAGTAAAGGCTTCAGGCCCTGCTTATAAGCACGCACACAATCTCGTGTGCGAGCGATGTGGGAACTTCAAGTTCACAACACACCCCCTCATCGCGAGCATCGTGCTGATAACGTGTTATAAACAGCTTATACATATTGTCCGCTTTGGCGCACCTCACGGCTTTAAAACGCGTATATAAGTAAAGGCTTCAGGCCCTGCTTATAAGCACGCACACAATCTCGTGTGCGAGCGATGTGGGAACTTCAAGTTCACAACACTTATTTTATTTTCACCAATATTCACCTCCTCCTTTATTTCAATTTCAATCTTAAATTTCTCCGTCGAATATTACTTATAATATTAGTATACTTTGTCGATAAATGGTTTTAATTCGATTTCTCTTTTACTTCTCAAGGCATAAATTAATTAAAAAATAAACATAAAAAGAAATAGTCCACCCACAAGCACAATATACATAGGTTAGTGTCCAACTCTAACAAGATCCTCTTCATTCCTAAATTCTTTTTATTTTTCACCAATATTTTACCTTCTCCTTTATTTCAAATCCAATTTCAATCTTTACCTTTCTTCCTCAAATTTTTAGGTTATATCCACAAATCAGCTCTATGAGGACGACACGTAGACCGATCCAAGTGGTATCCACATGGGTCCGCCGGCAACCACCAAAGGTGAAGGCTTTTCTGGCGGTGATTACCGGTATGGCGGCGCTCGTGTTGCTACGCGCCATCGTACACGATCATGATAATCTCTTTGTTGCTGCTGAGGCTGTTCATTCCATTGGAATATCCGTTCTTATTTATAAGCTCATGAAAGAAAAAACTTGTGCCGGTCGGTAATTTTCTTTTTTTTTTACCATTGCGTTTTTTACCTTAATATTTTTTTTAATTGTTATGGACGAAATTGAAAAGATTGCTTCGTGTACTGGAATTCTTAAAGATCTAATCCCTAATTCCGAATTTAAGTGTTTTGGTTTGGCTGGGTATGGATTTTAAGAAATAAAGGGAGACTTTTGAATCTTGTAGAAAACTTATTGAATATAGAAAGAGACAATCTTTTTGGGACAAACCAAAAAAGAAAGTAAAACGCTTAAATTGGGAAGGAGGGAGTATTTTCTTTTGAAGTTAAGAATGAAAGGGAGACTTTTTGAAACTTGTGGTCTAAAATTAGGGATAGATATTTGTGTGGCTATAAAACATTTCATTTAGGGTAAATTGGGAAGTTTAAAGTCAAATTGTTGCTAAATATAGAAAGTTGTCATTCTTTTCGGATAGACTAGAGTGTCGCATAAAGTGCGACAGAGAGAGTAATTTTTTTTCTATGATGTTTTTTTATACCTTAGGAAGGATTAGCAGATTGGTGCTGTTAGGTTTATTGATTGATCATATAGGGTTAGAAACAATGCGTTTTCTGACAAAAAGATGCGAACTTTGTCTCTGTTTAATATTTTGGAGTATGCTGAAGGATAGATTCGAGGTTTTTTGGTTAAGCTGCTGATGAATTCTAGGGTTTTGTTTGTTTGATTCGAAACTTGAGGTGAAGAAATGGAGGGACTGTTACTAAATTTTGCCGTTACTTCTCTGAGGTTTGAAGCGTAGGGATGGTGTTGAAAAGGTGGGTAGGGGAATCTTGTCTGTTGTAGTCGTATGCGATGCCCTTTATTGGTTAAGAGAGAGGCATTTCAATTGTAAGTTCTATTGAGTAGTGTTGATTTTGTTGACTCTGTAATATTTTGAATGTGACTAGTGAATTGTATGATCCATCAGTTTCCTAGGTGGGAATATGAAGCGGTTGACACATACCTATGTTAACGTTGCTTTTCGGTGCCTTGTTGCTAGTTTTTTTCTTTTCATTGGAAACATTAGACCTAATGAGTATCCTCAGCTATGTAAAGCAGTCTGTCTTCTCATGGGCTAGCAATTTTAGATCAGTGAGGTGACTGGAAAGAAGTGCTAGAGCTCTTGCTTCAGTTTTTTGGAGCTCTTGCTGGTGATGTCTTAGGATAGTAAACATGGGTTATACGTGTGTTCTTAGAGCTTTTTTGTTTTCTAAAAAAACACATTCATTGGAAACAAGTAAAAATATGAGATGGTGGAAGTAAAAGGCAGAGTGGATTTAACAATGAACATCTTGTTAATCGTTTACGGATAGCTTTCTTTTTATGAAGACCATTCAATAGATGGGTTTAATATTCTTTTTTTATTAAGAATGGGTCCTTTGTGATTTTTGAACAAGCACATTTATTAATACTCCCTCTGTTCCAATTTATGTGGCACCATTTCCTTTTTGGTCTGTTCCAAAAAGAATGTCACCTTTCTATATTTAGAAACAATTTAACTTAGCCACACATTTATATAAGGCTTGTTTTGGACCACACATTTCAAAAGTCTTCCTTTCTTTCTTATACTCTGTGCCAAGTCAAATGGTGCCACATAAATTGGGACGGAGGGAGTAGTATGGGAAAGAGATTTCTCATTAAGGAAAGTGATAATATCTTTAGTTGGAACAAGAAATGAAGTAAAACAACCTTCTTGGGATCCTTATTAAAGAAAGCCTTCTTGGGATGGAGTAAAGCAGTCAAACTTTCTTCCATGACTTCCCTGCTAGTTAAAGGTCATCATTTGAA
Organism: Lycium barbarum; assembly: GCF_019175385.1. Classification (NCBI taxonomy): domain Eukaryota; kingdom Viridiplantae; phylum Streptophyta; class Magnoliopsida; order Solanales; family Solanaceae; genus Lycium; species Lycium barbarum. Next base: position 135,254,358 of record NC_083342.1, on the reverse strand, counting down.
ATTGACGGAAGAGTTTTTTTAGAATTTTTTGAAAGTCATCCAACTTGAGTTATAAGAGTATGAATGATTTCTTTTTCATTTTTAGGAAGAAAGAAGAAAAAAAGACTTAAATCTTTAATTGATTTGTTTCCTTTAATCAAATCAATGCAAGAGAATACATCGGAAGCTAATTAGCGTGTAGGCGGCGCTGCCGTTTGTTGTAACGTTTTAGAGAGAATTTGATTTAAGAGACTAATCCAAAAAATAGAAAGTTACAACAACATACCCAGTGTAAGATATATGCATGACATATAGATATCCCTTCAACATAGGTCCGAGACAGGATCTTGGAGACCCACCAAAGTACAAAAGCCAGGATCTTTCAGAAAACAGATTCCCATTCAAAGAGTGCATAACCGCATGGATAAGCTCAAACTAACCCATCAATTGGTACATTTTTATGGGATCTGTTAAATTTGATTTTGAGTTTCTTCTCATCTATCCTCTTTCTTTCTTAAAAGGTGGATTTTTTCACACAATAGGGATCTGTTTCTCAATTTCAATGTGGAAACTGGAACATTTATTAGGGACCTTGTCCTTTTATTTCTGTCTCAATCTTACACCTCACTTTTTCTGGTTAACTCCGATGTATATCATTGCAGGACTTTCACTCAAATCCCAGGAGCTCACTGCTATGTTTTTGGCTGTTAGACTGTATTGCAGTTTTGTCATGGAATATGATATACACACCTTACTTGATTTAGCTACACTAGCTACAACGTTGTGGGTTATTTATATGATCCGTTTTAAGCTTAAATCAAGTTACATGGAGGACAAAGACAATATGTTAATCTATTACGTGGTAAGTCACAAACAGCTTATGCATAACTTTTTCCAATTTTCTTCTTTAGTTGTACGTAGTTGTGTGATTGGGGCTAGTTTTTCATTTGGTATTTGCATCCCCAAAAAAGATACGTGATACCTGGTTTGACATGTTAATTGTGCGTATGTGGATGTGTGTGTATGGCTATTAAATGTGTAATGAGGCAAATTTGAGTTATTTTGACTAGAAGTCTAATGTTGATGTAAAGGTCGATTGATTGATTTAAGCAATTGGAAAGTATAAGTGTTTTATGTACAACTAATGGTAGCATGCTGTGGTCTTGTCACCTGCAATGCTATTTCCAAAGATTGATTTGGTGTCATTTATTTCGCCAAAAGATTTATATTCTGGTTCAATCTGATGTTTGATTATTTTTTAGCATAAAAGAAGTTTCTAGTGATTTTTGCACGACTTTCTCATTATTGTTAATTTCTTCATTACATGAAAATGATATTAAGCTATCAGATGCGAGGTTATTTTGCTCTGAATAGCTTATTCCATCTACTCATCTGTGCACTGTTTTATAATCTGAGCTGGTTGCCGGGAAAACAATAGGATAGTTATTGAAAGCTGTAGAATGCCAAAGTCTAAAAGGATGCAATAGGCACTGTCTCCTTTATGCAATACTTGATGTACTTGACCTCTCAAGTACTGAAGCATAACATTTGATGAAAGTTAAAGTAGACGTGTCTTTAAACTTTCTGACATATAAAAGGCTGACTTATTTTAAGGGTTGTTTGACCTACTTTCTAATTTATATCAGAAATATATGCAGGTCTTAACTTTTACATGTTTTCCGTTTTGTAATATTTGTCACTCTTTCTGTCTATTCAAAACTAATTTGATTTATAGGAAACAACTATTCTTGTAATAACAAAGCTATACTATATTGTCTTCGAAATATTCAGGATATGTTAAAATGATTTTTGTGCTTTTAAACATCTTCATAATTGCATAGATACCATCTTCATCAGCATGAATATATATTAAACTTATTTGTATCAAATTATTGAGATCTGTATTATTTAGGGGTTTTAAGATAATGAAAATGGTTCATTTAATTTGATCAGAGGTGAAGATTATAGAAAAGAAGGATTTTATTACATCTCCTGTCAGAAATACAATTTATTTCTAATTATCATATTCAAAGTCAAATTTGAACTTGAAGTGATTCCAAATGTTTGTAATTCGTAAGAAACAATCCATTGAAATATTTTAGTCAATTGGGCTAATCTAAGTTTTAAGATAGCTTAGACAGACCCCTCCTAGTATCTCCTCACCCACAACAAAAGAGGAAAAAAATGAACTAGCTTGTCATCTTGTTATAACTGTTCCTTGCTTTCCATCTATTTTGTTACTTTCAGTATGACAAATCCAATTAGTATTAAGGAACTTCTCTTAGTAATATAAGAGTAATCAAAACACAGTTTTTCCTTTAGGATTCTAAGAACTGAAACACATTTTGAACCCAAGGGTGTGTCCTAGTGGTCAATGAAGTGGTTGGAACCATGAGGTTCCAGGTTCAATTTCCAACAGAGGAAAAAAGACTCTTAAGTGATTTCTTCCCATCCGTCCAAGCCTTGGTGACCCGAGTTACTCAATACCTGTTGGTGGTGGGAGGTAGCAGGTACCGGTAAAATTAGTTGAGGTGCGCACAAGTAGCAGGTACCGGTAGAATTAGTTGGGGGTGTGCACAAGCTGGCTGGGACAACACGGTTATATAAAAACTGGAACACATTAGTTGTTATCAGCTGCAGTGCTCTATTTACTATCTAATTTGGCTATCCACTTCATTAATTTATCAATCTTCTGTTCCATATGATAGATGAAAGCTAAAGGGTTTATTGAAGACCCACTTAAATCTCAAATGCTATCCAATATTGATATTGGATATCTTCTATTTTTTCCATCCCCATTTTTGTGGTATTCTTTCTATTTTTGAATGTTTTGACACCATTCCATTAAAAAGTTTATACAACTTTCATATTTTTAAGATCCAAATTTTAAACTTTGATGTTTCCTTTATCAAACTATTTGTTCAAACATTTTGATAATATTTTCTTCCACTATTACTTATATAATTCATAAGTCAAATTTGAAAGCTTAAATTCAACAGCCAATCAAATTGTGTAAAAAAGAATGGCACTAAGGGAATACAATTTCTTAGAATCAAAGGACTGAGCTGTTTTTGTTGTTATTGGTTTCTGTTTTATTTGCTTGTAAGCATTTTGAAGTAGTACTCTGTTCATAGATCGTTTTGCAGTTTAGACTAGAGGATTCTGTTTTACCATGGCTATAGAAGCTACCCTTCAGACTGATATATCTCTAGCAATCGAGATTAAGAATTTTTCATTTTCATATTATTTTATGTGAACTCTGAATAGAGTCAGAGTGGCTTTCAGTTTTATCTTCATTTCAAGAATGTGAAATGTCTTTGATTTTTTCAAGCTGCTGGTGTCATTATTTCTCTTTGTTTGTTGTAATTTTGTTTGTAGGACTCTTGTAATGACACCCTCTGCAGATGTTTTTTCCGGTTATTGTATTATTTAGTGGTTACTGTTCCTTTATTTCAGCATGCTGTGTAATGCTTTTCTTATTATTTTCCGTGGCTTCTTCACTTCTCTATTCTCTGTGTCAACAATTGCTTGGGAATGCTTTCACTTTCTTTATTTTATTTTCTTTTTCTTTTCTTTATTTGAACTGAGGGTCTATCGGAAATAGCCTCTCTACCTCCACAAGGTAGGGGTAAGGTCTGCATAGCTTGATCAAAAAAAAAAAAAAAAGGTAGGGGTTAGGTCTGCATACACACTACCCTCCCCAGACACCACTAGTGGAATTATAGTGGGCTTTTTGTTGTTGTTAGTTTGAGAAGAAAGCATTTTTCTTTTTTCCGTTTTCTGCAGGTGATCCCTTGTGCTGCCTTAGCTTTACTAATTCATCCATCTACATCACATCTCTTCGTTAATAGAGTCTTCTGGGCTTTCTGTGTTTACTTGGAGGCAGTTTCTGTGCTACCTCAACTCCGTGTCATGCAAAATACTAAGGTATAATTGCATGTTATCGTTTCTGATATGCAGATTTCTCAACTCCCCTCCCCCTCAATATTTTTGTGCTGTGTGGGAACTGCCTTTGACCACCTCTTTATTGTTTTTTACACAGATAGTTGAACCATTCACAGCTCATTATGTATTTGCATTGGGTGTTGCAAGGTTCTTAAGCTGCGCTCACTGGGTTCTCCAGGTTTGATTTGCAAATTTTCAGTTCGTGTAGTATTTTGGTATCAAAACTTGTCGGATTACTCTATTTGAAAATGCTATTCATATTTCCTGGATGGATGCTGGATTTTATAATTTACCTTAACATGGTTTTGTTTCAAGAAAAATTGACTAGCTGATATGATGCTCTGATTTCATGTTCCTTGTTGTCTATCCAAGTTGTACTGTATGGAATACCATTAGTCAGGCAGGCAAGGAATTGCATTGTGATCATACCAAGTACTCACTGTGTTATGTGGAATTCATTAGGGATGTTCAATTATTTTTTCAATTGGCTGATCAAGATGTTTTGATGTATGATAGTAGTCAATGTGTTAATGTATTGGTTTTGATGTATGATAGTAGTCTTGTTAGCATGTTATTTAGCTCTAACAACCTTATGATTTTTTCTTTGCTCTCTGAAAGGTTTTGGATAGTCGTGGCCATCTGCTGGTAGCATTGGGTCATGGTCTATGGCCTTCTATGGTTCTAATATCTGAAATAGTTCAAACCTTTATCTTAGCAGACTTCTGTTACTACTATGTTAAAAGGTATAATAAGCTTCTCTCATGTCCATCTGTTTCTTATCCTCTGGCTTTCCTCTTCGTTTGCTGTATTGACGATGACCTTTTGCCATTTTTTGTTTATTGCAGTGTTTTCGGTGGACAGCTGGTCATGCGCCTTCCTTCTGGGGTCGTGTAATTGATGATTGTGGTAGTTATGGACAGAATTTTCACACATGTTTGTTGGTTTTCTTTTGCTTATCTTTGGTCTCTCTAGAAGGTCCCAGCTTTGGTGTAGGGACTCTTCAGGCGCAAAATCGAGCGTGCGTCTTTTGTGAAGTTAGCACTATCTAAATGATATAAACAGTAGATTTTCTGGCAATCAGAGACTATTTTACTTTGTTAGCAATTAGCACTAACATATGGCTTTCGAATACGTACTCATTTTTGTACTTATGTACTAATGTACCACAATGAATGATTAATTATTCTGATTCTGACATAATTCCCTGAATGTACCCTACCCTCCATTTCCCTTTCAGTCATAAAGGCTTACATTTGGACGAACTTGTGACGCAATTTTACCAAGACCTGCAATAATTGATCATCATTCCATCACAAAGATAATGCTACTTCCATTTCTTATAGCCCTACAGAAATCAGTACATTTGTTGAAAATGATGTGAAGTGATGCTGTTGGAATTTTCATTAAAGGAATCCCCAAAAAAAAAAAAGGGACTCGTGAAGAAGTTAAAGGATGAATCCCTTGTGCCCCTAGCTCAGCCTATCTGTGTGAAAATTGTCTGCCCTTATGTAATCTATTTTCAGATATACTTCTACTAATACGAGTCCATTTTATTAAGCAAGCGGCTTTTTGCTTTATCTTTGGCATTTCATCCAAAAGAAAGAGAAAAAGGGAGGATAACCAAAGTCGCATAGCTGGCAAGAGGGGGTCATATTTGTTTTTAAAAGTTCATGCTATTGGTTAAAAACCATTTTACAGATAAACGGTTCGAGGAGAAACTTGCTTAATTTCTTTACATTCTTTTTTCATGACATGGAAGTTGCTATCGTAAATACTACCGATGAAGTGTAAATTTCACTAAAACAATCTTTGGCTTCCAATACAATATTGTAAAGTATTCAATAAATAACTTGATAACAACATTTCACTTATATACACTGTCATAATATTTTGACGATGTACCAAAAAGTACTCCCCTCGTTCCAATCAATATGAAACTCTTTTCTTATTAGCTAGTCTAAAAAGAAATGACACTTTTTTTTTTATAATTAGTAGTAATTTAACTCTAAACTATTCATTTTACTCTTAAAGAAATTATTTATAGCCGCACAAATATCTATAGTTTATTTTGGACCACAAGTTTCAAAAATCTTCATTTCTTACATAAATTTCATGCTCAATCAAACATCTCCACAGCATTTTTCAGTGTACAGCTGGTCATGCACCTTCCTTCTGGGGTCGTGTAACTGATGATTGTGCTAGTTATGGACAGAAATTTCACACATGTTTGTTGGTTTTCTTTTGCTCATCTTTGGTCCCTCTATGTGATAAGAAGGTGTCACCACAACTTAAGGGCAACTTCTACAAAGTGGTGGTTAGACCGACTATGTTGTATGGGGCAGAGTGTTGGCCAGTTAAGATCTCTCACGTTCAAAAGATGAAAGTTGCCGAGATGAGAATGTTGAGATGGATGTGTGGGCACACCAAGAGTGACAGGATTAGGAATGAGCCTATCCGGGACAAGGTGGAAGTGGCCTCGGTGGAAGACAAGATGCGGGAAGCGAGATTGAGATGGTTTGGACATGTGAAGAGGAGAGACACAGATGCCCTAGTGCGGAGGTGTGAGAGGTTGGCCATGGATGATTTTAGAAAAGGTTGGCCATGGATGATTTTAGAAGAGGTAGGGGTAGGCCGAAGAAGTATTGGGGAGAGGTGATTAGACAAGACATGGCGCAGTTACAGCTTATCGAGGACATGACCTTAGATAAGTCGGTATGGAGGACTCAGATTAGGGTAGAAGGCTAGTAGATAGTATTATTTATCCTTTCGTATTAATAGTCGCATTATCGCGATATAAGTTCTTGTGCTTTGATTTCTGCTACTATCCGTTATTTTCTGTACTTTGATTATCTTATTTTATCTGTGATAGCTACTACCCCTTTGCAAACTGCTTTATCATGGCTTAGTCGCTTTCGTTATTTTCATTTCCATATCGCTTTGAATTTATTGGCCTTATCTGACCTCTTTTTATGCTTTCTATTGAGCCGAGGGTCTTTTGGAAACAGCCGTCCTATCTTGATAGGAGTAAAGTCTGCGTACACTCTACCCTCCCCAGACCTCACGTTGTGAGATTTCACTGGGTTGTTGTTGTTGTAGTATCTTTGGTCCCTCTAGAAGGTCCCAGCTTTGGTCTAGGAATCTTCAGGCGCAAAATCAAGCGTGCGTCTTTTGTGAAGTTAGCACTATCTCTAAATTATATAAACAGTAGGTTTTCTGGCAATCATAGACTATTTTACTTTGTAGCACTAACATATGGCTTTGAGACACGTACTTATTTTTGTATTCAGAGACAAAGTTAGGATTTGAAACTTGTGGATTCGGAGTTCTAATTTTTTAAGATTATTGAGTTCTAAATTAATTATTTTTTACATATTTGACAAAAATATAATACAAATATATGATTCGGACCAAAGCTACTGGATCGGTCGAACCTGCGCCCGAAGGGCTAGCTCCGCCCTGTTGTACTTATGGATTAATGTACCACAATGAATGATTAATTATTCTGATTCTGACATAATTTTCCCTGAACGTACCCCTCCCATCCGTCTCCCTTTCAGGATGGTCATGTCGCAAGGGAAAGAATTTGTTCGTATCTGTCATAGTGGCTTTCATTTGGATGAGAACTTGACGCAACAATTTTACCAAGTGAATCTGCAATAATAGGTCATCGTTCCCTCACAAAGATAATGCAACTTCCCTTTCTTTTGGCCCTACGGATATCATCTACTTGTTGAATAGGGTGTGCTGTGATGGAGAAAGAATTTTCACTAAGAGAATCCGTAAAATAAAGTTGGCTCCAATTTTCATTTTAACATCTCAACTAAAGCTTGTACCTATTAGACACTCCAACATGATTCAAAGTGTGCCTACTAAGCACATACGTTGAAATGGCAAAATCACAATTTTTTTTTTTTTTTAACTTTAGTGAACATTTTTTTTTAACCTAAACTAACCTCATCCAATTCTACCTTATACCACCGTAAAACTGACGTCCCCTGCAGAGGGACATGGTGGGTCCTGGTGGCGAGGGTGGCGTGGGGGGTTCGGGGGGGGGGGGGGGATTATGTAAAAATAAAATTGCTTTTCGATCTCTTCTTATGAATATCTGGTCCAAATGCCATGTGTCGCTGTCTTATTTGTAACTTTGCCAGCTCATGTGTGTGAACAACACACACTTGGTTTTCTTGAGTCATTGTGAGTGAGGTGTTTAATAGGCACACTTAGAATTTGTTAGTATTAGTCAGTGATTGATAGGGAAGTATTGAGAAGAGGTTTTGGTGAATATATTTCACTCATTAAAATGACTGGTTGTGATTGAAAAGGTACCTATTCGTAAAAAGTTTAAACTTAAAGTGTCTAATCATAACAGGTTTAAACTAAAAGTGCATATTCATAAATGGTTCAATTTTGTTGGTTTGAACAAACACCAATGTATTTATAAATACCTGATTATTCCAAAATAAAAGATGAATCATATTTCTCTTTCTCTCTTTTACTTTCACTACAAATCACAACATTCTGTTCTTGTGGGGAATTCAAGTTAATTGCTGAAACTTGAATTTCATAGGCTTTGTAAAATCCTGGAGGAATTCTGCCACCATCTCTGCACGAACGAAGTGGGAGGTTTAAATCCTTAAGGACAGAGATTAACTACAGAGATTAATTCTATTAAAGTCGGATTATTTTTTTCCCACTTTTAATACTTAATTTTTCTAACAGAATTATGGTGGGGTGTAGGGCTGTACATGGACCGGGTTAATTCGGATTTTTTAAACACCAAACCAAACCAATTGCTTCGGGTTTTTAAATTTATACACCAAACCAAACTAATAAAATTCGGGTTTTTCAACCTCGGATTTTTCGGGTTTTTTTTCCGGAATAGTCTTGACACGAAACATATAACTTTTACTTTAAATATTTCTTTAGTCCTAGTAAGATACAACTATATAATTAAGGTGTTTCTTAAGAAAATAAAACAAAACGTGAGAAGAGTGATGATATTGTATTAAAATATTCAACAAAAGCTAATATAATCGGTTAAAATAAATATTGCTAATTAACAAGCCATAAAAAAAAAGGATCATAATCTAATAATATTAAGTCATGCTAAAATAAGTATTAATTACATGACAAAGAAAAAAAAATTAAGTTATGTATTTTTACTCTCTAAATCAATTATGCAAAACTAAAGAATAGATATCCAACATTATTGTCATTTCTAGTGGTAAATTGAATTTCTTTTGTTAGCATTAGTGTTGAGTTGGTTTTGATTTGGACTTTATTTGAGTTACTAATATCCATAGGATATAAAACTTATTGACATTCAAAATTCTAAGTTCAAGCTTGAATAATATGATAATAGATAAAAAAAAAAACTACGAAAATATTTAAGAAATATTTATAAATTACATTACAAACAAATATTTTTATGTATAAAATATTTTAAAAATTGAATACACGTACTGTCGGGTTGGTCTGGTTCGGTTTGACTTTTTTTAGTTAAAACCAAACCAAACCAATTATGGTCGGGTTTTTTTTTTCAACACCAAACCAAGTCAAACCAAACCACTAGTCGGGTTTTTCTCGGTTTGGTACAAGCTTTAATTGAAGGGTACAAATAGAATTCGGAGTCAACTTTAAGGGGTCGTTTATGTATTTGGCCAAAAACCGAACAGATATATGAAGAAGCTAAGGAGGCTTGGATAAACCCCTTATGCCACTAGCTCCAGATCCGTTTGTGTGCATGCCTTTAGATCTTTGGTATGCCTACCTTTGCACATTGCCTGTTTCCTGACTAAATGATTTACCGAACGAAAATTGCCTTTGTCCTTAAATTTGTTTACCCCGAATTTGGATAATCAATTAAATTTATGAGTAGGTATAGGATATGTGGTTAAACCTCAATCTATTTGGTGGGAAAAGATATATATGGATGCGAAATGAAGAAAGTAATGATGATCAGAGATTCACTATAGACCTATGTATCTAATAATATACGATTATTGCTTTGATTGAACAGATTTAAGAGATGAACACGTCGAATCCGGACCAAAGTCAGATGTTTGAGAGAGATTCGCATATATTTGCTAGTACAAAAATGTTCTTGATATGAGGAAGCCAACGCCTCAAAAGTAGAGCAATGAGCCATATTTATAGTATTGCCCCATGGGCTTCATACAACATGAGAAACTAAAAAATAAAGAAAAAACTCTGAGATTAGGTTGGGTTAGGTTGGCCGTACGGTCTGACACCCGTACGGCAGACAGTTGAGCATGGCAGGACGTTACCGACGCGTGGCAATCGCGTAACGGACCTTCCCGGACTAACGACCACGATCAAACGGACTAACAACCACAATCTAACGGGGGAACGACCATGATCAACTCGGCTATGGGAAAGTCGGACCAAACAATGTTCTTCTCTTTCCCCGGCTCAAGCACTCCTCCGATCCTGAACGTAGATCTCCATACCCGTGTTGATCTCTTCCTTCACCGGCCTAACATATATCCGATTTTTACCGTATACAAAATTATGTTATCTATTTTCAGATATACTTCTACTAATACGAGTCCATTTGATTAAGCAAGCGGCATTTTGCTTTATCTTTGGCATTTCATCCAAAAGAAAGAAAAAGAAAAGAAAAAAAAAAGGGAGGATAACCAAAGTTGCACAGCTGCCAAGAGGGGTCATATTTTTTCTAAAATGTTCATGCTATTGGTGCTTTAAAACAGAAGAATCATTTTACAGAAAACGGTTTGAGGAGAAACTTGCTTAATTTCTTTACATTCTTTTTTCATGACATGGAAGTTGCTTTTCGAGACTTCTTAAACCAGCATACGCTATCTTAAATGCTATCGATGAACTGTAAATTTCACTAAAACAATGATTGGCTTCAATACGGAGCCCGTTTGGATTGACTTATAAGTTGCTTATAAGCTGTTTTCAGCTTTTTTGAGTGTTTGACTAGCCAACTTGAAGTCATTTTGTGCTTAAAATAAGCTCAAAAAAATAATTGGGCTCATTTGACTTAGCTTATCTAAAGCAGCTTATAAGCTGAAAACAACTTATAAGCCAAAAAAATAAGTTAGACTACCCCAATTTTTTTTTTTTTTAGCTTATAAGCTGTTTGCAGCTTATAGGCATAAGCCCATCCAAACAGGCTCACAATATTGTAATTTGTAAATACAATCAGACCTCTCTATAACGACATTCGCGTATAGCAGTACCTTTCTATAACAGCTAAGATTTTTCATGTTATATTTTACTTCTCTATAACAGTATTTTACTTATAACATCAATAACCAACTTTATAACAGTACGCTCTTTGTAAAATCACTACTCATATAACAACTATCTGCTTTTTTTGGTAATATAATTATTAACCATCTTTGTAAAAATAGAATATTTATGATTATCAATAATAAGTAGTATAGATTTTGACCATATATTTAATTTGATACCTTAATATATACTATATTTATGACATAATATTCCATATGAATACATATGTGGAGTTTGATGCAACACTTCCTATCATTGGATCTTTCACTAATGAAGAACAACAGAATATGGAAGCCGAAGACGACAATGAAAGTGCTGTCGAAGAACCTCAACCTATTGTTACTTGGACTAGGTTAGAAGATTCAACGGTTCAACTCTTAGATTCCTTTCAAGGGAAAGTAATTGGATACCCGTTTGCTGAAAGTTTAGACGCAAATATTCGTAAATTAAAGCATTATATCACCACTAAGAGATTAGATTCTACGAAACAAGCTACAATAAAATTTCTCCCATCAATCTTGAAAGAATTTAATTTTCGTAGATTTAAAATGTGTGCCTTAGAGTTTAAAACTTTATAAATTCAGTTATGAATTTATTGAAATTGTATTAGCTTTCTTTAATGTTTAGTTAGTGAAGCATTCATATCTTTGAGATATAAAATTTAAATAATTTGTTATTTTTTTACAACATTAAAAAATAAAAAAATAGATTATATGCATCTTTTTTGCATATAACAGCCAATTAATATTTAAATGACAAATGCTGTTATAGGTGTATAACAACAATACTCTATAATTAACAACAAAAAAATCTCGAACCCAACGACGTTGTTATAGAGAGGTTTGAATGTATATTCAATTAATACTGTGTCAACAATATTTTACTTGTATACACTGTCGTAATATTTTTGATGATGTATCAAAAAGGGTAATCCCTCCGCCTCAATTTGTGTTATACTCTTTTCATTTTAGTCCATCTAAAAAAGAATTGACCTATTCTTATAACAATTTAACTTTAAATTTGTCATTTTGTCATTTTACATTAAAAAGATGATTTACAGTCACACAAATCCATAGCTTATTTTAGACCATAAATTTCAAAAGCCTTACTTTCATTCTTAAACGTCGTGTCCAATCAAACATCTTCACATAAATTGGGATAGAGGGAGTAATATTTTTGATGAACTTGTAAAAAATTCTAGAAATAATTATAATCAGCTTCACCGTTAGTGAAATGTCAATAATAAGACAAAGAGTTTCTTTTTGACTTAATTATTTGATGTTTGAAATATATTGGCCCGAGTAATTTTAATTCGCATGGGTTCTGTTGACACCCAATTTTGTCCCTCCTTTATTTTAATTTACTCGGGCTTCTAAATTTACTGACGAGCTAAATACTTTATTTTCACTATTTTTTTTTCTCTTTTATTATTATTGCTACTACTATTAATATCACTACTGTTATTTTCAACACTACGAGCATTACTTTACCACAAATTTTAAATGATTCGTCATCATTTTTTTTTTTTTAGGTTTGGACTCGTTAAATTAATTACAGAACAACACTTTGTTAAATCCTTACTTTTTACATATTAGTCTTCATATAGTATATATTGTGCTAGTTGTTAAATTAGAAGCCCAAAATTAATTACATAGAGGAGGAAGGACCAACAATTTTCGGCCAAATTAATGACCCGAAATATAAATACAATATTATTTCCCTACCCAAATAAACAACCCACGTTTTTTTTCAGCCCACTATTCATTAAACATCACCAGCCCATTAACTATTCCTACCCGGTCCAGCCCAAAATCACCCGACCCGGCCCAATTTTTCGGTCCAAAACGAGGGAAGGGTTCCCTTCCCATTTCTTTTCTTTTTTTTCCGCCTCCCTCATCTCTCTCTCTCTACGCCCTTCTCTCCCTTTCTTCTCTGCCTCCACTCCCGCATGCCCACACCGCTACCCCACCACGCTTCTCTTCCCCACACGACGACCCCACCGCCGCTCTCCTACGCTCCCCCCGCTCCTCTCTTTCCCTTTTTCATCATCATCTCCTCCACTCACCCTTGTCCCTCCATGCCTGTCCCCTTCGTCTCTCTCTCATACGATCTCCCTCTCCTCACTCTATAAAGAGAGAGGGAGATCGAACAGACAGAAGAAAGGAAGAAAGGGAGAAAAAGATCTGGAATCTACAAAAAATTCCCTTACAAAACACAAGTTCTAACCGCCTCAAATTTTTCCAGAAATCCTTAGAGTTTACGACTTTCATTCGTTCGATTATCGTTCTAACTTTAAGAACGTCAAACATTCGTTCTGTCTTGGTGGACTTTGGCCGCGACAGAGATTTTCGGATTCATTTGTATCGAGTCCTAATCTATTCCCAAAGAGAGTAGATTCGAGACCCCGACGATCTCAGTTCACTGCACACAAAAAAGGTAAAATCTGATACATTTTGACTCAGTATTCCGTTAAAATCCCGTTAGTGTAAAACTCCTGCTATGATGCTTTGTTGTTATCATTTCACTCAAATCGGTGATTATTGTTGTAGTTAGATTGGTTTGGGTATCAGCATGTTTTATGTTTGTTATTGTTGTGTGATCGTGTTCAGCATGTCGTTTGCATATTTTTGATGTTTTAGATTAAATTCCAAGTATGGAATCTTATGTTTGTCATTCTTGTTTCGTCTAATCAGTTTAGCATGTGTCTATGAATTTGTTTGGCTTCAGCTGGTCAGTAGGTATCGAGCCCATTGCTTATGCTTAAGATTGTTTAGTTGGATCGGTTTCAGCCTAATTGCTAGGATACCAATGAGCATGAATATTTGCGTTTCCTGAATTAGTTTGAGTTGTATGTATGGACCTGTATATCAGTTAATTAGTAATCTTTTGTTGATATAACCTTATAGGGGTGAACTTTGTATGTAACTAATCATTTTCCTCAAGTTGGGTCCTCTATTAGTTGAAATTGTCCCTTAAGGACATAATATGTCGTAGACGAATGTTACTATGTTTAAGTGGATGATTTTAGCTGTAAAAGGGTATTTTCTGCCTTACTTATGATTAGCATAGGTAGCTGATTGTGTTAGTGTGTCATGTGCTACTGCTATGCGTCCACGAAAGGATATGACATCCAAATTGTGATTCTAAATATCTCCTTATGCCAATCTGGTTAAAGAAGCTGTTTGGTATGTTGATAATGTTATTACCCTAATTAAGTATGTATATTTTGAATTTAGTCCTGTCCAGGTTTTGGTTTATTGGTTGAAAGGTCCAAATTTGTTTGCAAAAGATTCTGTAGAGTCAATATACGATCATGATGGCCTAAAATATGATTTGTGTAACCAAACTAATCCTATATGTTTGAGAACTAAGATTAAAGGAGAGTTGTGAGTCTACATATAAAAAATGAGATTGCAAATGATGTATGCACAGTGTGATATCCTACAATTTCCCTCTTCATCTCTGTTTATCTATGCCCAACAAATTAGTCCTGAAATCCTTTGAATTGTCTCATACTTGGATGTTGGTTTGTTAGAAGTTAGCTTTGATTCAGCCCTTGCATTGTTTTAAAACATCTTACTCTACATACATTCTATGTGTATCACATTGTACGTCATTATCCATATCATGTCTTCATCCACTAAACTTCTATTTCCTGTTAACAATATATCTATATCTTATGCTGATGGTGTGATTATTTGGGCTATTTGAGGGCATGATATCTCTCTGGTAACCTCACCAGCAACCCTGTCCATCTGAAACACTCTTTTTTTACATGTCATTTGGTTTGCTTCTGCTCCCCTGCTTATTCCCTTAGCTGCATCACAACCAAATTTATGCCCCCCCCTATTAGTTTGATTATCACATTTAATTCGTTTAGCCTAGTTGTCATATAGTCTGGTATCAACTGCCCACCTCTGTATTTAATTTGGTTCTTGTCATTGCTCAGCACGATGTTGGCTTCCAGCTGCTTGTTCAGATTTCTTGGGATTAAATTTGGGTTCTAGTTATTCAAGTAGTTGAGTTCTGCGTGTCTTATACCATGTCCAAACTGTCTGACTTCATTTTAGCTTAAATATTTGATTGATACATTACTGTTCCGCAACTGGATTCATTTGTACTGTCATGTTAAAACTAATGCATAGGCAAGAAGTTCTAGCCTTATGTCCAATGCCTGCTCATTCTGTACCATCTTGTCCTATTTCAAAAGATTAGTTCATTTCTTTCAATGGTTCAAAACATCTAGAGTAAAATAGAGCTAATGCTTCCTTCTCTATCGACCCAAATTATTATGCTAAACAGGGGGTAATAAGCCCATGTGGGTTCTATATGTTTTCTGTGAAGTTTTGCTACGGATTGAAGCAGTTTCTTGAGTTCAACACCAAAATATAACACTGTTTTGTCTGTTATTCTGTTCAGTAGTTGATTACCCTTATGCATATAATTGTTTCTTTATATTTTCCATGATGCCCTGATACATATAATGAGCTGTTAGGTTAATGAATCTGTCTGGATATACACAATATACACATCAGTCACTTGACTTGTTTTGAATATTGAAAATGTGCTGTTGTGTTGGTCATCTCTTTCCTCTTGGCTGCTGCATACCCATGCTACTGTTTCCTGCTGATTTTTCTGCATAACACTCCTGCTCCTTTGTGACTCGTTTTCGTATGTGTTTCTATTCCTCTCCTCCATCCTCTGTCTTCTTTTCCTACTTTGGATTTTCATAATACATATGAGGAAATCTTGTAATTGCCTAAAAATTGTTCAATGGTTGTTGTCCACTATATTCACGATTGCAAAGAAGGCCTTATGTTCTGCCTGTTGGCATCTGTAAACAAATGAACTGAAGCATTAGTTTAGGAAACATCATGTATATATTAGGATATGTACATGAGAGTATACCTGGTATATACATGAATCATTCACATTATACATGTTTAGTCTTATTTATTGGTTATGCACTAATAATTTTCTTTCCATTTTTTATGCATGAACATCGCATACGAGTCCGGGGGGGACTGGTCTTCTCCTGTATTCGGCGTTGGGCTAAAAGCCCAACGAAACTCTCCTCCTGTGTCAGCCCAGCCTACAGCATAAATAGAAAACAAAATCTGGGCCAAAGCCCAATAGCAAAACAGACCGCAGCAGCGGTCCAAGAAAATGGGCCGTACCCATTTACTCTTTTCCTCTCTTCCTTATTTTATTGTTGTGTATTCTTATTTGTTTGTATGACTAACATTTATCTTATTTTTTATTAACTTAGATGAATTCTAATAAATTAGCGGGTTTAACTTTAGCATAATGGGTAGCTTAACTTAAGAGAGAAACTCACGAGTAGCCCCATAGATTTCATTCTCCTTCTATATTATAGTCATTTATGGCATCTATAATATTTTTATATATTCGAATAATTGATTCTTAAAAAAAAAAAAAATAGTATGACTACATTTTTTTCTAGCTAAGGGAACCATAATTTATTTTCACTGTCTTAAAGAATTCAAACGTAATGAATAGACCAATATGAATTAAAGCACACGTTTGTAATTGATTTTTTTTTTTCCAGATTTATCCAAATTGCACATACTTTGATTGAGCATAGTTTTATAAGAAATAATGAAAGAGATAAAATAAAACTCGCATTAATTATTTTCGTACTTCATTCATACTCCTAAAAAATACAAAAAATCGTTTAATATCTCACCATTTGAATTGTTTCAAATATCTATCAAAACGCTGCATAAATTCACATTTTTGTCCACTCATATGTAAACTATCTTTTGCAAGCTTTATTTTTAAAATAACATCATTAGTTGAAACCTTAACAATATTTATAAGTCGTATTTCAAAATAGAATTATAAGTACTCTTTTATACAAATTATTATTTTCTATAAGTTCTATTTTAAATAGCATTCTTACATGTCTGTCTATAACTTTAGCCATACTTACAAAGCTACTTTCTTTTTCTATAATACCATATTTACACTTAGCCTAATTAATTATAAGTCCGGTCAGTTAACCATTGTTAATGGGTCTTAAAGGATGCCTAATACCTTCCCTTTAGACTATTTGAACCCTTACCTAGAATCTTAAGTTTCGAAGACCTTAAACAGAGCTAACTTTAGAAAATAACTTTGATAAACTTTAGGTGTCCTAATTCACCATAAATAATTAGGTGGCGACTCCTTAAAACAAATAAACAAAAACAGGAATCACCAATATGTTGTACTTCTAATTTAACTCCGGTTAAAATGGGGTGTGACAGGTTCTATTAAGGAAATTTTACATGACGTAAGTAACATCTAAAAGGTATTTATCTACCGTAGCTATGCTTTATAATAATTACCTATCGTAGCTATACTATGTATTTTCATAGCAAATTCACATCCAAAACCTCACTCCACCACCGATCAACAATTTCATTCCTCCGCTGTCATCTCACCGTCGTCTCTGATATCCAACCACAATCTCGTCTCCTAGAATTTTGAACATATGTAGGTTCACGGGTGGCGATGGTTCTTGGGTGAAAGAAGATGAAGATGATTTCAAGTTCCATCATGTCATCATCACGTCGTCCTCATCGCCATCATGTCGTCCTCGTCGCCGTCGTCATCATGTCTTTCTCGTTGCCGTCATCATCATGTGACCGTCGTCATCACCTCACACGTGCCAGATTCAATTCTCACTGGTGCTCAATCGACGACATGATAGATAAAATGGCTAGATCTGCGACGATTTCGAGTTCCAGATCTAGCCGACGTCATCACCTCCACCACCGTCGCATGTGTTAACTAGACCGGCGGCTTTTTCAGCTGACCTTGCTCGCTGTATTTTGTTTTCTTGTATTTCTGAGATCTGGCCGAATTTGAGTGTATTCTGCATTTTGAATGTAAATAATCTATATATTTTTCGCCTGTATTTATGTATTACGAAGGAGATTGTTTTAAAAAAATTCTTGTATTTTTTGAATTTTTGTTTGAATACAGCTGAATTGAACACAGTGATTGAATACAGTATAAAAGTAAGTACGAATGAATGCAGTGAATTGAATACAACCGAATTGAATGCAACAAAATACACCTTATGACAAATACTTTGTAGCAACGAACAGTAAGGATACTATAGCTATGCCTTGCAAACAACGTCCAAACTATAGTCATTTGTGAAAATTTCTCTTCCCTTTAAAGGGACAGGTGATTTTACCAATTACCGCTGCTTGGTACAATAAATAGTCACCTGGCCAAATTTGAGTCCGGAACCAAAATGCCCAAAAAAAAAAAAAAAATTTGAACCAAAATACCCCAACAAAAAAAAAAAAGTTATCAAAGTACCCATAGCGCAGTATTTTACTGCACTATAGCACTAACGGAGACAGAGCCGTTAAGTGCTATAGCGCAGTATTTTACTGCGCTATATTAAAAAAAAAAAAATTTTGGTACTTCTATAACGCAGTAAAATACTGTGTTATAGAAGTACCAATTTTTTTTTTCTTTCTATAACGCAGTAAAATACTGCGATATAGAAGTACCAAAAAAAAATAAATTATATAACGCAGTAAAATACTGCGTTATATAAACAGTACAAAAAAATAAAATTGACCAACTTTATTTTTTGCAACACTTAGTGTTATTTTTCATACTTTGACCAATGATTAGTCGTGTGTCAAGATTCCGAAACGTCAATATTTTATATAGAACCTGATATTTTTTTCTGCGTACAATAATGTAGGCCCAATACATCAAGGATACGTAGACGTTCGGATCGTCATTTTTGGGGTTGAAAAGGTGCCCGAAGTAAGTTTTGAGTTTTTTCCATACTTTGACCAATGACTAGTCGTGTGTCAAGACTCCGAAATGTCAATATTTTATATAGAACCTGATATTTTTTTCTGCGTACAATAATGTAGGCTCAATACATCAAGGATACGTAGACGTCCGGATAGTCATTTTAGGGGTTGAAAAGGTATCCGAAGTAAGATTTCTTTGGAAACTTTAGGGTGTTTTATTTTTTAAGATTTTGATTTAAGCGTGTTATTTTTTAATCAAGACATAACTTTATTTTGAATATAAATATAATTCTAAAAAATATAGGGACAAAAACTAGTTGTAAAGTCGTCAAACTTTAGATGGTCATAACTTTGCGCTCGGACGTCCGTTTTACGCGTTTGTTTTTTGAACTTGCGTATTTTTTCGAGATCTATGCGGACATTAGGCAGTTTGGCCGAGCCGATTTAAAAAAAAAAAAAAAAAAGCCTTTTACCCCATTCAATTTCGATTTTCCCCCATGGCGTGAAATTTTCAGTTTTATTTACTTATAATATGATGATACGCAATAAATTTCAACGTAAAAATCCCGGGGTAATGTAGCTGTGAATGTCAATTTCACTTCTACGGTTTCAATTTTTGAAAATAAAGCTGACTAATTTTCTCGACATATAAAGTTGACTAAAATAACCTTACAGTCAAACACTAAGTTTTATCAAACAAAACTTACTTCGGGCACCTTTTCAACCCCTAAAATGACGATCCGAACGTCTACGTATCCTTGATGTATTGGGCCTACATTATTGTACGCAGAAAAAAATATCAGGTTCTATATAAAATATTGACGTTTCGGAGTTTTGACACACGACTAATCATTGGTCAAAGTATGAAAAAAACTCAAAACTTACTTCGGGCACCTTTTCAACCCCTAAAATGACGATTCGAACGTTTACGTATCCTTGATGTATTGAGCCTACATTATTGTACGCAGAAAAAAATATCAGGTTCTATATAAAATATTGACGTTTCGGAATCTTGACACACGACTAATTATTGGTCAAAGTATGGAAAATAACACTAAGTGTTGCAAAAAATAAAGTTGGCTAATTTTGTTTTTGTACTGTTTATATAACGCAGTATTTTACTGCGTTATATATATATTTTTTTTTTGGTACTTCTATAACGCAGTATTTTATTGCGTTATAGAAAGAATTTTTTTTTATATAGCGCAGTAAAATACTGCGCTATCGATACTTTGGTAACTTTTTTTTTTATTGGGGTATTTTGATTCAAAATATTTTTTTTGGGGGCATTTTAGTTCCGGACTCGCCAAATTTGACCCTCGTATTATCCGAATATTGTTTAATATGTGCATGATGTGAAGGTGAAACTGACAGGAGTATCATTGAAGTGAAAATCAAAATCTCATTTTCATCCTTGTCCTTTTTCCTTTTAATTTTTTTTTGTTGTCTTCCTATCAAATTGTTATGTGCGTCCAGAAGTTTCAAAAGTGATAAAAGTTAAATACATTTTTTTGTGGTAATCCTTTTGGAAAAGGAGAGTTCCAGAAAACAAACAGCTGTAATACACTAAGATGCTAGCTGTTGGCTGAACTCATTCATAGTAATCACATTACACAACAAAAAAGGAAGTAGTATTCATAGTAGTAGTTAGGGGTGTACAAACCAAACCGACAAACCGCACCAAATCGATAATCCGAACCAAACTGAGAAAAAAACTCGACTAGTGGTTTGGTTTGATTTGGTTTGGTTTTAAAAAGAAAAACCCGAACACTATTGGTTTGGTTTGGTTTTAGCTAAAAAAAGTCAAACCGAATCAAACCAACCCGACATTACATTGATAAAATTTCAAACATATTTTATACATAGAAATATTTATTTATAATGTAATTTATAAATGTTTCTTTAACTTTTCATAGTTTTTTGTCTTTTAACATATTATTTCAAGCTTGGAATTAGAATTTTGAATGGTTTAATAAGTTTTATAGCTCAATAATATTAGTAACTCAAATAAAACTCAACAAAAATCAAATCAATACTAATGCTAACAAAAGAAATTCATATCTAACACTAGAATGATAATAATTTTGATATTTATTCTTTAGTTTTATATTAGTTTAGAAAGTGAAAATACATAACTTAATTTATTTTTTTCTTTAATATCTAATCATGTAATTAATACTTATTAGCCGTACTTATTTTAGCATGACTTAGTACTTTAAGATTATGATCATTTTCTACATGCCTTATAAATTAGTTGTATTTATTGTAGCATGACTTAGTACTTTTAGATTATGACACTTTTATTTTATGCAATTTCATTAATTTTTTTCGTTGAATATTTTAGTACAATGTCATCTCTCATCACGTTTTGTGTTATTTTCTTAATAAATATCTTAATTAGATAGTCGTATCTTACTAGGACTAAAGAATATTTGAAGTACAAATTATATGTTTTATATGAAGACTTTACCGGAAAAAACCCGAAAAACCCGAGCAACCCGAAAAAACCGAGAAAACCCGAGGTTGAAAAACCCGACTTTTGTTGGTTTGGTTTGGTGTATAGATTAAAAAACCCGATGCAATTGGTTTGGTTTGGTCTTTAAAAAATCCGAACCAACCCGGTCCATGTACACCCTAGTAGTAGTTGTTATAGCTGGGTGTTGCTTTTGACTTCTAAAATCATGCTCTTATCTTGCATCATGTACTTGACAAGCTTTGTAATGGCGCAATTCCAAAATCCTAAATAATTGGCTCACCAAATTGATGCTTTAATTTGATCAACTAAACTGTTGGTCCAAACGCGTTTTCTTAAAAAATTGGAACTCCTGTGTG
The DNA here is from genome assembly GCF_019175385.1 of Lycium barbarum. Lineage (NCBI taxonomy): Eukaryota > Viridiplantae > Streptophyta > Magnoliopsida > Solanales > Solanaceae > Lycium > Lycium barbarum. The sequence continues at coordinate 135,232,531 of NC_083342.1, read as the reverse complement.
GTCATATTATAGCTTTATTAGTGGTGTTCTAAAGATTCAAGATGAATGAACCTCGTCTCAAATTATCTGTCGTGTTTTTCTTTTATATGCTCCTTAAAAAATAACTAGGAGGAGTTTTGACTATATTACTCCTATTTATGACATAAGATATTAATTTTTATTCTATTTATGTATCATTCCCCCATGCTTAATGTGTTTGTAGTCTTTAAGAACAATAACAAATAAGGATAAAATGAAAAAAAAAAAAATTGTCTTCAACTTCTAAATGACAAATAATTTGAGTTTTAGAAATCACGATAGATAATTTAAGATGAAAAAAGTATTTTTTCGATTATAAAAGTCGGTGAAGGAGTCAGAGTTTCAATAACACAATTTAAAATATAAAAAAATAAACATATAAAGAAATCGATTTAACGTATAGTAGTATACATACATTAAAAATATTAAACTGATATTTACACGATGTAATTTTCGACTGAGGGGTATCAATCGAAAGAAAGAGATTTGTCTTTGATGAAGATATTGATTGGACTTCACAGTGTACCTTAGTCTTATGTTGAAACTGATTTTTTCAAAGTTTAAATATTATTCATCAGTCGGGGGATTCAGGAATTGACTTATTACCTTTAATAACTTGAATAATACATATGCGTGGGCGCAGGGGCGGAGCTAAGTGTAACCGAGGGGGTATCCGAACCCCCTCAGCAGAAAATTACAGTATATATTGAAAGTTAAAATTATTTTTTATGTATATATGGTAGGTGTTGAACCCCCTTGGCCTCTTCGTATGTTTACCTCTTCATATTTTTGAACCCCCTTACTGAAAATCCTGACTCCGCCACTGCGTGGGTGTAAGAAGGATGTCATCAGAACCTCCTTTGTTAAAAAATTAATATTATATATATATAAGGTTAAATTCATTTTCTTATGTACATAGCGTATTTGTTCGTAATTTATTTGTGCATTCACTTCTATATATTTTGAATTCTCTTTGTGAAAATTCTTACTCCGCCACATTGTAGTTAAAAGAAAATGTTTTACTCATTGGCTTCATCGGAAAATTCACCGTATAGTTACGTAAGAGTTTCTTTTTATATATATATATATATATATATATATATATATATATATATATTGGCTCCCCTTGATTTCGTCGTGAATTTTTTTCTTTATATTTTGATTATCGTCACTGAAATTTCCAGCTCCACCAGTTTCACTTACCGTAAACTCGTACATATCAACACAAAAGAGTGATCATAGATATACAAAAATAGTTTGATGGAATCTTGAGTTCTATTTTGGCCAATGATAATATAATTAATTAGAACCCAACTTGTTTTAATTAATACATGTAATGAAGCGTTTGAGACTTACTACATCAATTATACACATTTTGGAAAGTCCACTAATAATTTCAGACTCTATGATTATGCTGTTAGATATTTTACTAATTAAATTCCTTCTCTATTAGTAGTATAGCCCACTTACCAACCACACAATTAAGCTTTCCGTACTTAAAAATTCGCATGCATGATACCCTCCGCGTACATGCCTTTATTCTTTTTCTTTTATATATATATATATATATTCTTTTTTGGTGTTTCAATTTTATTTGTCCTCAAATGAACCTACACACTTGACACTTCCACTATCTTTTTCCTATAAATACCCATCAATTGATCATCCTTCTCAAATCACACTAAAAGATTGTAGACAAATATCAATAAGTTCTAAATCATTTCAAATTTCCAATGGCCATTTCTAAAGTTCTCTTTGCTTCATTACTTCTCTCCTTGCTCCTTATCGAACAAGTTCAATCTATTCAGACCGATCAAGTGGTGAGTAATTTTATCAACTCATCCTTAGCTTATTTCAAAATCTAGTAAGAGTAAATTTGTTTTACTATTCAGGTTACGTACTTTTTTATGTTTCAAAGAGACAACTTATAAATAGTTAAAGGTTATAATTCGAATTGTAGTGTCATCGGTTCAAATTTAAGTAATCTTCACTACTTTTACTATGTGAATATGATCTATTTTAATTTATACATTATTAAATTTTAATAAAAATTATATTCCTTAATTTCAAGTTCATTCAGCTCATGATATGTTCGATTTTTTTGCAGACCAGCAATGCAATTCCTGATGCAGCTTATTCCTACCAGAAAATAGGTATGCTATCCTTTACAACCTCATAAATTACTCTCTCGCTAGACGACGTAAAACATTTGTCAACCTTCTTTAATTTTAAACCTTTATTCCCGTACGTTTGTCCTGTTCTGTTTCACTTCAAATTATTACTCCATGTACTACTGAATTTTTCATGTGATTATATATATTCTTGCATTACTTTACTCAAAATTGGTTTTGACATGATCATTTAGCTTGATTATATATGTATATCAACTCTACCTCTAATTTTTATACTACCTCATCTAAAAGATAATTACAATTAATCGTTGCTATCAGAATTCGGTAAATATTTGATGGAGACTAAAAGTGTTCACTCTTGGAAAATTTAAAGGACCACAACTCATATTAAGTGCATACTTAAGGAACTATTTTGAACCTCCCCTCAGACATAAGGGACTTTTTTTGTCATGTTCTCCAACCTGCTATAACAAATTAAATTATAGTAATAGTGTAATATTTCTCTACATTATCAGTATGTATAAGTTAAATCCTATCGTTTATTCCATCAACCTATAAACTTTAAACTCTTCTTTAAATAGACTGTCTTGCTTTTTGATCTTAAGCAATATCGGGTTCGAGCCCTGAGAAGTTTTCTTAGAGCGATTCCTTCTTATATTGTGCGAATCCAAATTAATCGGGGCCCAAAATAAATACCGGCCGCCGGGTGAAAAGTTTTTATTTTTTATTTTTTATGTACTAATGGGTTTGTTGTGTGTATATGTACAGATTGTGGGGGAGCATGTAACGCAAGGTGCAAATTATCATCAAGGCCACATTTGTGTAACAGGGCATGTGGAACTTGCTGTGCTAGATGCAACTGTGTTCCACCTGGCACTTCTGGCAACACTGAGACTTGCCCTTGCTATGCCAATATGACTACTCACGGCAACAAAAAGAAGTGCCCTTAATCTTTTAAAATCATCTACGATTATTTAATTATTGTTTACTATACTATATGGTTCTGTCCATATTGTATAAATATTCCAATAATTTACTGTATTTTTCTTTTTGAGGAATTGTATTCAGTCTGTGTGTTAATTTATACATTTGGTGTAATTTTTGTTCTGGTTTGTATTGTATAATAAGGTGTGGAATAAACAAAGTTTGTGTATAGTTTTTATATTTGTTCTTTTCTCGGATGTTGAAGCTTTATATATATAGTACGAGTTAAATAAAGATGTGTCCTATAGAATGTGGAGCCAAAATAGCATGTTTTTGAAGTTAATACTCCAAAATAGGATGTCTTTTTTTTTATATCAAAATGGGTATTTCGTTGGTATATGAACGAAATAGGATTTTTTTTTTGTATTTCGTTTATTAAAAAACGAAATATGATTTTTTTTTTATTTCGTTCATATAAAACCGAAATAGGAATTTTTTTTATTTTTTTTTTGTATTTCGTTGGTATATGAACGAAATAGGATTTTTTTTTTATTTCGTCTATAAAAAAACGAAATATGAATTTTTTTTTATTTCATTTATGTAAAAACGAAATAGGAAAATATAATTTTTTTTTGTATTTCGTTGGTATATGAACGAAATAGGATAATCTTTTTTTTTGCATTTCGTTTATATTCCAACGAAATAGGAAATTATATATATTTTTTAATTTCATTTATATAAAAACGAAATAGGAAAATAATTTTTTTTTTTTTTTTTGCATTTCGTTTATGCAACTGCATAGTAGCATTACTTGGTCCACCCGTCTCACGATTCTGTCCACTCCAATCAAAGTTATGATTGTGCGTTGAAGTCATACCATCATACTGTGTACCATAATTAGTTGTATCATTTAACTGACTACCAAATCCTACAATTGTTTGTTGTTGAACTACACCCCTTGAAAAACCAATATTCAAACTTGGGAGATAGGTAGTACCTCCAAAATCGAACTCATTGTCGGTCAGTACTTCGACCTGGGTAGAGCGTTGAACTGTAGCATACATGTCAAGCGCCGCTATGCATATGTGATTTTTAAAAATCTCAGGACAACGAAGAAATGACGATAAAGATTCATCGTCCGTAATTGGCATCTCACCATAAATTGGTGAACCATCGGCTGTAAATGAACTTGGACATCGTCCGGTTATAACCACCGATAGTTCAGGATCATTTACGAACATTTTACTCCTTAAGACGCGTTGCAGACGATCATATTTTAGGGAAATTGGAAACCTTTGCCCTATTTCAGGACCACGGTTGTATCTAACCGAACCTACTTCATACACAACTTCACCACCCCAAAATAAAATATACTTTAACGGGAGTTTCCGTCATCTTTTATGAAATATATGAGAGAAAAAATAAAAGTTGAAGGATATGAAACAGATAAGAGAAAAACAATAGATGAAAGATATGAGATGGACAAAAGAAAATTGAAAGACGAAGGATATACCATAGGTAAAGATAGGACAATATTTATAAACGGAGAAAAGTAAAATTTTTTGCAAATTAAGTCACGAAATGTAAAAGATATTATTTTGACAACTATTCAATGCTCGTCTGAAACGGATTGAACCAACAAAAATGAACAAAAAAATAAAATTAAAACCATAGCGATATGGAGAGCAGAAAAGCGGTAAAAAAAAAAGGGTTTTTCGTTATATACTTGCGAAATGGAACAAAACATTTTGTTGGTATATAAACGAAAAAAAAAATTATTTTCCTATTTTTCATTTTTATATAAATGAAATACAATTTTTTATATATATATATATATATATATATATATATATATATATATATATATATATACATATATATATTTTCCTATTTCGTTTTTATATAAACGAAATAAAAAAAATATTTTCATATTTCGTTTTTTTATAAACGAAATAAAAAAAAAATTATCCTATTTCGTTCATATACCAACGAAATACAAATATATATATATATATATATATATATATATATATATATATATATATATATATTCCTATTTCGTTTTTATATGAACGAAATAAAAAAAATCACATTTCATTTTTTAATAAACGAAATACAAAAAAAAAATCATATTTCGTTCATATACCAACGAAATGCAAAAAAAAAAATATATATATTTGTTACATTTCACTACAAGTGTAGCGAAATGCAACAAATAATTCCGGAGCGGAACAGTGTTGATTGTGGGTATTTCGTTGGATAACCAACGAAATACCCATTTTGGTATAAAAAAAAAAAAACATCCTATTTTGAGGTATTAGCTCCAAAAACATGTCATTTTGGCTCCGGACTCGTGTCCTATATATGCTCGTACTTCATACTATTGCATTGCTTCTAATTTATCTAAGAGTTTACATTTCTATATATACACATATAGTTCAAAAGAATTTTTATATTGTTATGTCACTTAAAATGTTACTATCTTTACTGGCCTTTTGAATCTTGTCATGCCATGTAAAGATGTTACGTTGAAATTGAAATTTACTAGATATAAAAAGTGACACTTTTTAAAACAGATTAAAAAAAGTAAGACACATACATTGAAACAGAGGGATTACCAATTAATTATGCATAAACAATTTGTGAATGACAATCTAATTAGGTCATAATGTCATCCTTTTTATCCAGGCTCTAGAAAGTGCAATTCTAGAAGATACTTCATTGCTCTTAAACAAATTACGTAATCTATAGACAATAAGTAAAAAACGCTTCAACAAGAAGAAGAATAACTACTCTTTAACATACCCAAATGACCATATTCTTTATTTTTATTGTTTTGACTGAAGGAAAAAATTTCCAAGGGCTAGTAACGCACGATTCAAACAGTCAGATTCTTTGTAAGAATACCCTCAAATGTGATTCCAGGACCAAATGCCAGTATCAATCCCCAATCAGAATCTTCTTTTTTCTCCTCTAACATGTACTCTAGCACATACACAATTGTATTGCTACTTGCATTTCCAAAATTTGCCAATGCTCTTCTACTAGCACTCAATTTATCGGGAGATAATTCTAGCCTTTTTTCTAGCCTGTTTAAAATAGCAGGGCCACCTGGATGAACTGCCCAAAATAACTTGTTGTATTCTTTATCATTGATTCCAGAAATACTTATTAACTTGTCACAGAAATCCTCAATATTGTCTTCAATTATCTGAGGTAGTTCTCTTTCTAGCTTGAAGCTAATTCCCTCTTCAGTAAGCCTGCAATTAGAGGTTGCAAAATCAATCTATTTTTTTAGTAATCTGTTCAAGTTTAAACGAGTTGAATCATTGCCCCTTTATTAACTCGACCCAACATGTTGAACTTGAGATGACTCATCGAACTATTGGGTCAAAACGGGTCGAAGTGTAACTCAAACCCAAATATACAACAGTAAATATGGAGATTGAGAAAATTTGAAAGAATTTAAACTAATAATTCAAGAAAAATATACTAATGTATGTTTCATTTTATGAGGTGTTTGACTAGACAGAGAGTTTCAAAAAAGAAAAACATTTGAAACTTGTAATCTAAAATTTTAGGGGTAAAACAGAAAAGTTAAAAAGTTCAGAAAGATGACCTTTTTTTTTTAAGCAAACTAAAAAGAAAAAAGTGTCACATACAATAGAACAAGTAATATTTTTTTGGAGGGGGGTGGCGTCATCCGTTTATTGATTTAATCTGTTTTGACCGGCCAATTTGCCACCATTACCTGCCATCAATGATCTTTTCTGTGTCAGGCAAGAAATGCTGAATAGCAGTATGCAATTCAAAAAGAGGCCTTTCGATATCCCGAATCGGGTCCGACCCGATTATCATAGCTCCAGCACCATCACCAAACAGAGCCACTCCAACTAAATCATATGGCCTATCAACACTTGGTGGTTTGAACCCAATTATAGTAGTCTCTGAAGTAGCTAACAGGACTCTACTTCCTGGATTATTCTCAGCAATATCCTTAGCAACACGAAGGCCCGCGACTCCACCAGAACAACCAGCAAAATATAACATAACACGTTTAGTTTGCGGGCTTAAACCGAGTCCTTTTGCTAAATAAAGATCACCTCCTGGTAATCTAGCTTCACTTGAGGAAACGTATACTACGTGTGTAATGTCCGAAATTGGCCTACCCCATTTTTTGATACAAGATTGTGAGGCTTCAATTGCCATTTCTGTAACTGCTGCATTGCATATGTCTAGTCTTTGCTTTACTGTTGGAAGGCCTTCGACTGTTAGCTCAGGATACTTTTTTAGGATCTCCTCTGACATTACCACGTACCGCGTTTTTACTGTCGTTGTCTTGCCTGCAAAGTTAAAAGGAAAGGAAGAATCAAATTAATCCAATTTGTAGAAACTCGTTCCATAGGCAAATTCAGGATCTAAAATCAGTTGGTGCAGAAGAATATTGCGCCTACTAATTTGTCGTTATAACTTACAACGGGTTGAACATGGTGTAGCTAGTGTATATGTCTTAATTTTCAACTATGTTTAGGTAGGTAGTACAAAGACATTGAAAATGAGCGTGGGCTTCTAACTGAATCTCAAAAGTTAGATGATGAAAATTGTCTGACACGAGATAACAATATGTCCTCTCAATTAATGTGGTACATTTAACATCCCTCCCCCCACACACCTAAAAGTGGACATCTGGTGCGTTGACAATATAACACGGGGGCTTAATATTGGTAAATCAAGAAACATGGATGAGTCATGAGTCTGGCTCAGATGGCATATTAAAAATATGGGCATCGTACCTAAGTCGACCTGAGGTGAGCATTAACCAAAATAATGTAACGAGAAAACAAATCATTTGCTCAACCAAATGGGTGACTAAACAGTGTTTGGGTTTATATCGAGACCTTACAACCGTTTCTAATCAACATGAAAATAAAGTTAGGCGTTTATGGTTAAAGGGTGAAAGAGAGAACAAGATTACAGAGTCGAGTGAGCCTTTGCTTGAGTTCTGGATCATCGCAGTTAGTGTTTTTGAAATAGCCATCAACCAAAAACTCTTGCATAACAAGCTGATGAGGGAAGGCTTTGCCCAGAGCAAGAATGGTAGCGTTTCCGGAGTTACTTTCCTTCCTTCCTTCCATTTTCTCCAATCTCCCCATATACTCACTACTTGGTGTTGAAGGCCTTGGTGCACAGCTATCTATTTATATCTTGTACTAAATAGTTTCTGTTGGATGAATTAAGCTGAATTAAGATTTTTTTAGATCTATCATCACAATGTAGAGGCTCAAATACTGTTTGTTTATTGAGTTCTTGTGATTAGTTGAGGAACAAGATGTTCATGATTTTGGCAAGTCCAAAAGTTCCATCTCAGATTAGTATTGTTAAATGTTGATCCGTGGTAGGTGACACTCTGGTTTGAAGTTGCAAACTTGAGCACACTTTGCTGCTGCAAGATTATCTACATAGTTCGCTCACTCACGTAAAGTAGTTTTACTCCACGTTAATCATCTCATATGGAAGTATTTAGAAAATTATTCTCTTAGATAATGTAGAGTCTAGTCTTTCATTTATGGTGGCCTTGGCCCTACTCGTAAGCTATCATGAATGATAGCTAATCCGCCCTGGGAAACATTATAGGACTGCGATTTACCTGCTAGTTAAATAGAGATTGTAATACATGAATTGCTAAGACCTCAGCAATCATACAGGGATTGTTATGCATTTATTGGGATACAATAAAGTCGAGAATTATTTAAAAAAATAAAATCAAAGTACTCGAATTAGAAAAATTGAACGAATTCATGATCACTGGGAAAGAGCAAATGGAGGTTTTCATCCAACTTTGGACCTCAGGGGATGAAGGTTGTTCGTGTGCTTTGCAGATAAATTCGTCCAAAAAACTCGGTATATAGGAACACCACTCTCTTCCCCAACTGCAATTTCCATCAAATTTTAAAACTCATTCATTAATCTTACAACAGTTTCAGAATAGCAGCTATGTTTACAGAAACTAGCTGGAACAATGTGAGGCCGATGCAATGCACTACAAAAATAGTATGCAGTTTGAAGGAAAGTAACATTCTCACTGCCCAGAAGTCTGAAATCGCCTAGATACAAATATGTCATTATGTTCTTCCACTGAAGCAGGCATGGGATGAAATAAAGATTAGATCACAGTTCGGACAAGCATTTCCCACTGATGAAATCAACAACTTGGGTGGCAGTTAGATCAAGAGCAGCGGTTACTGCTGCCAGATTTTGCAAAAACTCTTCCGGTGTTGGTTTATCACCATCCACAATGTCTGTCACAGCTTTCAGAAAAATGACAGGAACTTTCAACAGATCTGCCACATAAGCTACGGCTGCTCCCTGAAACCCAAAAAACACATTGGATCAGAAAAAGGAGAGAAATGCATACCCTAATAAGAGAGAACAAAGCTACATGAACACAGTGACTTGGAAAAAAAATGAAAGCTACATCGAACAAGCACAATTTCAGTCTTGAATTAGACTTTTCAAATATCATGCCTAAAAATAGCATTAATCATGCCTGAGAAGGAACATTTTATTTTCTATCATTAGAAAGGTGAACCTTGAGATGTAAAATTTCTAAGAAGACCAGAGTTAATATAATCTAAGAAGTATGTTGCAGTGGCAAAGTTTCTATCCTTCAATATTATTTTCTTAAAATAAGGGCATCCTAGCCAAACATATTAATGGGCCCAAATAACAATATTTGACCAATCTCTATAACATTATCCTCTAAATAGTTGGAACAAAATGACCAGACATAGACTACAGAACAAACAACACTTGCACACAGGGGATTAGTTTCTCTAAGTCTTCACAAAAGCCATCATGGTAACTTAAGACATTTAGATGGTTACCTCCATGTCTTTAATGGTTGCATCATTTGAAACGATAGATGCTTCATCCATTGGAGACATATCTAGAGAGTCACCAGTAGACAGTTTGCCAACCTGAAATGATAAGAGACAAATTTCACAATAACTAAAATTTAAACCTTTTTTTATGAGGAAAAACTTTAATACTATTGAATATGTCCAAGTAGACCTAATGACTTGGCAATTACATGTGCACAATAGCTAGTCGGGAAATAATCAGATGTTATTAAAGAAGCAAGTGTACACATGGACATTAACAAATTGACAAAAAGGACGTAAACCAAAAAGTTTTACTCGGTCCTCAAGAACATCAGGTAAAATCTAAATCATTAATACACTTGAAGAAAAAAAAAATGCATGCACTTCTTCCATTTTCACATGCCGATTCATGAGCGCCCAAATCACCTAATTACAGAAATTGCTAAATATATCCTAGAGGTCATGTGAACTGGTAGACATCACTGCATAAAAAAGTTACCACATCTTAAGTTGGTAAAACTAGTCTGTACTCAGGTGTCATATTTGGAAAGAGGATAGCAGATAGTAGACAAGTACTGGCACAAAGTGTACCATGGGATTACTGATATAACATCAGCACCATTATTCACATTAAAATGATCACTCACCAACCCAAAAGAAGAAGGCTTCATATAAATGATTAAAAATGGAAAGGAATGGGTATTAAAAATTCATATAACCAACCAAAAATAGTTAGGAATTGAGGTGTAGCATGTTGAATCTATTCATTAATGAGGTAAAATGCGCCCAAATCCAACTTTGACAAAATGACAATGAAAGGACAACCTGAACCTACGTAAATTTTAACTCTAACAAGCAGCTAAAACCACAATCTAAGAATGTACATCCACCAACCATAGACAAGGATAGATATCAAACAAGTGAGCCATGAGCGTTCTTTTATATGCACATGTGAACAGTGTTTACCTTCAGGTTAAGTTCCTTCAGAAGGTTGGGTGCAGCAAAAGCCTTCCGTGAACCAACTCCATATATATCAAATACCTACATGTATATGAGTGCATCCAAAGACCTTAGCCAGTTGCCCATGACATTTACCAAAAAGCTATCCAAATCATAATGGTTGAATTATCAATTCAGGTCTCTAGGGAATTCTTTCACTTAATTATCAATCCCTATTTACTTAACACAGTTGATGCACCAAGTCCGCAAATATAGCGGAAAAGATGTAACTGTAGCAGTTTAGCCACGATAATAATAGGAACTGTGATCTCTTGTAAGAGGTATAAAGCAAAGCCAAATAGATTGTCAACCTAGTGTCGACTTTGATCCAATTTCCCACATTCCATATGTTTCTTGCACAATAAGAGAATTCAAAATGCATAAGCGAGGATGGGAAATGAACATTACTGGGATTGGTATTCTTCTGTCATGGAAAGCAACTTCTGATGAAATAAACACATCTCCTATTGAAGCACCTTTGGCCTGAAAATATCTAATCATCAGTCAAAAATACCATATCCAAAGAATAATCTATACAGGGCTTATTCAACATAGAGGAAGCATTTTGAAAGCACGGAACAAAAATTTCAACTAATCAGTCCAGAAATCTTCCTGTCCAACAAAGTTGTCCCTTTTGCTCTAATAATCTAACTGGTGCCCGATAAGAGAGATGAGACAAATAATAGGGGAAGGGGGAGTACCAGGGAAAGAGGAAAGGGAGATTATATCAGAATCTATAAGCAAAAATCATACCGCAAATCCACCTGCTGTGCCAGCATTTATGATGAGGTCTGGCTGTAATGCTTGGATAGAAGCATATGTCACGAGAGATGCAGAAACTGTGCCCACAGCATCAACTCCTGTGTTAGACCATTCATAAGTTAGTACTATAAACTTTAAGGGACAACTAGATTTGATGCATATAAACAATTCACACAAACTTGCAAAATAAAACCATCAAATTATTCGAAGCATCAGACGCTTAATGGTCTGGAAAAGTTATTTCCTTCAAGCAAGAGGAAGGTTTCTAGAGTAGACCAGACTCTAAGACTAGTAGCAACTTTCCTCTGCAAATGGGCACACTTATAATAAACAGAGTCAACCATATATCTCCTCTATTAGCTCTAAGAATTACTTCTCAAGTCTTGCAATCATGTAGAACATTTGGCAATTTAAAGCTTGCTCTTGGAACTGCAATTTTAGCTTTTGACCCAAGATCACTGGCTAAGCCATATTCATCTCAACGATGAATTCCAGATCTTGACCAAAAATATAGAAGCCACCATAACCCAGTGCAAAGACAATTCAAGTCGAATATCACTTTTGGAAGAAATTTTTAGGAGCTGCAAGGGCAGATGTCATTACTGAAAATGCTGGAGGAAGGCGGCTGTGAAGCAGGGAGATCTGATTATATTATCAGGTGGAAGGGTGCAAAGAAAGGTATTTTTACAGTTAAACCATGGTGCAAAGAAAGGCAATACACAATTGCTAATACATCAAAGGAACAAAAAGGAATGTTACTGATAATATAATTTGCTATTTTAAATATGGGAACAATATGTTCATGCATTGGTTAGGAAAGCAGCGATGTTCATAAAATGAAATGAGCACGCAAAAAATTTCAAGATCGAAATACCCTACCCAATGCTGGGTCTTTCCCAGGACAAACAATATTAATGGCGAGACCCTTGTAATTACCATAGAATCGCACCCAAGGGACTCCCTTTGGAAACCTGCATTGAGCACATCAGATATTAGAACCAAGAAGAGAAAGTAGAACAAACCACTAAGTATGGAAAATACTGCATAAATAATCACACTCTACAATTGAGCACATGGAAAATGTAGAGGTTACCAGTCATCATAACAAAATTCCCAAATCTTTTAAAGGAATGCAACAAATTTCTTACAAAATTTATTCTCGACTAGTATATCATATTTATTCAAATCAAGTGACTCATCCTCAAAATATTTCAAAGTTTGAATAAGTTATAATACAAACACAACGAATCAGAATCTTGCTATAGTTATCATGAAACCTAATACCACAAGATTCAACAGGTAAACGGTTTTGCAACATTTGTTGTCACATTGAGAATATGCATCTCATGGATATCTTATTTGCAAATTACTCCCGATATTTGCCGTACACCATAATCTTCTTTACTTTAAGATGCTACTAACGCAGTCAGAAAAAGAAATGCACAGCAAAATCTCTCATAAGTAGCTGTTGTTCCTCAAGGGGTTGTGAAAGCTTAAAACTCCAGTTACCTAAAGGAAAAAATTGATAAAATGAAATAACTTTGATAAAGGTATACCAATAGACAAGCCATACAGTTTTTTCTAGTCAGAGCTCTAGCATCTAAAATATTTACCACCTCAAAACTTATCTAGTAATTACTACTATTTCATTTCTTCTACTAGCTTTGGTTATCTTCACATATCTAGTTCGTTAATCTCTAAGTGAACACTCATCACTCTGTTAAAGTCAATTTTCTTTTTTCCTTTGATTACAAAATCTCAACATTTTTAAGGAATATTTTTAGCTATGAAGTGACTTTTTAAAAGGGAAAATTACAGCCCAATACCTTTGGGTGATCTAGTTTACAAAATAGGCAGCAAATGTATAGGTTTTGTATATTAATACTTAGCTATACATATACTATAGATATACATGTACTATATACATATACTAAAAATATAATATGCATATCAGTGTATAGGTTTTATATATTTGGGCTATTGCCAGTAATTAAGTTTGGCCGAAGGTACATATGCCTAGCTTATATTTAAAAAATGAACAAATCATCTCCAAAATCACAACTAGATCCGGCACATATGCATAACTTTCCCTTTATTTAAATATGTAGATTATATTTCAAAAATGTCCAAATTCATAACTAGATGTTTTTTAAACAAGTAATGAGAACAAAATAAAAACTAAAATTAGATGTGTTTAGTCCTCTTACTCTTGATCTTTACTACATAAGGACTAATAATCGAAACAACAAGCCAAAAAAAAAAAAAAAAAAAACCGAACAAAGGAGTATAAAAATATCTACTCTTTTTACCTGTGATTTTGTACATAATTCCTTCATTTTTGAGTCAGTAAAACTGTAAAAGACTCGAATAAGAAAGAAGTGAACTTACACTGAATCAACGTCCTCAGTAAGCTCAAACTTGTTAACAAGAGGTAACGCCTCCGTTTGCATAGCTAACAATTCAACAAAATTACCAGTCAACACATTAAAAAAACAAAAAAAAGTTACCGCAAACACAGAGAGTTAAAAAAAAAAAAAAGTTACCGATGATGAAGACGATGGTGGAGATAGGGCGGTTATCGACGGCGTCTTTGACTCCTGTTGACTTTTCGCCGTGTGGAGGTGCCATTTTTTAAAAATATTTTTCTTCTTTTCTTTTTGAGATATAAATCTAATTTCTGGAATTGAGAAATTGAGAATCGAAGTTGCAAGTGGTAAACTAAAGGCGATGGGGATATTAATTTTTATTAGTAGTAAGCAGAGCTGACTGAAAATGAGGGTATAAAGGGCCTACGTGACCAACCCCAATATCCAATGGAAATCTGCCTAGTGTCTGTCTGTCCATATAATTTTTTAACCGTTCACATTTTTGGACGAATCTTTTGAAAGAAATTAAAATAGTTTACTTATATGTGTTTTGAATAAGTATTCTGAAAAGTACGGTTTGCGTTCACTGATTGACAAAATAGATTTTTGTATAAAACAAACAATGCAGATTGATTTTTAGACAAAATAACAAACCTTTGGTCCCTCAATTTTAAGTCTGAAAGCGATATATTGTATATCATTCTACTCTATCTATTTTTACAATTTTTGAGAATTTAAAATCGATAATTTTTTATTTTTTTTAACTTTGATATGAATGTCTTTTTTATTTTATATTAAAAGCCTCTTTTGGAAAAAGTTAACCAGACACATAAGAAGTTGGCAAAATATTTTAAAATGTTGGCATGGCTTAAATCGTGCTGTTTTTGGCCAGAAAATGGCGTTTTCCCCAAAATGATATACTCCTACTAAATATTGACGGACACATTTTTTGAACAGATTTAGACAGAATACGACATAAAAATTGAAGTGGAGGGATTTTTTTTTTTCTTTTTTGGTATTGCCGGTTGCCGGAGTGATATTTAATTTCCACAAAAAATGAAACAGTTGATGCATTTCCGTATATTTTGTAGAGATATTTACAAGAACAGTTGATCGGATTCACGTCTAACATTTTCTAGCCGGAATATACATGACTATACATATATTATACATGGATTATGCATATTTTAAAAAAAAAATTGCTTTTATTACGTAGGGGTAGGGGAAGGGAAAAATGAGAAAGGAAATTACAATGTGAGGATTCGAATCATCACCAACAAAGTAAAAGTTCAGGTAACTAACCAACTGAACTACTAAGATCTCTACTACATGGATTATACATATATTACCCATCCACCGGCTATTTTTTGTTTAAGCAGTTGTGTGTGCGACTGTTTAGGTTACTTTTCTTTTATGTAGTCACTCGTTGGCATCTGCAACCTCGTAAAAAACACGTTTGTCTCAAGTCTCACCTACCATCAGAAATTGTTCATAATTTGTTCTCTCTATTTTTTTTTTTTCCTACTTTGACACATGATCGTTTAATTAGTTATTTTCTCATAATAGAACCAAAGGGAGGTTAACAGAAAGATAAGATATGCTCTACCATTGGATGCCGTGGCCATCAAGCTGAATTCAGTTTACATATTGTACAAGTGCAGAAACCAATTACAAACAATGTTTCTCTTTTACCCCTCTTTTTTATTTTGTTTGTGTGAATAAATTTTGTGAATATACATGTACAAGTTGTCAAGTTTACAAGAAGTTAATCATGTCAAAGTGTTCTCTACTTGCTCTGATATACATGTTCTCTCAAAGTGTTGTGTAAGTCAAGTATACCAAGACTAGAACAGAAAGATGGCTGCTATAAGGTTTTTTCTTTGAGCAACCATTTGGAAGCATAGGGAATGTCTGTGGAAGAGGCATTTCACAGTTCTCACCATTGAAATATACTCTTCTGGGAAATGCCCATCCATTACTAAGAGTAAATGAGTTCATGTCCTTGAGTAAAAGTATCTCTGTCGTCACAGATCCCACTTGCTTCTCTTCAGCTTGCAACAATGCGTCGTTGTAGAAATCTAAACCCCAAAAGAGTGCAACTTCATCTGCATTAACATCAATAACATAAGAATAAGTAAAAAAAAAAAAAACTTAATGTAACAATTAAGGACAAAAGGAATTACTATCTCTTTTATCCTGATTTAACATATCACCATGCACGTTGACATTACTCTAATCACTGAAATGATCGAAGTTGGGGATATATTTCACGTATAGTCACTAAACTTTACTCATTATAATAATAATTTCACAAAATTTCTTTTTGTCAAATTAAAGTAACTTAACTTTATCCAGTAAAGTCACTAGACTTTACCCACTATAACGACAAAACTTACCCATTGTTCGTTAAGAAACTTTATTGTTATAGTTGATAAAGTTTTGTCACTTACTATAATAGTGGTTCGGTTACTTTAATATGAAAAATTGTTTTGAATTTTACTGTTATAGTGTGTAAAGTTCAGCTACTGTAATGTGACTTTTAATGTAGAGCAAATACCCGGGACACCAACAGTTGGGAGCATTGTATTGTTGAAGCTGAAGACAGTTGCTTGCTGGCCAAAACCAGGATGTTGAACTACCACATTCCAGTTGGAATAGTTTTTACCTAAGTTGTAATTGGAAACGGTCAGTTTCACCCTCCAATGATTCCTATAATTCTTCTTAATGTGCCAGTGAACCCCAAGTGGACACATATGATCAGTGCACTGAAGTAGCTCGCGCTCATATGGTGATGACGAACTTTGTCTGTTCCACGTATATAAACCACAACAAAATCAACAACCTATGCAAAATGGGCAACATTGAAGTATTTGTTAAAAGGCTGTTTTGTTTAGTTACAAACCCAATGCATGATTTTGCCTCATTGTCAGCTAATTTACATCCACAGCTACACAAACGACATGGTGTTATCTCAGGATTGTAAAATGTTGAAAGAGAAACACAACAGGTTGGCGATTTGTTGGCTAAGAAAGATGAGTATGTGCATGTTGATTTCCATGTCCCTGAAAGTAATAACAAAGAATAAAGGTGATTAAGTGATATTGATCAAACATTTTACATTAAGGTTCCAACAAAGTACTTACTGATAACTTGTTCTTGTCTTTTTCCTTCTATAACCGAAGATGTCGTTGGATCAGTGTCCACAAAATCATCACAAGTATAACCACGTCCTGGAGCCATTAGAGTGAGATTTAGAGGCTTGTGAGCTGTATAATTTCCCCTCAAGTTTCCAACTTTCATCTCAAAGGACGCGAAAGAATTGGAAGGATTGATAGCTGAGGCAGCAAGAAATCCACCATGACAGCAGCCATCTGATCTTTTCTCTGGTGGAGCTTCTGGTGCGAGATCGACTATAATAGGATCTTTCTTGCAACAATGAGGAATTTCGGACTTGAAGGTTGAACAATTCCCTTGTTGAGTGGCAAAAGCACCAGACATTGACCAAATGACCTCATTAGCTGTCCATATCCACCCTAGTCGCCATCCCGGTTTCTCGACGTGCCTATACTGATAGTAGTTTTGAATGGTTATCCTTGCCTGAAGCATTATAGTCAAATTAGAGAGCAAAGAATTACTAATATAAACTGATGAATATATATATATATATATAAACTTTGGCCTCAACGAATATGACTTCGGACTTAACTCAACCTCAAAAGTTAGCTCATGAGATTAGGCCCCCTCCCCAAAACCCAAACTCAATAGCACGGCCAGGCCTGGTAAACCATGTCTCTATTATCATGCTAAGAAAATTGATGTTGGGCCTAACTGAACTCTAAAAGGTAGCTCAACCCCACAGGCTTTCGAACATGTTCAAATTGTCGTAGTTATGAACTTTTACTTCTGCTGTGAAGGAATTTAAATCTATCTCATACACAACATGCAGCTGGATTCTGAAATCATTTCTATGAAGCTTTCTACCACAATATACTCCACTTTCCCCAGGCATCAATGGATATTATTGAATTCACAAAATTCTTGCATTTGGGCATACAAAAATAAGTACTAGATATTAGAAGTAATTCTTATTTTTCTGACCTGGTAACCATCTTCCGTCCATCTAACAATGTCGTATGTAACTGCAATGTTTCCAGTAGGATCCAAAGGATCATAGCAATCTGGAATTAAGAAAAAGCACCCAACTTAACAGAAAAACAAGTGGCTAGGTTATTTACTATTTGCAAAATAGAAGCAAAAAGAAAGAAAATAAGGAAAAGGGCGTTGCCTGAAAGATTGCACATAGTAATTATCAGAACCATCATCAGAGGAAAACACCCTGTTCCAAAACTGATCAAGTCCATGGTCCTTTCTGAAAAGGCAATTTCGAACAGAGATATAGTTCTTCAGAAGTAGAATGGGAGATATAAATTATAATGAGACAAACTTTTCATGATGTTTACTAAGAACAGAAAAGAAGATTTTAATAGCATATAGAGCATTCTATCTTGGAATTAAATCCACCATGTTTGGTTGTAACAAAGCACAAGACCATTGGAAATATCAACAGTATGTTAACAGGCATATGAAAAAGGACAAACACACAATAAACTATAGAACTTTTTCTCAGATACTCAACTAACTACTAAGTCATGATATTTGAATATTTAACCAATATCTTCAACAGGCCTTTTTGGCCTTTCCAACATCCTTTAGGTATGGTGGCAAACATGCAATATGTAAGAAAGGTAAAGAAAGCACGAGTTATCTTTCAGAAGTTCAGATATTATTTACTTTTTGTTAAGGAAAATTAATAAACTAAACTTTTTTTTAGTTGAGATTTCGAGGAAAACAAGCTTTTATGGCTAAACATGTAAAGATTACAATCTTTGATCGATCGATAAATTCATAGTTTAACACTAATCCTCCAAATGTCAATCCTAATAACATGAGTTGACTTACTCCTGCATCAAGATTTTATTATTCATGTATATGAGTCACAAAATGACCTCATACTTGCAGACAAAGTGGGAATCTTGATCTTGGAACCTAAAATAGGTTCGATCAAGATTGTCAAAAATTCCAAATTCTTCCCTTTTGGCATTATGCATTCAATATCATGACATCTTTCCATATTTAATAACAATATAACTTCATATATAACCTTACTGAAATGATTTATAGCTACAACAATTTTCTATAACTTATTCTAGCTAACAAGTTTCAAAAGTCTTTCTTTTTCTCTTAAATTCCATAGCTCACAAGTTTCAAAAGTCTTTCTTTTTCTCTTAAATTCCATAGCTCACAAGTTTCAAAAGTCTTTCTTTTTCTCTTAAATTCCATGTCAATCAAACACCTTCACATAAATTAAATTGGGTCGGAAGGAGTAGTAACTATGATGATAGTTTATGCTTCTGGTTTATTGGAATGTGGTTGTACTGGCTAAATTACTCTGCCAATAGTTGATGATATTTAAAGTATTATGAGAATAAGACTACTCATTCAAACTTTTAAGGTATTCAGAGACCTCATGTCACAGTTAATTTGCTCAAATGGATGCGGTATTAATAAGGCAGTATCTCTCAGCCTTTAATTTCTAACAGAAATTTACATAATACATCCCCTGTTATTCTTTTTGTTCTAGTTTCCATAAGATCTGTTACATCTCAGAATTAGACGGAGGCTGCAAGAGTGTAGAGGAAGAAGCCAGAGGCTCGTGCACGACAGAGTTCGTGGACACTGAAACTGGATTTCCTTCTAATTGCAGCATTATGCTGCCAAGTATTTCTGTCAACAACTTCTTGAATTCTTCCTCTTTAACCATCTTTCGGTCATCAGCATCAAGCATCTTACACACCTCGTTGACGACCCTATCCATCTGCAAAGGAGATACAACTATGTCATACACAACACCAGCTTTTAATAAAGCAAGAATGTGATCTATTAGTTGACGAGTTTAACATTATACATTCATATAAAATATAAAGGAGATAATTAAACGTTGGACCGCTCAAAAGAATAATATCTAGAAAATGTATAGGTTTTGTATATTAAATATAAATATACATATTGTATACACAAAATATACATAATCAATGTATAGGTTTTGTATATTTTGGCTAGCGCTCCTAATTAATTTCGGCTGACGGGCAAAAAGGAAAAAAACCCTTCATAAATAAGATAACTACATGTAACTATCCATAAAAAGTGAGATTTGTAACTTGAAAAATAAGATAGATTACGGGCTAATATGTTAAAAATGCAAATACTGTTAGTGCATATAAGTTAAATCCTTAATGGACAAATACCTGGTCAACAGCACCAATGGGAGGTAAACCAGCTGATGGTGCAACAACATCAAGTGCAACTCGTAGGTATTCCTTTGACATTTTCCCATGGCGATCTCTGGGTACAGTCTTTAAGGCAGAATCCAGCGTCTGCACCATACATAAACAACAAAGGTTCAGTAACAGTCTGAAGAGAACTAAAAGTGCTCATTTTCGGCAAACTTAAAGGAGCAAAACTGCTCAGTTGATACTTAAGAGACTAATTTGAGCCTACTATCAAAGACTAGGGACCATTTTTGTCATTTTCTCCGACTTATGTAAAAGTAAGGGTTTTTGTTGCGATAAGTGGTAGTTTAGTGGCGATTTGTGTAGTCACCTTGGAAAGTAATATTTTAGTCGTGTATACTTAGGTTGCCACGAAATATAGACTAAACTTTTGTTTCTAGCTAAAAGGGAAATTTATGGCGACCCTCACGCCAGTAGGAAAAGTCTATTGTGGCGACTTCTCCACTTCCTGTAACGACTTTAGTCGCTACAAAAGTCTCAATTCTTGTAGTACAATATACTACCATGTTACTAGTCGTGTATACTTAGGTTGCCACAAAATATAGACTAAACTTTTGTTTCTAGCTAAAAGGGAAATTTATGACGACCCTCAGGCCACTAGGAAAAGTCTATTGTGGCGACTTCTCCACTTCCTGTAACGACTTTAGTCGCTACAAAAGTCTCAATTCTTGTAGTACAATATACTACCATGTTACTAGTCGTGTATACTTAGGTTGCCACAAAATATAGACTAAACTTTTGTTTCTAGCTAAAAGGGAAATTTATGACGACCCTCAGGCCACTAGGAAAAGTCTATTGTGGCGACTTCTCCACTTCCTGTAACAACTTTAATCGCTACAAAAGTCTCATTTCTTGTAGTACGATATACTTCTATGTTACTAGGTCGATATACTACTTACATACCTTATCCAATTCAAACTTGTTAGACAATAGTCTTTTAATTCCATTTCCATCAAATGTGTTCTCGCTGTGAGCAACAATCACCGGCTGCTCCTTGAGACGTTGAGCAGCACTCTCTGCAACTTTCTTAAATTCAGCCAAAAATGTCTCTTGTGAAACAGGTTGCTCATTAGATGCTCCAATGCAGGATTCAACTACCGGCTCCACCACATTACTCATTACCTACAGAGCAAGATTATAACAAAGTAATGTGCCCTATTAATTTGCAAAGAACTCCAAAGAAGTTAACCAGGTATAGTAAGCAGTAAATAAATCAGTTAGCAATCACAAACTAGCCAGGTAAGAATAGATATCACGCATAATATTTCTTATCGCCTTAGCCTCTATTAGAGGGGCATTATGAAGAAAAGTTTGACTTATGTACACTGACAGTTTAAAAGATTTTTACACTACAAGTGTAAATTTCCCTGCAGGTTACCAATTTTAAGTGACCAGATAGTGTACAATTCCTTTAGACTGTCGGTATATATTAGTTAACAATGCTTGAAAGTGTGGGCTGAATGTAAACCGCTAGAGAGAACAAATGAACTACCCATGAGTCTGAGGCAGGAGGCATCCCTTGATCAACCGTAAGCTTCTCAAAAGCCTTGATGATGTAATCTTTAAGGGATCCATCAGGCAGTTCTATCTCAGAGAACATTGAAAGCGTCTCTGGTTCGAATGAAGGACTTTTAACGAACTCAAGAAGGTCTTCGCCATCCATACGAAGGAGTACAATAGGATCTCGCTTTAAACCAGCAGCCATGCCTAGTAAAATATCCGAAAGAACCTCTTTAAACTCAGTCTTGCTTACTTTCTCTTGCTTTCCATGTGTGAATTCTTGAAGAACCTAACTCACAACAAGTTCACTAATCAGAATTAGATTATATAGGTTAATAACAGAAAGAGGTAACAATATAATACTGTATTTAGCGAAGAATTTAACTTCAAAACACTGGCAGTGTAAAAGACGCGATCAGTTTTAGCATGCCCCTGAGAATGATCCTTTATACATTAGACTCACACCTATATTTTAATTGACCGGCGAGATACGTGGGAAAGTAAAACCTTCTTTCTTTGATTTGAAGCAAGATTTTTTGAAAGTAACAATTCCATTCAGTTCGTTTTCGGAAAACTTGCTGGTCACGGATTAGTTCGTTCTACACCGTGTATTTGATATGGTTAATTGTCAATTCATCTTTTAACTTGAGCACAGAAGGTGATAAATGCTATTCTGGATTGTGCTAATCACACAAAATTGACTAGTTAGGTATGTTTAGTTACATCATCACCCAACTTAATTAGACCTTTTTTTCTTTCATTTTGTAACAGCTAGTTAAAGAGAGAATATTTTTTTTTAATCAGTAAAATGAGAGAGGCTGTTTAAATCTTAAGGGGATTAAACAAAACTGTTTTGGCACAAAGATGCAAAATAACTAACTGCTCTATCTGCACTTCAACCAGATTTTGTCTATTCATCTCATCATTTTCAACAGATTCAAAATTAAATTTAAAAAAAAAATAAAAAAATCTAGGCAATCTCCATCACATTTTTATAGTGTTTCCAAATGTATAAGGGAAAAGGAGATAAAAAGAAAAAGCAAAAAACATTAAAGACAGAACAACTTGAAAGGCCAAAATCCCCAAAAGTTGATCAAAAGCTATAGATAATTATTTTGGAGATTTCAAATATTTTTAACTTGTCATATATAAGACGGTGTAACTTTTTTACAGTTTAGTTAGTGTAATTTAACTGGATAAGCAGGTGGTTATTCTGTTTTCCAAGTTACAGTTGTTATTGTACGTCAACTTCAGTGCACCCTAGGAATCAGGTGCATAAATCTCTCTACTAGGATTTTCAGCAACAGCATGAAGAAGAAAAAACGAGGAAATTTCCTCTGATCCAAAAAACTAGTCACTGTTCTGTAATAGATTCCAGATATTTGTAGAAGTACGTAATGTATATCCAAATTAAAAAAGAACCAAATTCAAATCATGACTTTGAAAATTGATAGTCAAACAAATGAAATCACATACTACAAAATATGAAAACTTGAACTGTTGAATAAAAAACGTTGAAAAATAAACGAACAGTCCAGACACAAGAGTCAATTAAGTTGCTGTCTCAGCTAAAGCACTCGTAGCATTGAACCATCTGGCCTCTTAGGCCCCATACCACTACCACTTATGCAATTTACATTTCAACCCATAATTAACCAAAAAAAAAATGTGTAGATTTGTTTAAGAATAAAAAAAAATATATGAGAGATCAGGGCTCAAAATTCAGGTGAGAAAATAAATATTACTACTGGTTAATTTCTTTTTATTTTGATGGACAAAGCTACCTTATATATTTGTTAATAAACATTTGTTAATAAGAAGTGGAGTAGCAGACACTCAAATAGCTTGACTTATAAGCAAATTGGCCAAAACGCCCTATTGTTATTTTTTTTATTTTTAAAAGAGATTTGTTAACTTTGTACTTGCATCATTCCCATGTTCCTCTTGGCCGAATCTTGGTTAAAAATGAGAAGACACCATGAAACTTGTTTTTTCTATTTTCTAGTGAAGTTATTTTTCTTATTTTTAATTAACTTGTTTTACTGAAGAAAATCTTTTTCAAAAAATTTGAGAAAACTAAAAAATGTTTTCCTCTGCACGGAACACCCCCCATAACTTCATCAAAAGAAAGAAGAAACAAAGAAAGCATGACCATACGAAACTTGAAGGGGTATGTAAAAATATCGCGATCGATGTTTATACAAACCAATGAATACAACTTGATCATGGTAAATAAATGTGATTTTGTATAAATATGGGGTGTGGACTAAGTGTTTATCCTATTTAAAAGAGATAGAATTTTGCAGTGCGAAAGTACCTCAGAGTAGATATGATCAGATTCAGGGGAAGAACCTTGAGCAGGCAAACCAAGAGCAACACCAATATCAGCAACAGCAGGTTGTAACTCATTAACTGAAAGTTTGCCGTCTTGGTCTATGTCTAGTTCTTGAAACTTATGATCTACAAAGTTACTAAACACAGCCTCATTTCCAACTAACTTCATTATATCTGAACCGTCCATCACCTGACTCTTACTCCCACTACTTTCCATCTTCATCACTTCTTCATTTTTCTCCTCCATTTTTAGCCTTTAATTTAATTCCTTGTCAACAAACCTCACTTTCTCGTGACGAAGTTTCTTTTCTCTTCCAAAAAGGTTGTGTCTCAAATCAATGTGTATTGAGTTGTTTCGCAAAGCAATTTCTTTTGAGTGAGAGTTCTAGAGAAAAATATGTGACAAAATGATAAAATGGTCCCTTCTTTTGGTAGTGGGTTCAAAGTAGTCTTTTAAGTATTTTAGTCCTGTAATTTTGTCAAACTTGAACATTTTTTTTCAAACTTGAACATTAATCGGAACTGTTTTGAAATAAAAAAAAAAATTGACGGAAGCTCGTATTTAGAAGTACAGATTTTATAGTTTATGTTATTTTTTGATCTATTTCATGAATCTGGTGCAATTTTTGAGGTGTAAATTATGATTTTTTTTAATCTATATTTTGTGTTTGGCATAGTATTTTCGGGATTTTTGACTGATATTTCTAGTGATTTTGGTTAAAGAAGATTTTCACAGTACCAATTAAATTTAACAATCAGAAGATTTTTATAATACCAATTAAATTTAACAATTAGAGTATGATAAAGCGGAAATAAAAAATACTCATTTTAATAAATTTAAAAGATCTGTTCAACTAATACTTAAGATATTTATTTTGAACCTACTATTAAAGGTAAGAGACAATTTTTATCAATTTCTCAAAAAGATGTTATACTTATGTGGTTGGGACAGCTGGGGCGGTTAGGGCGGGCAATGGTACGAAGTCTTTGTGACCTGTCTATGGTCGGTCCTTTAACATGGGACGCGTGTCCGCTTTTTACGGGGCGCGTTACCGTAGTGTACACGTAATTTGTTTCTCGTTGGCCAGGCCTTAAAGTTAGTGGGCCGGGTGAGATGCCGTTTTGGATTCCTTGGGCTTTTTTTTTGTGGCTTCGTACTTGTGAGTTGGACTTGTCAAGAATAATGGATTGATGCTTTGCGTATTTGCGCCGGAAAATTTTGACGCGTGCTTTATGAAGTATGAACATACTAGTTTAATTGTGGATTTGTCTTCCACTAGCAAAATAAAATATTACTTGCATGACTTGTAATGGAACTGCTTTTTTTTTTTTTTAAGCAACGACGACA
This sequence comes from Lycium barbarum, assembly GCF_019175385.1. Lineage (NCBI taxonomy): Eukaryota > Viridiplantae > Streptophyta > Magnoliopsida > Solanales > Solanaceae > Lycium > Lycium barbarum. Next base: position 135,206,917 of record NC_083342.1, on the reverse strand, counting down.
TGTCCAATGAAATCTCACAAGTAAAATCTGGAGAGGATAGAGTGTACGCAGACCTTATCCCTACATAATAGAGGTGAAGAGAAGAGGCTGTTTTCAAAAGACCCTCAGCTCAAGTAATGCATATTAAAGCAGGTGAAAAAACAAATACAAAAATAAAAAGAAAATAACAAATAAGGGAAAGCATTACATAACATTCAATAATCTTTAAAGATTCAGTAAAGCGGTTCCTCTCAAGAGGTTCTACATTATAATAGTCGAACACAAATCTTGTATATCTATATCTATATATATTATTAAAAGCAAAGGAAGAAACACCACATTCAGCCAAATGGCAAGCTAATAATAAGTCACTTGGCAATTTAGGACAAGAAATTAGTTATTCATAAAAAACTAAGCCAAGTGGCAAGATACTACAAAGCCACTTAGCAAATTTTAGGATTTTTCATAAAAAGGAAAAAAAAAAAACTTCTCCAAAGCTTTTAAGTACCCAAAAAAAATCGTGTAATTGTTTAGCTGACTACGATTTTTAATGATTTTTTTTTCCAAAGCTTTTAAAGTTGAATATATATAAACTTGGCTAATATGGACATGCTCGAATATACTAATAATTATTACAAATAAAAAAATGCATACTATTCTCTATTAATCTTCAGTTGAAATGAATCTTGCTATATATATTTTTCATAAAAGTATAGCCAAGCAAAACACCATCTTTTTACTCCTTCCTTATAACAATATTTATCCAAAATTAAAATTTATTTCAACTTCTCTTAACACTTGTTATAATTTAAATAAAAAATTAGAAGTGATGTAGTCATTTTATATTATGAATAAAATGGATCATAACAAATATGATTAAATTTTTTAAGTAGGCAATCACAATAATTGCATATTTCATGTAATAGTAAACTAATAATTATTTAAAATATTGATAAAATTTATTACTAATAATAGTGATCTAAAAACAAGGAAAAAGATTTGAAAGTGGCTGAAGAAGAGGGAAGTGGGGGAGAGGTGCACGTGCTGTGGTTCCATAGTGTTAGTTCGAGGAACTACACTTTCACCAAATCCGGATAATGAAACTTCCAATCCGTTACTTAATTAGAATTTTATACGAGTAGTTTTTGTGGATAATGGATCACAAATTAAACCGTGGGGATGATGTGAATCTCATTACTATTACAAAAACATCGAAAGAGAATACAGTGGTCTAGAAAATAATTGTTTAACAAACAATAGTATTTCTTTTTCTTCTGTAGAATAGTTATTTGTTATAGATTTATAACCTATATAGGTGAGTATCGATATTTTTTCAAATGCATAATATGCCTACTGATCAGAATGAACTCATCAACGATAACCAATGGAGGTTGAAAGTTCGAGTCGTACGACGATGGCACATGATAGATCGTGAGCATTCACACAGCTCATTCTCGGTTGAATTGATTCTCCAAGATAATTAAGAAGGTAGCAAACTAATATTTTAAAGTCCCATTGGGTTATATTATGGCTCATAGACTGTTTTTATTTCTTCTATCGAAGTTTATTTCATGAGTGCTACTCTTTTGATATGTTGATCAGTTTGTCGAGTTTCAACAGTCGTTTTTTGGATCCTTTGCTCTATTATGTGTATTTAAAAGTTTGATGTGAATGCTACTCTTTTAATATGTAATTCAATTTGTATGTTCATATTGGAAGTATTCGTGTCCACATGTACTTGTGGCAACAATAGTTGCATTTTTGTTTGGCTATCATCTTGGGTTAGTTCTAGAAATCATACTCTTTTCTCTACGATATTCTTTCTAAAATCTTGAGTATTGTCTTTGGTTGGAATTTTTTTGATTTAGTTTAAATAAATACTGGCATCGAGCTATTTATTTTAAATTTCTAACTTTGTTGCAAACCATCTACGGAAGGAAGGGAAATATAGTACACTATTTGTTTGCTTATTTGTGTTTGTTTTTGTTTACAGATGCATTGTACTCATTTACCACTGCAGTGCATGGAAGTTTAAGATAAATGTCTTGCATTCAAATTGTGAGCTTTCATGATCTTTTTTAATTTCAATTTTGCATGACTGTTCCATGGTATAATTACACTAGACTAGATGCCATATTCATGATAAATTAACATTTGAGTTTATTTATTTGAATTGTGAGATAAAATAATTGAATTTAAATTTTCGATTTTTGGTTGTTTCTTTATGGAAAAACAAAGATAAAACTATAACTTTACCCATATAAAGAGATCTTGATAGAAAGAAGCCAAACAGAAATACGCAGAGCTTGAAATAAACCTATCATTTGGTGAGTGTCTTTTTTCTACAAAATTCTCATCCTGTTTCTTAGTTCACAAGCTTTTGCATAAGAATTCATTTGACGTGTTGTTTTAGTTTTTTTTTTCAATCTCAATTAAGATTCTTTATAATAAAATTTATTTTATTCATAGAATATGAGTTGCTTTTTTTTAGGTGTCAGTGCAGGTAAAGACCTTTTCAACTTTAATCCTTAATGATCCCATATGTTAAAAGATCTCAATTATTTAATGGTTAGTTTCATTACTTTAAAGGCCTCTATATTTTTTTCTGTAATGCTATTTAAAAATTTATTGCTCCCGTCATGGTATTGAAGGTAAATTATTGAGTAAATTATTGTTTGATTATTTATCTGACTTTTTTATTATTTTTTTCTCGACTATTTTGAAAGTAAAGTTATATATGTTAATCTATTGAGTAGTATTTGACAAAGGCTGCTTAATCACTCAACATATGTTTTAGTATAACCATCACATCACTTGAGAATTGAGCTTTTTTAGAAGATATATGATCGAGAAATATGAGGAATATAATTTTAAACCTTGAAAGTTAAAACTGATGCACTCACCTATTTTGATGCATAGTGGTTGGAGAAGAAAACAGTAAAGATAGAGAGATAAAAATAAAAACTTTGCAAGTTTAAATTAATATTTACTACCCTATTTTAGTGGGATATTAATCTCGAAACAAGATATCACGTTTAAGGAAAGTAATTGTAGGACTTCAATACATTGTAAAAAACTTATAATACTAGCTGAGAGGTTTTAAAATCATAGGTATTTTGACGAAAATAAACTTTAAAACCTGTCTAATATGTAAATTTCTTGAATTCGATAAGTATATTTTAAAATAATGTGAGTTTCTTATAATTTGATCTACATAAATGAATGTGTTGGTATTGCAAGAAGAAGAATTCTAAAAACACCATGCGCCGGGTTTGGCAATTATCTTTTAATATCATAGCCTTTTTAAAAATAAGTCAATGGGACATGATAAGAATATCTTTTACAAGATATGCCTTAGTCTCCTAGATAAATAGGAAAAATGTAAAGTTTTTCGGTGATCATAAAGCTTTCCTTTCACCAAAAAATAAAATATATCTTTTACATATATAAATGTCTAAAGTAATTGTAATCATGATATGATATTAAGTGTCAATTTAAATTTTCAATATAATTTTTTTATTTAAGTATACATCATTGATGAAGTTTAATTGAGTGTATTAATAGTAATACTTATTATTTCGCAAATTTATTGATTTTAAATATGTCAAATGTGATATGGCAAAAAATTTAATATATTAAACAAATAAATTAATTTGTTTATACAATTAATTTTCTTTGAGACCCACCGCATACGAATACTAGCATCTTTAATTAAGAAAGGAGGCATGTCAACCATTTCTATCACATTCCTTGGTGATAGCTCAATGGTAAAAAAATGGTACCGTTTAAACTGTAATACAAGGATCGAGTTAGAATTTCAAATAACTCTGAACCAATTTGCTTGAGGGTAAAAGTCTTGTAATAAAATCCAGAAGCTGCAAAGGTAAATCCAAGAAATACAGCTTCACCACAGGAGTACATGATACAAACCATTTGCAGTTAGCATAGACAAAATTGTTTCTGAAGTAAATTATCAGAACTTCAGCTTGACGCAACCGATTCGATTAGTAAAATTGTATTAATTTTTTGGAGCACAGTCGCCTCTGCAACAGGGGATATCAATCCTGAAAGAACAAATGTTAAATCATGTAAAACACATCAACCATCAATATCAATATGTACTAACTTTGTCCTATCAGAACTTTGATACAGATAAAACTCAGCCGTATCATAAGTTCTAATCCTTTTTCTAATAGTATATATATTCTACTCCCACCGAACTAAGTGATGAAAGATAATTGGTCTCAAATGTCTACACCAAGAAGAGAGTAATTTACCTCTACATCACAACACACAAACATCGGAAGAGATGCAAAGTTTCGAGTCAGCCCCACCACTGATTACACTTTCACCTTTCCACCAATCCGCACACAATACCTGTATAGACAGCCTGATGTTTAGGAAATACTAATGTAATAGAACAACCACTCATAAGCCAGATCTTAGAAGACAAAACTTAGCACCTTGTCCTTGTGAGTGTCAATGACAGCAAGGGGCCACTGCAATACAATTGTTTTACCCAGGAACAGAAAATGTAAGTGTTTATAAAAGTTGTACTAGTAATAATAGAGACGTTAAAGTGTAGTACTAACCGCAGTTCTCAAGTCCCATAACATTACTTTCCCGTCATAAGATGCAGAAACCAAGTGAAACCATGACTTTTCATGCCACTTGCAAGCGGATATCCAAGAACTGTGTGATGAGAACTCATAGACAGGAGCTGAAGTACCTGTTAAGTGATATAGTTGTGTGATGTAAGGTCAACAGTTACTTGAAGAATAAACACAGAGAAAAAATATTTAAGCACAGAGAAACAGGGAGTTAAAGTTCAAGTGGGTGTTTAAAAGTGCTTCTGCAAGTTGGACAGAAAAAGAAAGAAACCTGGTTTGCGAGGATCCCATATCCTAAGAATGGGGTCAGAACCGCCAGCAGCAACGAGGGCAGAACCTTCACCTCCAACATCAATGCAATTAATGGCTTTGTCGCAATACTGTTGAAGAGGAAGGTGATCATTATCCATACTTTTAGGATAATACAGTTTCAAGCCCTCAACACAATAGACTAAAAAAAGAACTATACATCTTGGCATTACAAAAGTTCAAAACCGTGGCTACTTATCATTATGGGGTGGTAGCTTTTTCTTCAAGATGGTATAATTTTTAAAAATATGAGATTGTTGACAGCCGAAGAGAAATGTTATCTCCGACAGAAAGTGAAAGCTAAATCACTAGGAATAGCATATGTAAGTGCTACATGCACAGGACACTAGAGATGTGACTGGAAGAACAGAAGAAAAGAGATGGCATCTCACCAGATTTAATGAATCCTTGCCTATCTCAACATCCCATCTTCTAATAGAGTGATCCCATGATGCTGAATAGATTGTTTCATCTTGTGGCCACACCAAGGAAGATACACATTGTGTATGTCCTACAAGTGTAGATTTAGCCTCCTCCTGTGAGCATAAGACGTGATGGAAATTTTTTGAGTACAAGATTAGGATAACAACATTAAAAAAAAAAAAAAAAAAATTAAGAAGAAAAGAGAAAATAATAGAGAATGAAGAGAGAAAAAACAAAGATCAAGCAATTCACAAAGATATAATAAGAGGAGATAACACCTCTCCTGCTAGCCAACGACTGACATATTTCAAAAATCAATTTTGACATTATTTTGGTCCTTCAGTTGCATTAATGAACATTGTCATTTAAGGAAACCAGAAGGTTGTTTGTCTTTCACCAAAAGGGACACAAAAGATTTTGCTAATCAATATCATTTGTCAATGAGATACAACATAGAAAGTCAGAGACACATTGGACTGGCACAAAATTGTAGCTGAAACAGCTTTGGAAAGAAGAATATAATGGCAACAAAGGTGGTAGATAAGGAACAAGGGAGGAAGCTAGGGGACCGCTAGGGATGACAGGTAGGGGGAAGGAAGAAGAATAAGTACTCCCGCGAGTTCCAGTTTATGTGATGTTATGTTTAAGGCTACAAGTTTAAAATTTTTTATAGCCACAGAAATGTTATGGCATATTTTAGACCAAAAGTTCCAAAAAGCTTCATTTTTTTCTTAAACTCTGTGATGGTTCAAATAATGTCACATAATTTGGAACGGAGGGAGTAGCAACACAAAGTTGGAGGCGCTGCAGGAAAAAGGGTGGTACAATTGGATGGGTGTGGCATATAAGAGGTAGGATGGAGAAGGGTGCAAAGTAGTGTTCAAGGAAGAAGAGGTTTTCCAGAAAAGTACAAGTAGATTGTTTTGTTACGTGTATGCCTTGCACTGGAAACTTAAGCAACAGCAGCCACAAACTATTCTTTCCTCCTTTTTCACTGATTTTGAGAACAAACACATTACCCTCTCTTTGTTTTGGATAAGGTAGAAGTTAGAAGAGATACGTTATCCTTATTAAACAGGTCATGGATTTTTGTACACTATGCCGCATGAAATAGATGTATTTTTCAGTCTTCACTCTTTAACTTAGACAGGTTAGAAGAAATGTAGTCATACTTCTACTTGAGGATCTTCCTTTTCGGCATCCTTCTTCCTTTTCTTGACTGAAACTGCATCACCTGTATCTGAGCCACTTGCTTGCCACAAAGCTATTTGGCAATCCCAGGACCCTGAACACACCTGTCAACACAATAAATACTGGGAGTCCGTAAAAGTTCTTAGAATCAATTTCTTCGTAATTTAAAAGCTTCAAATGATCAATTAAGTAAAGAGATGCACGACCATATCTCCAGCAGGATTTGCTGCAATACTTTGAACAGAAGCATTATGTCCATGTAAAATCTTAAAGGCTCTAATCCTCTTTGTCTGATCCGAAGAATCATCTGCGTCAAACTTTTAAGCCAAACAAATACTAATTAGAGGAAGATCATGAATTAGGCAGTTAGTTATAAATTATAAGTAGTGCAGCAGGCACATCAATTACCTTCCAGAGCCGCAGTGTCCTATCCTTGGAAGCCGTCGCTACTATTTGATCGGCACCACTTTGAGCCACTAAAGAAAATAAAAAGTATAAATATGATAAACACAAAGACAGAATTGCGGAAAAAATGAAGCATGGAGAATTAGATATCCAGGAGAAATTCAAAGTATAGTCCTCATGATTGTCATAGTGGTAAAGTGTTTGGTATCCAGTGTATTTCAGCATTGCAAGGCAAGTTAATAGAATGGATATCAACAAGAAATACTAACCGAAAAAAAAAAGTAATATCAAAAGCAGGTGATGTAGGAGTATGAACATGGTGTCACGGATAAATGATAATGGCAGCAGACGATAAAGCATAATGCTAGAAAACGAGCAACTGAGGAGAAACCATCTCCCACTAATACCTCTTGGTTTGACAACACAAACAGAAGTAACTGCACCAGTGTGGCCCTCCAATAGATGAGTACAAGATCCGGCAGCCTTCCATATTCTGATTAGCACTATCAAGTGTTAGGTTGACACAATAACAAAAAAACAAATAAAACTGAGTTCTGAACCAAAAAATGCAATTAGCAAAAGAATATACAATCAGCAGATTACCTTCCAAAACCATCATAACATCCAGTCAAAACAAACCTGATAGATCACAAATATGCACATCTTGTCAGTTAAGGCAATAGTTCATTGTATGGAAAGAAGAACATTATACATTCTTAACTGTCACCAGCCAATATTTTAGGGAAAATAGCATATGGAGGATGAAATTACCTCAAAAACACTTGGAACAAAAGCAGCACAATGTAATAATATCAAAAGTGTTGTCCTCAGAGATCTAGTATGTAAGATAACTATGAGTGAAGTGAATGCACAATAGACGTGGAGTATAAGGTACAGAGATCCAATAGCCAGGGACATGAAACCATTCCTTTTAGTTATATTATGCAGGCTCTCTATTTTTTTTAATTTTTTTGGGGATAAACCACTATTCTCTTTCAGTAAAGAAGTTCCTTTAGAAGCATACAAACACCATGTTAAGTATATTTAACAAAGAAAGATATAGAAGGCGGAGACTATTACAAGGATCGCACTGAAAAACAAATTTCACACTCATGCTTACTTAGAATTAGAACCATCAACTGCACTGACCCAGTCGTCATGCAAAGATGGCTCTTCTTGTTTTCTTGGAGCTACAGCTCTAATGTACTCAATCTCTAATATTTTCTCCTGTAAAAATATTTTTTTAAAAAGTAAGAAACAGAATAAGGAGTATAAGAGCCACTAAATAAATGTATAACATAAGTACAATGTATTTTGTCAAAAATTTAATCACTTGCGACTGAAATAAGCCACTTCTGGCTAGTGAGCGAGAACATGCGAGAAACAACTAGGAAGGAACTAGAATTACAGAGTAGCAGTACTTCTAGAACCTTCAGGTATGCATATCTTTTTGCAATGCGTGCAATTATTTCAAACACCTCATAAACGAAGGGAGACTAATTTATCATTTCCGAAAAAAATTGTTTTGACATTACACTACACAGATTACAATTTTTTGTATTGATTGGTACTACACTATCTACAATTTTTGAAACAGACCTTTTCATACTTTGGTGTTGGGAGTGCAAAAGCACATAACAGGAGACAGTATACATTCTACAATTTTGAAACTCCAATAAGAGATACAATTGCAAGCATAAACGAATTAAAACCTATGAAATAATGCAAAAGAACAATCCCACTAGCAGCAGCCAGTAGATGCTTTGTGGAATTAGAAATAACTCTAAGTAATGGGTGACAGCATTTGAGCTAATCCAACTGCTACAACTGTTGGTACAAGTTCAGCTCGAGCTCGGGCCACTTGCTATTCATCCTTTTCTAGAATTTATTATTATTATTATTATTATTATTATTATTATTATCATTATTATTATTATCATTCTCTATCAGTCATTATGCTCAGACATATTGAAGCAACAAACTTTAAGCAGAATGTGATTACGCATTAATGGAGCCACACAACAAAAATACACTTCTGTTATCGTGTTTAAAATCAATGTTAACATGAATGTATAGAGTTCATTCTATATTTTCTTTGGAAACAAGATTAACCAGCTTCCATAAGGATCTATTTATTTTTAAGTTGGTCTGAAGAGACAAAACAGTACTACTGGAATTTTGGTCATTCTAGCAGTCAAGAAGTGATTTCAGGAAAGAAACTTACAGCTGAAATGCCCTTGGCAAGGAGAAACTCTTCAAGTGACATGCGGACCAGTTCCCCATCAATGAGAAAATCGAAAGGCTCAGGATTCCAATCATCCTTTCCTAATAACAATCAAATGACAAGCAGGTAAGCATACTAGTAAAAACACAACTAGCAGAGCTTGTCCAGTATACATGAGATCAGGCCCTTTATTTAATTAAATATGAAAACTGACTCTTTTATCTCTGATCCCAAATTTAGACACAATATACAATTTGATAGTCATTTATAAGGATAAAGTAGCTCAGTTATGGCAACCAGTGCCCATAATAACAAAGCTCTTGGACCACAACCAGCAATCTATTCAACTTGTCAATGTAGGTTAAACAAATAGTCCCTCTGGTCCGTGATAAGTGACCTTTTGGCCTTTGGCACACCCCTTAAGAAAATACCAACTCCCAAAAACAATTAGGTATTTTGACTAAATTACCCTTAATTAAATAGTACATTCTGATAGATATTAGAAAGACTTTAAAAAGCTGAATACTTAGTTGATTTATCCCTTATTACTATTTTTTTTTTTAAATCAAGATTACCCCTTATTACTATTACAATTACAATCAACATTTCAAAATAGTTAATTTTTTTTTATCTCCTCATCATTTTTTTTTTTTGGTAAAGTAATAAAATTCATTAGTAAAACATCAAGAAGATGCAAGGTTACAGATGGAAAAAGCTGGCAGGCTTGGCAAAACCTGTAGAACAATCTAAAGATATCCTATCTCTACTGAACTAGAGAAAAGGAGCTGATAAAATCTAGAAAGTTACCCACATTGTTTACAGGGGCAAAAAAATGCCAACTAAAAAGACTAACTAAACACCTAGACTTTAGAGAGCAAATAGGAGTTGAGATTCCTTCAAAGCATCTGTTGTTTCTCTCCTTCCATAGGGTCCAAAAAATTACTGCTGGGATCATTCTCCAAATTCTTTTAATGGATTTGTCAACTCTCCAGAGTATCCAGCTAGCATATGCATCTTTGATGTTGAAGGGCATTACCCATTGTAGACCAAGCATAGAGTAGAAGAAAAACCAGAGGCTAGCTGCTGCAGGGCAGTGCAAAAATAGATGGTTGACACTTTCATTGGTCTGCTTGCACATGGTACACATGTTAACAACTATTACACCTCTCCTTCTAAGATTGTCTTGTGTTAGGCATGCTTCCTTCAGTGCAGTCCAAGTGAAGCAAGTAACTCTGAGAGGCTGTCTGGTTCTCCATACAAGCTTCCAAGGCCAAACCTCTAAAAGGCTATTTTGAGAGCACCAGTTGTTGTAACATTCCTTCACAGTGAAAATCTTTTCCTTAGAATTGCCCCAGAGTATTCTGTCCTGAAAATCTGCCACCAAAGTACTTTGTCCCAAACTTTCTAATAGAGAAAGAAAATCATCAACTTCCCAATCCTGTAAGTTTCTCCTTAAAATTGGTGTCCAACAGTTGTTAACTCTATATTGAGCTAATGTTGCTTCTTTGTTAGAAGCTATCAGAAATAGTGAGGGAAATAAATCTTTTACTAAAGTGTCCCCAAGCCATTTGTCCTGCCAAAATCTGATCTTGAGCCCATTTCCAGCCTTGAATGAGACAGCCTGGAAGAATTCCTCTTGGAGACTACTGATGTGTTTCCATACTCCAACACCATGTGGTTCATTGCTTTTCTTTGCAGTCCAGTGGTCTTGAATACCATATTTAGCTTTGATGATTTCCTTCCAGTACCCTGCCTCATTTTGACCATATCTCCAAAGCCACTTCATGAGTAGGCTGTTGTTATGAAACTTAAGATTTCTAATCCCCAGCCCCCCTTGGCCTTTGGGTTGAATAACTGATTGTCATTTGACCAAAGAGAATTTATGAGTAACACTGTTACCTTCCCATAGGAATTTCCTTCTAAGCCTGTCAATTTGCTTTAGAACTGAGGTTGGCATAGGGAAGAGTGACATAAAGTAAGTGGGAATGCTGTCTAGGACACTTTTGATGAGGGTGAGCCTGCCACCCAATGAGAGATATTGCATCTTCCAAGTGGCTAGTCTTTTCTCCATTCTTTCAATGACCCCACTCCATATCCCAGATGATTTGAATTTAGCACCCAAAGGAAGTCCCAAATAGGTGGTGGGAAAGGAGCCTGTTTTGCAGCTAAGAATATCAGCAAGAGCTTCTAGGTTGGTCACTTCATTCACTGGATATATAGTGCTCTTACGCATGTTGATATGAAGTCCAGAGATGGCCTCAAAGATCATGAGGGTAGTGTTGAGATTAGAGACCTGCTGACAATCAGCTCCACAAAATATAAGGGTGTCATCTGCATAGAGTAGATGAGAGACTGAGACTGAGGTGGAAGGATTTCTGCCCACTTGGAACCCTTGAATCCACTGAAGTTCTTTGGCCTTTGCTAACAGCTGAGATAATCCTTCCATCGCAATGATAAAGAGGAAAGGGGACAATGGATCCCCCTGCCTGAGTCCCTTTTGAGAAGAGAAAAACCCAACTGGACTTCTGTTCACCAGAATTGAAAACTTCACTGTCGAAATACAGAAATAAATCCACCTTATCCACCTTTCCCCGAAACCCATTTGCTTCAAAATGTTGACTAAATAAGCCCAGTTAAGCTGATCAAAAGCTTTCTCAATATCTAATTTGCATAGGATCCCAGTCTCACCACTTTTAATTTTCCAGTCTAGCACTTCATTGGCAATCATAGATGCATCAGTGATCTGTCTATTCTTCAGAAAAGCACTCTGCTGTCCAGAAACTAAGGAATCCACCACTTTTCCGAGCCTCTTAGCTAAAATTTTGGCCAGCAATTTGTAGACACTGCCTATAAGACTTATAGGCCTATAATCTCTAAGCTCTGCGGCCCCTTTCTTCTTTGGGATAAGAGCAATGAAAGAGGCATTGCATGATCTCACCATTTGGCAGTTCTGATGAAAGAAATTAAAAGCTGCTAGCAGGTCTGCTTTGATGAAGTTCCATGATTTTTGAAAGAAAGCCATAGTGAAACCATCAGGGCCTGGAGCTTTGTCAGGGGCACAAGTCATGAGAGCTTCTAAAATCTCCATTTCGGTGAAAGGAAGTTCAAGGTCCTCTTTATCCACTGTGTTGAGACTTGACAGACCTTCAAAGACAGCTGAGGGTCTCCAAGATTCAGTTTCTTTGTAAATTTGTTGATAGTACTCCAGAATACCATCCTTGATCCTTCCTTTGTCTTCAATTACTTCATCCCCTATTTTGAGTCTGTCAATGGTATTGCCCTTTCTATGAGAGTTGGCCATTCTTTGGAAAAACTTTGTATTCTTATCCCCCTCTTTCAACCATAAACATCTTGATTTTTGTCTCCATGAGATCTCTTCAGCGGTTGCTATTTGCTGAATTTCAAGTTTGAGATTCAATGTCTGACCTTTCTCTTCTGTAGAGAGAGCTCTGAGCTCAGCTAACTGGTCCAGCTTCCAAAGTTCTTTGAGTGCCTTGTTCCTTTGAGTCTCGATTGTTCCATAGACCTCCCTATTCCATTTAGTAATGTCTTTCTTGAGATTCCTTAGTTTCTGCATTAGCACAAAGTCTGGGGTGCCTAATACAGTGTAAGAAATCCACCATCCTTCTATCATGTCCATGAAACCCTCAGCTTGAAGCCACATGTTTTCAAATTTGAAATAAGAAGGTGTGGTCTCCCAATCTCCACTTTCCAGGATAATTGGTTTATGATCAGAAAAAACTCTAGGCAAGGGGTACTGTTTGATAGTATTGAACATCTCGCTCCATTCTGTTGAGATAAGGAACCTGTCAATTCTAGAGGCTTGGAGAGACTCCTCCCCTCTTGACCAGGTAAATTGTGCTCCCTGAAGTGGAGGGTCAATCAAATCCAGGTCTAGAATAGTGTTGGAGAAGCCCAGCATCGCCCTTGATCTTCTAACGCAGTTCAATCTTTCCCCCACAAATCTGCACACATTGAAATCCCCTCCTATGACCCATAGGTCAGACCACAATCCCCTGATAGATGCTAACTCGAGCCAAAGATCCTCCCTTTCTGGATTGGTATGAGGGCCATAAACACTAGTAAAAACCCATTTGAAATCCTCAGCAAGACTTTCGAATCTACATGATAAAGAAAAGGCTCCTGCTTCAAAATCAACACATTTCCAAGCTCTTTTGTCCCACATTATTAATATCCCACCTTTGGTACCAATTGCTTTGACTTCTGCCCAAGAGATCCATCTGTTTCCCCAAATTTGCCTGATTAGAGATGGATTCCATGTCTCTATTTTGGTTTCCTGCAGGCAAATAATATCAACTCCCCACTTGTGAATAAGAGATTTCAAAGTGCTTCTCTTGTCTTTATTGTTGAGACCCTGCACATTCCAGCTGAGTGTTTTAACTCTCATCTGGAATGAGCCTTTTGAGACCTGCCCCTCTCTTTCTTCCCACTCCCGTCCTGGAGACCCCAATCCAATCTTTTAAGTTCAGTAACTGCTTTGCTTTTCCCTTTCTTTAATTCTCCTGTTTTATTTTTTTGCTCAAGAATCTGCACTTTTCTTTTTTCCTCCATTCTCAGAATAATTCCCAGAAGTTCGTGTTCAAACCCAGCAACATTTACCCCCAACACTTTGCAAGCCTTCATCATTGTCAACTTCGTCCATTTTGAGGTTTCCACCACATCAGGGATATCAACAGTTTGAATTTGTGGATCATGCCAAGGCAAAGGAAGAAAACTGTTGTAGGACTGAGATGAGATACCAGAGTCAGATTCATTTGAAACTGACAGTGCTGAGAATATCGGTTTGGGTATATGTGGGTCCATCGAGTGCCCTGCGTGAACCGCTTCATCATCTGCTTCAGGCTCGGACAGTGTCCCCTCCATGAGTTCTAAATCCCTGAGACTAGAAACTTGAATTTCTAGTTCAAAAGGATCAAAAGAGAATGAAGCATTCAAGGAAGATGAAGCTCTGAAGCAGCATGGGTCCAGCTTTGGTACAGATGATCTCCACACTTGCTTCTTTTTGTGTTGCTTGAAGTGTTTGCTTGTAAGTGGGCCTTTAGTGTAGTAACCGTTGTTCAAAGCTAATGAAGTTCTCCCTTTGTAGTGTTTCTTACTACCCTGACTATTAGAAGAGAATAAGGCCGGCCCATTTGTGTTTAAATCCTTCGAATTCCTTCTTTTCTCCACAGGTTCTTCCACACGTGTGTCACGTGAATCATTAATGGTATTAGCACGTGGAGCTGAGAGAGAATTTGATCCCATCTTATTACCAACCTCGGGCAAACCAGTTGAAGGACCAGCATGTAAAGAAAAAGACCGGATTTCCTTAATTATTGGCAATTCGAAGATCCTATCATCAAATTCAAAATTCAAACTTGCCGGAAACTTCATAGCTGATTTTTTGACGCAGATGCGAGCCCAGATCAGGTGGGTTCTGTTCTTCGTATCTTCATCAACACCGACATAACCCCCGCAACGAGCCCCTATATGTTCAAAAGTATCCATTGACCAAGCATTTAGAGGGATTCCAAAAACTTTCAACCATATGTTTTCCGAGCAGTTACCAGATTGCAATGAGAAAATGTCATGCGACCACCAAGATAAAGAAAGATGTCTTCCGTTCCAGAACCAATTCCCTGCCTTTACCCTTATTGCCTCTTGCCTGGAAGGAAGCTCAAAGAGGAACTGATTGTGGTCTAAAGGTATGACTTTGATGCCAGCAGTAACTCTCCATCTACTAATGAACCATTTCTGAATAGTTTCGGGATTGGGACTGTGATGAAATGGATCATTGAAGGTGCCAACCAAGCTTCTGTGCAAAGGATGTTTTCCATTCAATTCTCCTTTGTTGGTTCCTTGACTTATATCTGGCCATCTGTCAATGCTAGCAGCTGCACGATAAGATTTTGTCAATGGGGGAGGAGGAAGCAGTGGCTCTGCTTCGCTGAATTCTTTCAGAAATTGAAGGATTTTCTTCGCAATATCTGACCATCCACTGTTAAGGCTGATCTCAGGGATTATCACTGCTGCTTTAGATGAACCATGCCAAACCTCTATGCGAACAAATCTACCATAAACATTGAAATTTTGGTAAACTCTGAAAAGATTGTGTTGTTGTTTTCTACCCCACCTTCTATATAGTCGACCAGTGCCTTTTGATGCTTGAATAAGCGCTTCGCACACCCATCTCAGGTTCTGAATATCCATATTGATCTTGCTTGTATATCTCTTGCCCCTTTCTATTAATGAAAACCAGTTATAATATTTATCCCCTGTATTCCTGAGTTCAAAGGATTTATCCCCACTGATGAAAAAAAGGTGTGAGCCCTGCATGTTTCTAATGAAAGTCACTGAAACTGAAGGAGTTTTATGTTGATTGATGTGGTCGCCGTCACTGTCAGATGTCACCGGTGATTCTGCCGACAGCAACTCAGGTCGCCGGAGTTTTTTTTTTTTTTTTTTTTTTCTCCAGCACTGACAGGTCGCCGGAAAAATTATCCGGCACTGTCAGAGGTCGCTGATGTCGACAGAGGGTAGATCTGAAAAGATTTGGAGGAGAGAGAAAGCAAAAGAACTAGAAAAAGCTGTAGATGGAGGCTATGGAGGAGAGAGAAAAAGCTGTAGATGGAGGCTATGGAGGAGAGAGAGCTGGAGTCATGCTGGAGTGAGGGCTGTGATGGTGGTCTAAGGAGAGAGAATCAGATCTGGATCTATTTTGCTTACCTGGGAATCTGTGTCTGGACATAAAAATGGTCCCTTTAGTTTGAGGGTAGGTTCAAAATAGTCGTTAAGTATGCACTTAACAGTTTTAGTCCTTTAAGTTTGCCAAAAGTTAACACTTTTAGTCTTTGTAAACTATTTATCGAACTATGTCCATTAGATTTGACGACAGTGGAAAAAGATTTAACTATAAACACCAAGAAAATCTCGTCAAATCCTAAAATATGCCACACCAGAAACTACACTAAACACTAAAAAAATATAAAAAAATTTGCAGAAGCTTCAGAAACGGTACCTCTAAATATGAATTCCTGCTAATTTACTTTTTTTTCATAGTTCCCGTCAAATCTAACCGACTAAGATAGGTAGATATTTGACAGAGACAAAAATTGCTAACATTAAAGGACCAAAACTATTAAGTGCATAGTTAAGGGACTATTTTATACCTACAGTCAAACATAAGGGACTTGGTATATTTGTGATTTTCTGTGAAAACTAATCAATCAACTGCAATGAGTCAACTATATGAACCCTCTAATCTATCCATTTTCCGATATAGAAAAACGAATACTCCACTAGGCAGCAGAATGCGTTAGAAGTAAGAGTTACCGGATTTAAGGAGGTTGTTGACAATGGAAGAAAGGCCGAAACGGGTGAGGTTGGAAGGAATAGCAATGGAAGAAGGCGGGGCCCTAAAGGGGGCCTTCAACTTCGTTACAAACCGGACTTGTATACGCCTTGCAGCCTCTTCCACGTCCCCATCAATATCCATTTTCCCCATCAAATAATGGATACACTGGGATTTTAGAGTGTAAATTCGTAGGGTTTAAGGCGTTAGTTTGTGCAAGTTGGCGGGTGGAAAGACTGTGACAAGAGGGTTGCCCCTTTCTTTTTTCTGTTTGTACGAGTTATTTTGATAAAAATAACAAATTTTATTTCCGTAGTTGACAATAAAATAGAAAAAAGCGTGTAAGTAGCGGTGTCAACGGGATGATTTGGTCGGTTATCTTTAAAAAATATACTATTTCAATTTTTAGTTATTTTATTTTATATAATTAAAATTAGATTTTTTTTTTATTGTATAGGTGAACACTTATTTTGAGTCAAAATAAAAATATTAAAGAGCATTTATTATAGTTTGAGTGACTATTCGAGTGATAGGCTTATGGTAAACTTTAGGCATGTAAAGCTGTATTGATTGTCTTGGATTCTTGAAATATCTATATTACTTTATCTAGTGAAATTAAAATAATAAATAAGGACTCTCTGAGTAATTACATTATTATATAAAATAAATTTGAGAAAATAATATTTTTGTTTTTTTATTCATTTATTTTAACTATTTTTAGATAGGACTAACTATTATTTTACTTTCATTTAATTTTTTTCACACATGTTCTTGGATGGAATTATAACAAGGGTATATCGGAAACAATCTCTCTATCTTGATAAGGTCTGGGTACTCTCTACCTTCTTCAGACCACTTTGTGGGATTTTCCTGGATAAGTTAGTTATTGTTGTTAGGGGTGGGCGTTCGGTTCTTCGGTTCGGCTATTTCGGTTTCGGTGTTTTAAAGGTGGACACTGAACACCGAACCAAACTAGTTCGGTTCGGTTCGGTTCTTTCGATTTCGATTTTTTGAAGTTTGGTTCGGTTCGATTCCGATTTTTTCCATTCGGTTTTTTTTTATATGCATGACGGATCCTCAAGGTCTGCCCGGTCTTAGCTTAGTCTAGTGGATGAACATACAAAAAAACCAATTGTATAACTTGATCAACCATACATTTAATTAATTGAAAAGATGCCTTCAAACACACAAAAGGAGATAAAAAGAACATACATTGTATTCTAATTCTCTAAAGATTTAGATTACAAAATCAAATGGTGAAGCAGCAAAAATGAAAAAAAAAATCCACCTCATGAATTTTTCACAACCATTACATTCCATCATAAATAGATCTATTAAGAAAGATAAGAGAAATGAATAAGCAAAACTACAAGGTACAGACTTTAAAAATCCATCTGCAAAATCAAGACATTTCATCACCAAAATGTATCCCCAAATAAAAAGATTGGACTATATAATACTTTATGGCTAATACATAAAATTTCTATTTAAACCAAAAATCCGAAAAATCGAACACTAAACCCTGAACACCGAACCGAACCCCGAAATTTCTGAAAACCGAAACCGAAACCAAATCGAAAACCTGAAAAACTGAACACCAAAAAATCGAATTAATTTGGTTCAGTCCAATTTTTCAGTTTTCGATATTTATGGTCAGCCCTAGTTGTTGGTATGTTCTTGGATGCAAGTTATGCTGCATATCCTGCTCTTTTCTTTTTCCGATTTTGTATTTTTTTTATCACAAAACAAAAGAAAAGAAAAGAGGAAAAAGAAAAAGATAAATGTCTAACGGCTCAGATTTCGATACATAACAAGCCACGCAAGCAACATCGTTCCTTCCGTCAGCTCCATAACTTCCTATCCAGTCATCACTCTATCTTCAAGATGAATAACTACTCGTTTAATTCACTCCTCTCCTCATTTCCTCTTCTTCTCCAATACTTTCAATTTCATGGACTCAACAATCTTCTCTCCAAAACCTCACACACTTTCTCTCATATCTTGTTCTCCAATCTCATCTTCTCTTATTCCTCGCCGCCAATTTCTCGCCGGTTCTAGTCATAATTTACGGCCAACTGGCGGCCTTCTTCACTCGCGGAGGAAATGCCGAAATAATATCGGCTCGAAAAATTCGAGATTTGTTCTTAAAGCTTCTCTTGACTCGCAAACGGTTGTAGTTGTTGCATCCGTTGTCACTATCTCTGCTCTTTCTATCGTCTTTTTTGAATTTAACAAAAGAAATAACGACAATGCCAATGCCAAGTTCAAGGAGGTAAGCTCTACTCTGTGAATAACATTACCGTTCACTTTTTACCCCCTTTTTTTTTTTTTTTGAAAGAGATGCCTATTTCTAGAGTTACTCAACTCACATCTTTTACCTCATAAAGTCACTCAACTAATAATTATTTCATAACATAAAAGTCACTCAACTATAACTATTTCACCTGCAAATCACTCAACTATTGTTATTTCACCTAACGGTTCATTTTTTACGTGTTTTTGTTAAAGAGATGCGAATTTCTAAGAGGTAAGCCTGGCAAGTACTCGGTGTATAAATTCACTAGTTCAGTTTTGTTGCTAGATGTCGGTCAGTACGGAATACAGTTGTGTCTGAGTCTGTATACGTCTTTAGTGATTCAATTGTAGTACATGAACATGCTGTCGTGTAGAATGTAGATGTCCACAGCTAAATTCTGTTCTCATCATTTGACATAGATTATCATCGGTTCAGTACATGCTGTATGTGTCAATTTTCTCTAGATCTATGGAAGAGAAATTGGACGATTACATGCAAAGCTAAGAAGAGAGAATGAAGAACAGGTGATTCAACCGTGTATATACATATATATATAGGCAGAATAGGTCGGGACCCCCCGAATTTGTCGAGTTTTATTCGGTGTACACCTAAACTTTACGTTTGGCATAATTACCCCCTTGAACTTGGTAATATGACAGCCTCGACCCCCCTAGACGCTGATGTAGCAAAGAGCGTGAATGCACTCTCTTTTAGGCGCGTGAAATGGATGAAAAATCGAAAATTCAGCTTCCAAGTGGGGTATTTTTCAACTATTAATTGCCACATAATCAATATAATGATTGATTTGTTTCAATTGTATTTCTCTTTGTTTTTTCTTTATATACATTGCATATTTTATCCCAATTGCATTTTTTCTTTTTAGATACAATGATTATTTATTTCAACATGTATTTTTTTTTTTTTTGGATCCAAATCTACGAACCTTAGTTGAAACTCTATTTATTTTAGTCAAATAAAAAGAAGGTTTAGCAAAAGTAATGAAGTTTAGACGGTGTATTTTCTAAAAAAAAAAAAAAAGTTGTATATTTTTCTTTTCATGCAATGACTATTTATTTCAATTGTGCATTATTCTTTTTTCGAGTCAAATTCGTAAAATATTTTGTTGGAATTTTATTTATTTCTTTTTGAGCTGTAATATTTATTTGTTCTCTATGCATTTCTTCTTTTCCTGGACAAATATATAAATAACTTGATTAGAATATCATTATCTTTATCCAAAAGAAAAAAATTATAGTCAAAATAGCGTTGTTCCGGGCTCTTTTTTACAAATTTGGACCGAAAAAGATGATTCAATTAATTGGTGAACTTAAAAAGGTAAAAAATATATATTTTATTCTTAAAAAAGGCCACATGGACAAAATCCATGTGATAGCGCGTATGTCACTCTCATGGGTTGTCAGCGTCCAAGGGGTCGTGCCTATCATATTGTCAAGTTGAGGGGGGTAATTAGGCACAGTAAAGTTTATGTGTGCACTGAATAAAAGTCGCCAAGTTCATATATATATACATACATATATATACATATATATATATATACATATATATATATATACACACACACACATATATACAAGGCTGATGGGCCAGCTGTCAACCTAATTATCCAGTTAAGCATAACTAACAACTAAGCTAACAACCTCTAACTTACTCCACTAACCGGCTCTGCTAAGCTCATGTGCAACACATGTGCACTGCTCGAAGTAGAGACTTTTTTTTTTTTTTTTGAAACTGGTAACTTTCTGCTCGAAGTAGAGACTTCAACAGTATGAATATGCACAGAAGGCGAACTCTTAATTTGCTAATCTTCAATTAGTAATTTGGAGTAGTATCTGAGTAATATCAAGGGGAAATATTATTAAAGTTTAGTTTGATAGAGAAGTTGTACATCAAAGTTTACATGTGAATAGTTAAAAAAATTCATGAGAATTACATAAATTAATGTACTGATAGAATGTCCTAAAATATGAATTCTCATGTACAGACTCTAGCATAGATGTCCTTAGATATATGCTAATCATATAGTTTTATGTGGATCGTCATTCACCATGTGCTGTTTGAATATTCTCCAAGGCAACTCTTTGCTAATCTTCCAGGACTGAGAAAAGAGATAAAGGTTTAATACTTGTACATGTGATAGTTCATGTGTTCTAGTTTTTGGTATAACATACTCATGCAAATCGTGATGGGTGGTGAATTTTCCTGGAAGCAACTGCTAAATAAAACAGTTAGACATGGAACAAGCCTATAAACGTAGCGGGGCTACCAAAGATTGGAAATGCTTTGGTTTGCCAGGATCAGTTCTAACACGCGAACAACTATTTTGCTCTCGTTTTCACCATCTTCTAAATTCTTTTTCTAGTTTTGAGTTGCTTCATTTATCATTCTATTAACTCCCATGGGATACTTGAATGTCATTTAAAAATGTCGTGGAAGTTAGTACATTATATATGAGGGACCAAAACTGGGCAGAACACAACCTCTTGAACTATGTTTCTCAGTGTTTGGTCTTAATAGTCATCTTGGTATTGAACTCTACCATCTCAGTTCTTAGTTGCTGAATAAATTTATAGAAAATTGAAAATATTATGGCTGAAGTTTTCTGGTCACTGGCATCAAAGTAAGACAAATTTTTTCTTAACACATTAGCAAGAGGTGTTACAGTTGTACCAGAGTTACTTCAGGAAGACCATATTTCTGATGTGCACACTTTTTCATAGATTTCAGCTGAGTTAACTCATGCTTTGCGGCGAAAAATAAGACATGTGATGAACTGGTTTCCACGTCATGTATTTGCTCTTATAAACATACAGGAGGAGAAACCTGTCAAAAACCAAATGAAGGAAGTAACCAAAGTCAGCAATGAGTGTGAGGATGGGGGGACAAATGTGCTGCAACATGGTGGAACCTATTTGAAACAAACGTTCATTACCAACAAAATTGAGTCTCCAGATACTAATCAGTTGGCTCCTAGTTCCGATGGCTCTTTGACCTCAGGAGCACCTGGACCTAATGAACACACTGAATCAGATGCAGTACCATCTTCTTTTGTGGCAGAGTCGAATAACATTTATCTGCAGGAAAATCTACAGGGAACTAAAATGAGTAACATATTGACTACAGAGGAAGTCAGAGCACCTCGATCTAATGCACACACCGAATCAGATGCAGTACCATCTTCTTTTGTGGCAGAGTCGAATAACATTTATCTGCAGGAATATCTACATGAAACTAAAATGAGTAACATATTGACTGCAGAGGAAGTCAGTTCAGAGCGTAGTGTTGCTTTGTTTCCTGCAATCAACATAGATAAAAGAATTGATGAAACCATGAAAATGGACCCGGAACTCATGAGGAAGGACGGATGTAAGAAAGCCCATAAACTTGTTGCAGAGGATGAAGTCAATATCCACAATCAAGTCAATATCCACAATCTTATTTTCAGGGACTCTGCACGCAAAGAGCTTTACTCGTTCTTTGAGGCATCTACCAAAAGTTTAAATGGTCAAGAAGCATTGACTTCTCATGCTTCCCTTCAACGCATTGGGGTCTTTTCAGCCCCCTTAAAAGTATCTTCAGTACGAGCAGGTAAAGCATCTTTTCAGATTCTCGTTATCCAGCAGGGTGTTCTACGAAAATGCTGCAACCTCTTTATTCCATTTTATCATATTTTTGTACATCTCCCTTGAGAATTCTTTTTTTCGTGGTTTGTTTGCTCTTTCCTTCAGTATTGATTTTTGACGAGATTTAGTTATTTTCCAGAGGCTTTTGAGGAGAAAAGGCTTCATGGATGTTATAAAGAAGGACCATCCAACAAAAACAACTTTGCCAAAAGAAAGCAGCATTTCACTAAGAAGGAAAAGAGTATTCTACCGGACAATGGTACCACAAAACAGTTTGAGATTCCTAATCCAAAGGGGATCCAAGTGTGTGATGGACCTCATCCACCCGAACAGTTCAGGGCTTATCGCCATTTCCTTAGAGAGGGCAGGTAACCTATTCTTTGACAGGTTGACTTCATTCTTTGGACTGGTCTTATGCTTGCCATTAATAATATTAAAGGTTTAGCACGTAGTAAATGATATTTCTGATGTACTTATAAAAAAATGGTACTTAGGATGTCGACATGTTCTCCTGTTGGATTTTGTTCTGCTTCTTTCTTAACGAAGGGTTTGCACTTTATGAAAACATTCAGACTTGTGAGTTACGGGATTAAGCTAGCAAAACCATTGAAATGGTGGCTGAATAACGAAATGATGTAATTGATTGAAGTAAAATTATGTAACCACTGGCTACGGGACACCCTTGGTCTGTTGCTCTTGTTTATACCATTCGAGCTCATGCACAAGAATTCGTGCTGCAGGTTGATGGACTGCATAGAAATCCTTGAAGATATGGGAAGGCGCGGTTCCCTGAATATGGATAAAGTAAACTGGGAGACTTCTGCTTATATTCACTTCATATTCTATTTATGAAATTTGGCTGGTTCGTAGTTTGTTAAAGCTCACATTACAGGTGTATCATGCTGGTTTCTTCCAAGTCTGTAAAAGTCAAAAGGCTGTGAAGGAAGCTTTCCGTTTCACCAAGCTTATCCAAAATCCAACTCTAAGCACATTCAATATGCTCTTGTCTGTATGTGCAAGCTCCCGGGATTTGGAGCGTAAGTTTTCTTTTTCTTGATGCTTATTCCTGTTTTTTTTTGGGGTAAGGTTCTTTGACACGGATAGAGAGGACAAAGTGCAAGGGGATGTTATCTTTTTTCTTAAGACTTTGGAAATCAACTTTCAATAATTTCTTCGGAAAATAGAAGCATTTGTCTTTATCCCATCGTAATTATGGTCAATTTATTGTGTTTGCTTAGGTGCTTTTCAAGTGCTTCAACTTGTCCGTGAGACTGGACTGAAACCTGACTGCAAGCTCTACACTACTCTTATATCAACTTGTGCAAAAGCTGGAAAAGTTGATACCATGTTTGAGGTAAGTACCGCCATTGTGATGTCTCATGAAAATTTGTTATATTTATAGCTTATAGGTGATTTCCATTCAAGGGTCTTTTTTTTCTTGTTCTTAAATATCCTCTTTATGTGAGTGAATGTCGGGCCTTTAAGGTCTAATAAATCAATAAAATGAGTGTTGCAAATGTGGATGTTAAGTTTGATGTGAGCTCATACAAAGATTAAATTGATCGCATTCAACAAAAGGTACAAGTAACACCGACGATGAAATGAGAGAAGGTCGCTTAATATGAGTTGGTTATGCCTTGCGTCGACCTCCAGTTGCATGGTCCATAGGCGTGAACCATGATAACTGAAGGTGTTAAAAAGAGAAGTTCTCTAGAAAGACGTACAATCTTTTGGAATCTATGCATTTAGAACAAACTAGATGAAAAAGATACATATATGCATACCAATTAGGTTATGATTAAGGCTTGGTCATAAAATTAGTACACTTACATTAGATCCAGCACGAGTCTTATTACTGTTAGAGATTTGTAGTCAGTAGAAAATGTATAGAACTACTGGTATTAGAGAAGCTAAAATTTATTGAATATTAGATCGGATAGGTCTTAACAGAGCGAGATGGATAGTGAGGGATTCATATATCCGATCTTATCTAGCTTGGGATTAAGGCATAACTGTTGTTTGTAATTTTCAAATATCTTCCCAACAGGACAATGACGTCAAAGAGTACTTCATAGAGGGAGAAACAAATTCACTTTCTTTCTCATAATTGCTTTTTAGACCTAATGATAGTTGATCTGCTGCGCCCATTAGTCGCATTAGTCGCATTAAGGGTAATTTTGTTTTTAATATAGGTAAGCCTGCATGAATTCTTAGATTCGTATTGCCTATCCTTGCACCCTTATATACCATCTTTCGAGTTGATATTTTCTGAAGTTGTAGGTTTTTCATGAAATGGTCAATGCTGGAGTTGAGCCGAATGCTAATACATATGGTACACTTATTGATGGTTGTGCTAAAGCTGGACAAGTTGCGAAGGCCTTCGGTGCCTATGGTATAATGAGATCTAAGGTATGAATTTATCTACTTAGGGTATATAAGATTTTAGAGGGTATTGCTTTAACTTTTCAATTGTATCAGCTTATCATTACCAAATTGTGCTGAAAAGTGACATGTACTTAGACAGCCGAATATCTCACGTTGGATTCCTGTTGTATTCAGTAGAATGTGAAGCCAGATCGTGTTGTATTCAATGCTCTTATCACCGCTTGTGGTCAATCAGGAGCAGTGGATCGTGCATTTGATGTCTTATCAGAGATGAGAGCAGAAGCACGACCAATAGAACCCGATCAGATTACTATTGGGGCTTTGATGAAGGCATGTGCAAATGCTGGTCAGGTATATGTGCATTCTGTTTTTAGATGTTTATACTTGAAATCTATATCTCTGTTGAATGGGATTGATGTTCCCACATTCAGCTGCTCTTCTATCATAATTAACCATTGACATGAATTGCTTTAGGTTGATCGAGCTCTAGATGTTTATCGTATGATTGATAAATGTGATATCAAGGGCACACCAGAGGTTTACACAATTGCTGTAAATTGTTGCAGTCAAAGTGGTAATTGGGAATTTGCCCGCAGCATTTATGCTGACATGTCCAAAAAAGGTGTTAATCCAGATGAGGTACTAATTTTTAAACTTGCTGTGGTTGCATGTCTGGAGATTCTTTTACATTTTGATGGCTTGAAATTCTTAATTATTCCTCAACATATTATGATGTTCAGTACGCTTGACTGGGACAAGAGAATGTGGTTTTTGACGATGATGACATCAAACCCAATTCTCAACCACCAAATATTTCTGTGAGTTGACAGCAGTTAGAAAGCTTAGGATACCGTTAATCCACAAACAAGTTTGGAATCTTCAACACCAAAACTGAAATGCAAATAAACCCAACTATGACACTGCAACTGAATTCCAGCAGCTTTTGCCTTTCCTGCCAATGGCATCAGTAGACAGTTTCTTGGACACTAAGAGTCAACCCTTCAGAAAGGCTCCAGAATTTTCAAAGCTTGCTTCTGTATTGCTGTGCGTATAATTCTTGTCCAAAATGAACCCCCTCCTCTGAAAGTCAAAGCCCAAACTAGAGAAATTACCAAAAGCAAAAAGAGAAAAAAAATCACATTTAAAATACAGAACATTTTAAGAATAAGTGTCTGCACAATCTGTATTTCTGGTGTGTAATAGCAATATGTTTGTTAACCTAGACCAGAACATGGATTTACTAGAGTTGTTGGGTAGGAGAGCATAGCAGTGTGTCTGGTTTCTCTTTTTTTTTTTTTTTTTTGGTATCTTGCTGTACCATCTTGGTGCTGTTTCAATAAAACTTTACCTCATTAAAACAAGGTACAGAATATTTAATATTACAGATTTATCAGAATAACAATTCTATGAGCGGAGGAGCCTTTTTGTTTTCCTTTTTGTTAAAAGGATTTTTGCTTTTGGATGATCAACAAGTAATTGTAAACCTTCACACAATGAGACATCTACAGAGATGCATATTGAAACACAATATGGATGAACAATACTTTCCATCATTGCTTTTGAGATAGAGGCCAAGAAACACATCCCGTTGTGTTTCGACTTGGAAAGAAAGAGGAACATAGACTCTTTATTCATAGTGATGGAGTTGGGATTGAATTTCCTCGAATAGAAGAATGATTTATTGTCAATGTAGGAAACAACTTGGTCCTGTATAGAAGATGTTTTTCTCTTCTACAGGAGGTGATACATATGCATTCTTGGTCTTCTAATCCATATCAATATCCGTTGCTCTTCGCGTTCTTAAGATTTGCCGAGGGTCTATCGGAAACAACCTCTCTGCCCCCACAGGGTAGGGGTAAGACCTGCGTACACACTACCCCCTCCCCAGACCCCACTTGTGGGATTACACTGGGTATGTTGTTGTTGCTGCTTCGTGTTGCTAAGATCCAATTCTAAGAGGAAGAATTCAATAGGCATCCAATGTTCCTTATTAGATAGATAAGATAGGCCTAGTATTGATCTTACGTGTTTCCCCATCCATTTGAGGAAGATATGTTAAGTGATTGCCAATGGTTTTACCTGAATCATGAAGTTTCATTTTCTTTTTTCTTTGTATGGATTACTTCAGCCTTTTCATACTTCCTGCAAGGTGCTGACCTATTACCCGGTTGTTAGTCTGTACTTTACCTTATCAAAAAAAAAAAATGTCCAGTTGACAGTCCTATTTATGTACACATGATTTAGTGAAAATGTACACATGATTTAGTGAAGGTCAACTTTTGATTTGAATAATATACATTCAGGCGAAGCATTTAGAGGCATTTTTTTTTTCCAGATATCTATTATCTTCTCATCGAATTATCTTTTTTTGAAAATTGTATTTAATGTCAGCTGTTCTCCTGGGAAGTACCCTTTGTTTCTCCTTCTTGCTCCAATTTTTGTTTGTTTGACCTTAATCTGCCCAACCTCTGAAGGAATTCTGTTGCTATCATAGAGTATTATGCACTTTCTTTGGGCAATTTGATCCAAGAGGTATTCTGGCTTTCATTGTTCAATGTGTGCGAGTTTAGCTGAGTCTTTCTTTTTCATTTTGTTTTGATTGATTAGCTGAGTCAGGTTTCTTGAAATACAATTTTTTTGGCCTCTATCTCTAAAATCATGCTTCTCAATCTTGTTGCTGAAATCAGAGCTTAATGCATCACTATCTATCTCCATCTTACATCATTTTGTCAGCATTAACTTTGCCACTGAGATTTCTTACTTAAGTTCCGTATATTTTATTGATAAGATAAGCAATTAAGTTTAAAATAACTTAAGTTCTGTTTATTTGTGCAGATGTTTATCAGTGCGCTGATAGATGTGGCAGGGCACACAGGTAAGTTGGATGCTGCATTTGAAGTTCTAGAAGAAGCCAGGACTAAAGGCATAAATGTGGGATCCATATCATATAGCTCATTGATGGGAGCCTGTTGTAATGTATGAATACTGTTCCTTTTTGTGTTTCCTCGTATAGACGAACGTACAAGCTCTGCTTCCTTATGGCAAAATTTAGTTTATATGGAACAACGCGAAAAGTTTAAGAAACACACATTATGCTAATGCGACTTGGTCGTTAAACACTTCTCCATTCCATTTGCAGGCAAAGAACTGGCAGAAGGCACTAGAATTGTATGAGGATATAAAAGGCATCAACTTAAAACCAACTGTTTCAATGATGAATGCACTGATAACTGCATTGTGTAAGTCACATCTTAAGCTTTTCTCGGCATAAAGCATCTCACTGATGCTTTTTTTGACTCCAAATGTCTACACTTGTGTTTTTCTTTCTCCTGCTTAGTTTTTAGTTTCAAAAGGTTCATAATTCAATACCTTTAAGTGGTCTCAGTCCATTGGTAGAGCTTGGAGGTTTCTTTCATGATTCAGAATTAGGTTCAATAGTTGCTTTATAGACTTTCTAGATCTTCATCTTATTTTCTGCTGTGACACCTACTATGTTTATAACAGAGGATGGCCTTACTTTATAGGCATCTGTTTAAGTTGTTTGCCAGTTCTTAAGTATTTGCTTATTTTCCTCAATGAGATATGTTTGTAATAGGTTATGCCGATCAATATCAGAAGGCTCTGGAAATTTTTTCTGAAATGAAGAGAGTGGACCTATGCCCTAACACCATTACATACTCCACTCTGTTAGTGGCGAGTGAAAAGTAATAGCTTGAACCCTTTACATTGAGGTTTATGTATTATGATCATTTTCTCCTGTCAATACATCATATTCTGTATATCTGAGTTTTATCATTTATTTCTCCTATCTCATGACAGAAAGGATGACTTGGATATCGGCCTCATGCTTCTTTCTCATGCTAAAAAAGATGGTGTTGCCCCAAACCTTGTTATGTGCAGATGTCTTCTTGGTAAGAATTATAAGCTTGTCATTGCCTTGGTTTTGCTAATCTTAACTTGATATACGGTGCTACAACATCACCAAAAGGATTGATTCTTTTCCTTTTATTTGGATATGTTCATTATGGTGGAAAATAATGTATGTTTTAGGTCCATCTAACAAATTAACAAGTTGAAATTGATCCTTCCATCGCTGAGACCAGGCACCTATATTATGGTTGACAGGGAACAAAGTTTCCGGGAATTTTTCTTTCCAGAGTCTCTATTGATGCTCATGTGACAGTTATGGTTACATCCATATTACATGGCGGGAACACAAGGATGAGCCTATTCTCTAAACCTCCAAGCCTTATTGCCTAGAAGGGCCTTGTAACCTACAAGTTATTTGCCTGCTCGCTGGTGGATTTTCTGTTGGAACATTTATGCACTAATTGATCCTTCCAGCAATTCTTAGACCAAATGGAGGTCATAAAAGATGACATCATGACACCTCTATGCATAGAAGACTTTCTAAGCCAATGATAGACTTTCTGTTCATGTCCTTGTTACACGGTGACCACGAATGGATGGCCTACCCAAAAAAGAATGGAAGTGCATTCTTTTGGCCAGTCTTTGCTAACTGTATTATGGCACTGTATACTCGGGCACCCCCCAGGGGAAAGGACTTTTGCTAGTCACACCATTAGCAGTTGGAACTTCCTTCAAAACTGAATGATGCTTACTGTGGCATTTGCCCATATCCCCGTGGTGCCAATGTAAGGAATGTTTTTAGGATATCATCTAAGTTTCTAGAAGATTGGCATGCTTAGTAGATAAGCCAGTATTAGTAACCATGCCCTTACCTGGTCATTATAAAGGAGCGGTTCACAATCTTCTGCAGCTTTTGTTTTTTCTTGTCCTTCATAACAAGAATGTCAACTAGTCTTGCCATTGTATCTCAGTCATTCTGTAGCAATGGATCTTTTTTTGTTGTGTCATTTGTTTTGGGCATCACAATTATTTGATTATGTGGATTTTTTTTATAGCTATGTGCTTAAGGAGATTCCAGAAAGCTTGTACACTTGGTGAGCCTGTCTTGTCATATAGCTCTGGTCGCCTGCAGCTGAACAGTAAATGGTATGCTTCTATTTAATCTGCTGCTGATTCTGAATGTCTGTTAAGAAAGGATTGCAGAAGGAAAATTATATACTGTTATAGTGACGATGGAGTTGGCTTAGCCAGCTTTAACTTGATGTTTAAGATCAACATCTCCATCTAAAGTGCCTCTGGTGATAATTTATTAGTACCTTTCTTTATTGTTATTTGATTTCATTTTTATCAGATACGAATTCTAAAAGCTTTGAAATGTTTAGGCCCAACTTCTTGGTGTATTAAGATGGATGTAAAATTATCTTTTAGTGAATGCCCTCAATTTCTTTGTAAAAGCAGTTGATATAAGAGGCGTATTGAACATATTGTTACAATCATTTATTGAGATAGCCTGATTGTCATTTTGATTCGTTCAGCTATTTCAGGGAAATTTGGCGTACAGTGAGGGATTGTCTTAAGAATATTCTTTTCTTGAGTGGATATTCCTTTCAGGCTCAAGTAGGATTGGACTGCTTGTGCCTTAGTCCAAACATAAAAGATGTCACTAATGTTAATTATGCATGCTGGCTTTGTTAAAGGACTTATTAGTACACATAGTTGTCACTAATTCCTAGCACATTTGTGGCTGATTTATTTGAAATCTCAGAAGTTTGGGCTGGTGGATTTATCCTCACATCTTTCATGTCTCTTTCCTGTTTCACCAATTACATGTCATTGAATCAGAGAAGAAGTTCGTCCCTTGAGTGGCTAAACGGCTCTTTATGGGCCAGGAAGATTTTTTTTTAAAATTTTTTCCCCACTCATGAAATTCTTAATTGATTTGCAGGACATCTTTGGCCTTAATGGTCTACAGGGAAACAATTGCAGCTGGTGTGGTACCCACAATGGAGGAGCTATCACTAGTTCTGGGTTGCCTACAACTTCCTCGTGATGCATCCCTAAAAGAAAGACTAATTGAAAATCTAGGATTAACTGTGGAAACAACAAAAGTCTCAAATCTTTGCTCTTTGGTTGATGGATTTTGTGAATATGATCCCCGTGCCTTTTCATTGCTTGAGGTCCGTGGTCTATCTTAGTCATTGTGAATATGATACAACTTCATCTTGTTAGTTATGTGGTGGATCATCTCGCATATTTTCTTGTTTCTCAGGAGGCAGCTTCACTTGGAATCATCCCTCTGACATCCTTAAAGGGAAGCCCTATTGTTGTCGATGTGAGGAATTTGCATATTCATGCAGCTCAGGTAAGCTTGTCTTAATGGGTAGTAAATAATCTTGACGAGCTTAATTGGTCTTGGCATATTCACTCATAATTGTGAGTTTGTCCTTTTTGGCTGCAAAGATATCTTTCTCTTTTCCTGTTTTTCTGTCTCCCCGTTTTGCAGGATTCCTAATAGTTTTTAAGAATTAGGGAATTAAAATTTACTTTTCATGCATAAAGATCTGTATTCCTTTTGCTAATCTTATACATTATGCTGGTTCCCCATCCATTTTCAAAACAATTCTGCTGCTGATACTTTGTTTGACAGTTTTCTTTTTCTTATGATTTCTCTGAAAATTAACCAGGTATATCTTTTGACTGTCCTAAAGGCTCTCAAGCATCGTTTGGCTGCAGGTAAAGAATATTTTGCTTACTTAAAATGATATTTTTGTCTTTAGGTGCTATTACTTAAGTATTGCTAATGCATGCATTTTATTCCATATTCTGTCCTACATATAACATCGCATAAGGTTGCTTGTAGTAGTAATGCAAAATTTTATACTACAGGTCATATATTGTACTCCCTCCGTTTCAATTATATGAACCTATTTGACTGGGCACGCAGTTTAAAGAAAAAAAAAAGACTTTTGAACTTGTGGTGTAAAATGAGGCACATATATTTTGTGTGGCTATAAATCATTGCATATAGGTAAATTTTTTCCAAATATGGAAAGAGGTCATTCTTTTTGGCACGGACTAAAAAGGAAATAGGTTCACATAAATTGATACGGAGGAGGGAGTATTAGTTATGCACAGTTTTACATCTTAAACCTACTTTGTATTTGTTATGTGAAGTCTGCATTAGCAATGTAGAGTTGTGTATTACAACAACAACGACAACATACCAGTGTAATCCCACAGGTGGGGTCTCGAATGAGGGTAGAGTGTACGCAGATCTTATCCCTTCCTCATAGAGATAGAGATGTTTCCGATAGACCCTCGGCTCAAGTAAAGCATTTCAAAGCAGTTTGAAAAAGGGAATACGGAAATGAAAGCAGTGACAACAATGAAATAATGCGATATGAAAAGCAATACATAGCATTAAAAAAAAGAACAGTAACAACAACGAAACAATGTGATACCCGAAGCACAAGAAACACAGGTGGTAACAAAAATCAAAGAACAAGAAACGGGAATAGTGCTAATACTACTTGTAAGAAAGTAGGTACAAATACGACCACCAAGCCTATCGAAAGCGAGAGAACGCTCGACTACCAACTAAACTTCTGCCCTAATCCTCGACCTCCAAACCTGTAAAGAAATATAGCAGAAGAAAACTAAATTGGGGAAATCTTCTGCTAGCCCAAGATCGTTAACTAAGATCGGAAGATTCAACTAAAGAAGAGGAAGCTATGAAATGGAGAATTTGATTATGGAAGAAGACTTCTTAAATTGGCTTGAATGCTATTGAATTGAGTTGTATTGGGTTGGTTACAAATGACTAAGGCCACCCCTATTTATACTTATATAGGGATGGTTCTAGAAATACAGGGATGGTTCTAGAAATACTTCTAGATACATCCATTAGAAAAATCTAGTCATCTTTATCTTCTACCACTACTCTAGAATAGCTTGATATTATTCTAGATTCAAAAAGATCTAGATAATTCTATCCTCAACTACAAATATCTAAGTGTCTAGAATTTCTAGATATTTCCTAAATACAATTTATATCAAAGATATTACATTATAATTTTCTAGAAACTCTTCTAAATATTTCTGATATTTATTCTTTCAAAAAATTAACTTTAATTTTTCACACTCCCCCCTTAAAGTAATTTTTTGGAAGCTATCCTGAACTTGTCGTGGAAGAACTCAGACGAAGCTTTTGGACATGCCTTGGTGAAGATCTCAGCAATACTTTCCCGACACTTCTTCCTTCTTCAAATGATGATGGTTTTCCGCTAATAATTGGACCTCCAAAGAAACATGAATTCGTCTTGATAAAATTTACATCTCTGTAGCGGGAGACTTTCCACTATTTCTTTTTGGCCTTTGCGAACCATGTGAATCATCTTCATGCTGAATTTCACATTCTTGAGTTTCTAGGCTCCCCCTTTCTCTTAGCTCCTTAACAATTGTGTTATCTGGAGAAGCACCTGAGTCGGTGACGATCTGACTACGAATTTCCTTCGAAGCCTCAATACCAGCATAGGATCGACTACCAGATTTCCTTTCCAGCTCCTCAATAAATTGTTTGGCGGCTTCAGAGCTTCCAAAAATCATACCGTTTGTATCTGCATATGAAATTGTTCAAGGTCAACCTTGTCATTTATTTGACCGTCGGCTTCTCCATCTGCTTCCGGTATTTGATCTGAGCTAGTGATTGACTCTGGTACTGCAGATGATTGACCAGAGACTTCAACTTCCATTACAACTCCCTCAATGCTTTCTCCGGAATGGTCACCATTACCATATATAGTTTCAGACACTGCCTGCTTAAGTTCTACTTCAACATCCTTCACGTCCATACTTTGATTACCAGTTTCAGGATCTGGTTCATTGATTTCGTCGGTACAAGCTACCACGTCACTAGTTTGAACATCTTCAACATCTTCTTGCTTCTTGTTGATGTCACCAGTGCCTTCTTTCTCCACGTGATGCATCGTATTATTTGATGTTACAATTACATCACAATCATTGTGTTCCCGGAAGTTGGAAAATTTAGATTCAACACCTGTGAGATGGTGTCCACATCTGGAATCCACCATTCAATCTGTTTCGAAATTAAGAGAAGCCAAGGCATCTATTGCTCGAGTCTCAGCTACGAAGCTACGAAGCACCTTCCCCGGTCTTCTTCTTCAGGAGTTTTCTCGGTTTGAGCCATGTTGATTTCCTTGGCTCGGCAAAATCTTTTTATGTCTCCAAGGTGGGGGTAAGGTCTGCGTACACTTTACCCTCCCCAGACCCCACATTGTAAGATTCAACTGGGTATGATGTTGTTGTTGTTGTCGTCTCCTACTTCACCACATCGGTAGCATTTAATAGTCTTCTTACCATAATGATTAAAAGACTCCTCATTCTGTCTTGACGAGCTTGAACCCTCATGGAATTGAGAATCTGTCATATCTCTTGAGCCACTTCGCTTTTGTCTTCCTTTAAAATTCCTCTTGTTAGCAACAAGAGCATTTCCTCCCCTTCTTTGATAGACACACTAGCCATCTATTTGGCCTGTGATGATAAAAGATTCTCAAACTCCTTCAAGGATGGTTGTTGAGCCTATCCTTGAATTGATGTAACAAAAGGAATATATTCTTTCTTCAAACCACGAATGATAATTCTTCTCATTCGTGCTTCAGAGATAGCCTCGTCCTGATTTTTCCCTTGTTTTCTTTTGAGCCACGGGTCTTTCGGAAACAACCTCCCTACCTTCCAAAGTGGGGGTAGGGTCTGCGTACACTTAACCCTCCCCAGACCCCACACTGTGGGATTCAACTGGGTATGTTGTTGTTGTTGTTGTATCTCTGAACATAAGTCCTTAATCCTCAAAAAATACTCTGCAATAGAAAAATTACCTTGAGTGGTGTTCGCCAATTCATTCTTCGATATTTGAAGCCGAGCTTCATTTTTCTTGTTGAACAAACGATCAAGGGTGCTCCAAATTTCATGAGCTGATTTGCACCTTATAATATGATCAAACAAGTTGTGCGAGATGGACTTCTTTAGGATGAACTCCACTTTCGCATTAATCTGCTTCCACTTCTTGTATGCGCTGCTATTTTCCGATCCGTCGGTAGGAGGACTTGTGTAACTACCATTAACAACATCCCACAAATTCTTACCCCCAAGGTATGACTCCATACATGTCTTCCATACCTTGTAATTGGATTGATTCAACAACTCCATCCCCAGTCCATTAACACGGCCGCTCAAATCCATTTAGAGAAAACAGTTGAATCTACCAGTAACCCGCTCTTGAAACAAAATCCAGAAGCCAACCTATGGCTATGGCTCTGATACCATGTAAAGAAATATAGCAGAAGAAAAGTAAATCGGGGAAATCTTCTGCTAACCCAAGATCGTTAACTAAGATCGGAAGATTCAACTAAAGAAGAAGAAACTATGAAATGGAGAACTTGATTATGGAAGAAGACTTCTTGAATTGACTTGAATGCTATTGAATTGAGTTGTACTGGGTTGCTTACAAATGACTAAGGTCACCCCTATTTATACTTATGTAGGGATGGTTCTAGAAATACTTCTAGATACATCCATTAGAAAAATCTAGTCATCTTTATCTCCTACCACTACTCTAGAATATCTTGATATTATTCTACATACAAAAAGGATCTAGATAATTCTATCCTCAACTGTAAATATCTAAGTGTCTAGAATTTCTAGACATTTCCTAAATACAATATATATCAAAGATATTACATTATAACTTTCTAGAAACTCTTCTAAATATCTATGATATTTATTCTTCCAAAAAATTAACTTTAATTTTTCACATTCCTATCTAAGGCCATGTCCTCGGTAGGGTTAAGATGCGTCATGTCCTGTCTAATCACCTCCCCCAATACTTCTTCGGCCTATGTCTACCTCTCCTTACATCCACAATGGCCAACCTCTCACACCTCCTCACTGGGGCATCTATGCTTCTCCGTTTCACATGCCAAACAATCTCAGCCTCACTTCTCTTATCTTGTCCACCACGGAGGCCACTCCCCACCTTGTCCCGGATATCTTCATTCTTAATCTTATCTAGCCTAGTATGCTCACACATCCACCTCAGCATCCTCGTTTCCACAACTTTTATCTTCTAAACATGAGAGTTCACTGGCCAACTACTGGTAGAGTTGTGTATTAATTATGCGGAATTTTATTATACCAGTTTTGATTTATTTATATGGAAAAATCAAATGGCCCCTTAATTCTTATTTAGCTCCCACTTCCATTATATAGCACAAGATGTGGCATATACTTAACTAACAACTAAGATGTACCAAGTTTACGGTCATTCAGAATAGGAGAATAAGAATTCAAGGGAACACTTATTGATCAATTCACAAGAACGAAGTTATTTCTAACGAAAACAACTTCTTATTTCTTGAATAACACTGGGAGATTACAAGACTACATATTATTATATAAAAGATAAGAGTAAAAGCTTCTTTATTTCCTTATCAAAAATTATAAAATAGAGAATTCGAAAAGATCACAATACTGGAAATTTCTTCACCGTTAGAATATATTGCTTTATGTTTAACATCTCTTGAAATGACGGAAAATCATGCAGGTGCAAAAATACCAAACATATCCATTCTACTCCCTGTAGCGGAGTCACATATCCAGACACCCACTGGCGAGAAAACAATTAAGATTGCCGGAAGGTAATGAGAGCTCTTTTCCAAGAAGAAATTTCCCTTTTGCATGTTTGTGTGATGCTGCTTGCTTTGTAAATAATGACATATGTAAAATCTTTTTTTTTTCATCCACAAAAAGGAAAAGATCTTTTCTTTTCTTTCTGGAATTACATTAATAGCAGAACACAGAAAGGACAAATGTGGGACTGAGAAAATGATGTTAATTTGGTAGTATAACAAGTCCTGCATTTCTGGCAAGACTGATGTATATAAGCTACAAATTTTAGTATAAAACTTTCATGCCTTGCGTGCACTATGAAAGAAACCAAAATATGGGTAACTGGCCAAAAAGAAAGTCAAGGTACCATTTGTAAAAGTGAAATACATTTAATGCCAAGTTAGCTTATATGGCATTCACCTTTCATGAGCTCCGGTACATCTTTTGCCTTCTCTTTTTTCTGGTAAGGCTTGGGTACAGCATTCTAAGAGCTGCACGAATGACATAACATTTTTTCTCAAATTATCATTTGGTCAACAGGATCAACCAGGCAATTGCATCACTTTTGAGGAGGCTTGGTCTGCCTTACCCAGGGAACGAATCGTGTGGGAAGATTCGAATCAACGGTGTTATTGTGAAAAGGTGGTTCCAGCCAAAGTTTGAATCCCCCTTAAGTTGGAAACTAACAGGTTTGAGCTTCTCCCCGACACGGCTACGAAAAGGAATAAGCCAGCAACAGCGTGACATTCGAGCTGGCAATTTGTCCTTAGATTAGGAGAGTTCAAGGAGGCTAATGAAACATAGACATCACATTTTCTTAATGAATTGATGCTTTGGTTGAATCACCATGATAAAACAGAGTGCTGTAGCTGCCAGTTAACTTTGTAATGAAAATTGGAAAACTGGCTTGGTGATTTTTTGATGCCAGAGTAGAAAGAAGCAAGAAGCATCCAAACCGAGGAAGCCTTTGTACTGCACAATCCGTGCTCATCAATTGGACTATGTTCGGAGCAGTGGAAGTGCCACTGGTTGTTTTATGTGCAGTTTTTGATATTGAGTCGGGCTTATGGTGATAAGTTGATAAGTGGCTATTTTTGAGATGGATGTGTAATGTTAGCCAAACAATTCATAAGAATACCAGTTAATATGCTTACCATTGATAGGGATTTTGTTTGCAATTAGCACCTCATCCTCTCAATATTCATAATATAATAACTGTACCTTATTACATGCTACTTTGCAAAAGCAATAGAACCATACTTTTTGGCTCAAATTAATCACCTGCCCAAAACACAAGGCGCAAAGTTGAATATGGAATAAGAGTACATGTATTAGCATTATGATGATTAAACTTTTTAAAAGTAGAAATGCCCTTAAAGTTTTTTTTTTTTTTTTTTGGTAAAGTAAACAAATTTCATTAGAAAAGGCTGATAGTAGATGCAAAGTTACAGAAAGAAACCTAAGCTTCAAACATAAAGCTGCATGAAGCTAGATTGGTGAGCAAAAACCTGTGCAAACAGTCTAGACCTATGCTACCTTAGAAACTCTGCTAAATAAGAGTCAAGGAGCCAACAAAATTCAAAAAGTTATCAACACTGTTTACAGGAGTATGAAAATGCCAACTAAACAAACTAACTAAGCAGATTCCTTTCAAAAAACTGGTAGGAGTTGATTTTCCATCAAAGCATCTATTGTTTCTTTCTTTCCAAATACACCAGAAGATGGCTGCTGAGATCATTCTCCAGATCCTTTTGATGGACTTGTCAACTCTCCATAATATCCAGCTTTCAAAAGCATCTTTAATAGAAGAAGGCATAATCCAACTAAGGCCAAACAAGAGAAAAAGAAGTGTCAGACAGCAGCAGTCACTGGGCAGTGCAAAAATAGGTGATTCACAGTCTCATAAGTCTGATAGCATAGATGGCATGTTGATAAGAATCCTTTTGAGGTTGTCTTGAGTCAGGCAGGCCCTTAAAGTAATTCAGTCATTATTAATCATTTATAGACAATCCCTACATTATAATCCTACATAACTAGCATGTGAACTGGCAAAAATCATTACACCTCAGATCGAAACAATGCCGCGATTAAAGCTAAGAAATCATGCTTATATCCATCAGCATGAAAATGATTCGTAGGAATGATCTTGGTATAGAAGTAGAAAGCAAAACAAGCAAGTCCAGGCCCAACCCAAAAGATCCAATGCCCATTCCAAAGGGGGCCTCCTCTAACAATAGCAGCTCCAAAGCACCTAGCTGGATTCATTCCAGCTCCAGCATAACCCTTTTTAGCAGTCACTGTAGTTGAAATAAACACAAGGAGGCCTGCTAAAAGCCCAACAATGGACATCACAGTAATGAGCCCAAGTGCCTTGGACTGACGATGATCATAGGCCATCCAAAGTGACCCAAAAAGCAAAGCAAATGTACACAAAAACTCAAGCCAAAATGCTTGGGCTATGTCTAGGCCCACAGTGACTGGCCCATTGGGCCCTGGTGTAATTACTGTAATGGTACAACCACCAAGAGAGAATCTGTGTTCAATGGTACTACTTACCACAGCTTTGAGTGCTAGGGCACCTAAAATAGCACCAACACATTGTGCAACTACGTAAATTATGGCTCGTGACATTGATATTAGTCCAACAAGTGCAGAGGAGAAGGTAATTACAGGGCTAATGTGGCCTCCAGACACTGGAAAAACAGCAAGGATTAAAATGGTGAGTGTAATTGCTATGAGAATTGACATTATTAAATTTGGCATTTTGACATCACTTTCGAGGGTTGAAATCACTATGGTGTCCAACATAAAAACAAGAACCGCAGAGCCTAAAAGCTCTCCAACCGATGCTCGCCAGACCTATATATCAAAAGGTCAAGTAAACATGTTACTTTAAAAGCCAACTAAGCATAGTAGTTGCTTGTAGTGAATGTAAATTTTTACGTACTTTAAAAAAAAATGCAAGTAAGTTGTTAGAATCAGATTAAATTAGGTTGGTATAGTATAAAAGTTATTCATATTATAACGCACATAATTTAAATTCACCGGGACCATTCCAAGAGATATACATAGACAGTGGTACACCATCGAAAATCTTAAGTAACCCATCTGTTCCAGTTTATATGAGACTATTTTTTTTACCTGTTCCAAACGAAATGACAACTTTCTATATTTGAAAATTGTTAACTTTAGACCTTTTATTTCATTCTTGATGATATGCTTTTATAACCATAAAATGCCATGATATGCTAGATCTCCTCCAAGTTCAGTAATAACTGTCATGGATATATATAGTCACAAATATTGTATACAACATAGAAAAAAATGATGAGTAAGAGATGAAATTTACTAACATCCAAAGTGAAGAAGTCAGGCAAGCCCAACCTTTCTGCTATTGTGAGTGAAGTATACTTCTTCTTTTCGTCATCTAAGCTGTTAAGAAAAAGCCAAACGCCATACATATAAATGAGAACAAAGGGGAAATATATCAAACCAAAAATATATATACTCGTAGGCTTATTATAGAGTGGTGAGGGACGACCAAAAAAAAATTGATACTTACTTTTGTGTAAAAGAAATAACTTTAATTTTATTACTACTTCCAAAAGGAAGCTGGCTCTCTTCATCCCCCAAAATATTTCCACCAGTAGCAGCCATAAAGATAAGAGTACTTCAAGGTTTTTAATGCCTTTTTTTTTTCATGAGAAAATTTGTGCTTTAATCATTAAGGGTGGCCTTTGTATAGCTGCCTAAATTAATTTTTTATATATTTTTTTTTTTGTAAAATATTTAAGTATATGCTTATTGTTGAAGTTTTTTGTATGTTTATCTATCGAGCTGGACTAGTTTACAGCATTTTTATGCATTGTTAGTGTCAAAATTCACTTAGTCTAAGATCCTTTTTCACGCATATACCCCAAATCAAGCATAATGCTTTTCGTTCAACACTTCACGAAAAAATAAGGTAAAAGAACAAAAAATATTAAAATCCCATAATTTGGCATTTTCATGGAATTCGATTTTTATAAGGTCACCTTGTAGATAATTCCATCTGGTACAAAGTTGTAGATAATTCGATCTAATATTATATCGTTAATAGCAATAAATGAATAAATAAAGTTGTAGATACTCATAGCTACACTAGTCTAGGGCATATCGCAGGCCAACTGATAACTGAAGAAATTTTAACGAATGTGGTAAATGTATTTTTTGAATTAGTCTATGTGAGTCAAAAAGCACCAATCTTTGTGGTGCTAAACCTCACTTAGCTTCTAACTAATCAACTGTAAAATATGGCTCTCCTGCATTGCTATACAAAATTGTGAGATAAAAAAAGAAAAATGAATCTCAGCTATGCTCTTAAATCCTAAACTGAGAAGTGATGCCAATGAAGATGTCTTCTGGGTAGGGAATTGTGACACCACCCATTGAATGATCGAAGCCGAATTCCTCTTCTGCTTGACTTAGCAAGTCTTGAAATAAAGGCTGACTCAAGTATGATATGGGTATCACAAATCTCTTCCTCTGCTTCTCCCCAACATAAACAGCAAAATGGCCCTTGGGAACATCCAAGGATGTAGATGACTTCTTGATTATACGAGGAACGCGGATAGCCATGGTCTTTTATTTAAGATGAGCAAAGAATGAAGAGAAGAATTAGTAATGATTCTGAAAGCTTTGAGTAATTTTATAGTATAGTGGAGAGCTGTGGTGGTAGCAACTTCTTAAAACATGTTTATATAAGCAAATGAAAAGTCATAAAATCTCATGATTTGTTGTGAAGAGCCATTTGGGTTGGGCATCAGTTAAAGACAATGATACATCAATAACCACATGGTCATGCCTTCCAACTAATTGACAAGATTAATACTTTAGCTCATATAAGTTCAAGGACACTAGGTCCTATCCTTTTTATCATACAGGGAACAAAGGATCTCTCAGAATCAAATCCATAAATATCGCCTGGTGCCTTGTGATTTCTAGGAATAATACATACATATGTGTCCCAAAAAAAACTACTGTAAGAGAAAAAAAAGTCAATAATATGTAAGATTTCACTGGTGGAGAGGTCTTTGTTGAACTGTTGATTGACAATAGCACATGAAGTATCACATGGTTTGCTACCCGACTCATTGTCAAATATATATGATCTTAGCTAGTGCTCTTGAATATCAGCAGACCCCAGTGTTTTTCATGACAAGGTAGAGAACAGAGGATCTTTAGAAATCAAATTGACAATAATGAGTAATTGTCTTGTTATGATTCAGCCTCATTCTGGTCAGGACCACTTGGTCTGCTGCTAGAAATAAGTTTACTGCATTATCTGACAACTTGAAGGATCAACTTTCCTGATCAGAATAACTTGAGTTATTTCAATAAAATTTGAGAATTTTTTCCAGATTAACTAGATAATAGAAATGTCTACTAGCTATCAACATGTCCGTGTCTGGGTTTTGCAAATCTCCATTAAATTATGAGTTGGTCAAAACCTTATTATTGCCAGAAGTTTGAGTGCATATCCAAGAAAAGTATAGCTATTATCTTCTTGGGAGTTAATTATTTTAAATTCATTTTCTATTGCAGTCAGTTGCACTCAGTACCTCCACATTGCTGCAGAATGGCAGATCTAGTACACGTTGAGTTATACTTCACTATATGATGGCCACTACCAAGTGCATTTAACTTCATTTGAAACCATCAAGTGTGATTATCATTTCACCAATTGAATGGGCTATGCCACTATAGAAGACTAGATTCTAGCTTATTCTGATTAGCAAACCATGAGAGTTGAGCAAAACTTTCTATTGCAATGATTCATTACATTAATAAATGGAATACAATGGAACCATACAAGTAAAAAGGTTCATTACTTCAATTTGTTTTGAAGTAGAAAAATGTGTCCTTAGTCCACCTAGTGTATCTTCTAACTCTGAACTGTACACAGTGGAGATCCTAATTTACAGCTACACAAAATTGTGTAAGCAAAAAATGGCGACTGGTTTTCCTTCTCACTTCTTCAAACGAGATGTGAGATCAATGAACAAATCCTCACTGCAGGGAATTGTCACACCGCCCATTGGATGGTCGAAGCCAAATTCTTCTTCAGCTTGACTAAGCAAGTCTTGAAATAAAGGTTCACTCAATAATGATATGGGGATCACAAATCTCTTTTTCCGCGTCTCCCCGACATACACAGCAAAGTGGCCCTTGGGAACATCTCTAGTTGTGGAAGACTTCTTGATCATACCAAGAATAGCCATGATGAGAAAAGAAAGAAAAAATTACTAAAGAACTCCAAGTCAGAGAAAGCTTGAGAACTTTTCAAGTGTTGCTGAGAGTTGTGGTGGTAGACACACTTTGAATGTGTTTATATAGGCCAAAAGGCAACTCTGAGAATCCTGCTGATAGCAAGGAATTATTTTGTGGGCACCGCCGGAAGACAATATCACCTTAAGTAACATGCTTTTGCCTTCCAACTAATTGTCAAAGTATTGATATATTAAGGCCGTATTAGATCAAAACATAAGGCCCTACATTATGTCTGAAGTGGGAACGTAGCATGCCTCACAATCAAATTGCTAAAGTGTGATTATTCATGTTTAAATCTACCCCTAGACATTTCTTGTCATTAACATGGTTTTCTAGTAACCATTTATCTGAAATATCGCAATTTTTAGTGGATTGAGTATAATTTATATATGGAGGTTTAAAAACTATTTCCTAAGATCATAATAAACAAAACACCTGATCTTTGGAACGCTTAAAAGAACCAACATCTAATGTGTTGACTTACAAAGTTGGCTAATTATGGAAATTCAATCATGAGGTAGACTTTGACCAACAACTTATATAGCAAAGTTAACCAAAAAAGAATGAAATAACAAAATTGAGAAAGAGGAAGGAGAATAAATGTGAATTTTTGCACTACTGAATGGAAAATAAAGCAAAAAAGACCAAAAAAAAAAAAAAAAAAAAAAGAGGAAAGGTTGCCCTCCTAATTGCTTGGCGTAGTTGGTCTACAGCTATAGAGAACTCCTCAAGGCCAAATGCCCTTTAGATATTTATATTTTACAAAATATATTTTGTTGAAGTAAAACACACAAAGTTATTGTTTGAATTCAATAGCTTGCAAACAAGCATCAATAGTTACTTCTACATAGGCACTCTTTTATACAACCATATAGTAAATACAGATGTAACTAATGGATTCTTTTAGAAATAAGTTGATTTAAATAAATACAATTTTTCCTCTCATATCATAAGTCATTTAATCTGATAAGCTAATCAACTTTGCAGATAAGAGCTATCTGAGTTTTTCAGCTGGTCGAGAGAAATTCTAACAAAATCAAGCCAGAGTTTTGTTTTTAAAAGAGCGAAAACGAAAATGTCTAATGAAGTGTGAAGTTGTGAACTATGAATGTCACTTATTTGATATTTTGAAATTTCTGCTGCTAATAAAGTGGGATTACACTGGGTTTGTTGTTGTGCTGCTGATAAAGTTTTAGCTGCTGTCATTGCCAAAAATATTTCAGTGTTCAGGATAAGTTATCTTATTTAGAGTTAATTAACATAGACTTAAGCACTTTAGAAGCTCCAATTCCCATGGTAGGAGAGAACGGAGTCATGTAAAGAACTTTGTAAAACAGGAATACTAATTAACAAAATTGGATAAAGAATGAGTCTGAAGAGATTTCATTTTCTAAACTACTGAAAAT
Organism: Lycium barbarum; assembly: GCF_019175385.1. Classification (NCBI taxonomy): domain Eukaryota; kingdom Viridiplantae; phylum Streptophyta; class Magnoliopsida; order Solanales; family Solanaceae; genus Lycium; species Lycium barbarum. The sequence goes on along the minus strand of NC_083342.1, from coordinate 135,162,835 downwards.
TACATTCAAAATTGGGATCTACAGTTGTAGCTGACAGTAGCCTCCTCTATTTTCTTTTCAAAGATATGGTGTCATTCCTAATTACTCTAATGTACAAACTGGAAATCCATGTTAGTTCTCTACAAATCTGTGAAAGGAAAAGTCTCAGATCCTATTCAAGCGAGCAGTAAGATCAGCAAACACATCCTCGCTACAGGGAATTGTGACACCACCCATTGGATGATCAAAGCCAAATTCTTCCTCCGCTTGATTTAGCAAGTCTTGAAATAAAGGTTGGCTCAAGAATGATATGGGGATCACAAATCTCTTCTTTTGCTTCTCCCCAACATATACAGCAAAATGGCCTTTCGGAACGTCTCCAGCTGTAGAAGACTTCTTGATTATACAAGGCATACGGATAGCCATGGTCGTTTAGTTCAATTTAGATGAGCAAATAAGGTAGGAAAGAACTTTTAAGGACTTTGAAAGCAAAGAAAAGCTTTGTATGATTTCAAGTTTTGTTGAGCTGTTATGGTAAACCTTTCTTTGTATGTGTTTATATAGTCCAATGACAATTTGTAGAAGCCTACTGATATGCATTGGATAGGCATTATGTGGGCACCAGTTAAAGATTACTTGCGTGGTTGAGTTTTGGTGCAGCACAGTTTAGAGACAATACCACATGAAATAACATATGGTTATGTCTTCCAACTAATTATCAAACTATTTAGACTTTGAAACTATGTCTAAAAGCAAAAGGTCCCACTGATATTCACACCAAACAACAGATTCATGAAACCTCATCTTCTTGAAAATGGTAAAGGACCACTTGGAGCCATTTCTTGATGTTGAATCAACAAGTTGTAGTCAGCATTCCAATGATTGATCTATGAGAGCATAACCTGAGAATTTTAGGCAAAATCTGATCGTCCATAGTGCTAAAGTGATGGCTCAGGATACAAGTTGGTGCTGCAGTTGAAGACTTATACAGTAACTACAAAATGGTCAATTTAAGATTATCATTAGTTGGACAATAGAGATTTGGATAAGTTGGAATATTTCTCCAGTTTCATTTATCAATAAGAAGGTCATAAGTCATGCAGTGTTTTATGTCAAGGAAGAGCAAAACCAACCAGTGTGTGCTTGTGTTATGCCACTGCTGAGCATGTGTGGACCTCAGCACTAATTTTGTAGGGAACAACTAACAGAAGATAGGCCTAAAGAATATAGAAGATAACCTCTAATGTGTAGGGCAATTGTGATTATGAGCAGGTATTAATCCATAAGAATAACATGCTGTGTTGGCTTAAATTTGTCAAGAAAATCAATTGACTCACTGCTCCTTGAATTGATCAGATTACAGAAATGGAACATTGAGCTGACTTTAAACAGCACTTTTTTTGTGTTGAAATATGACAAAATGTATAGTCTTATAGACATGCTATGATATTTCTAGCTATTACTAATTCGGATCACATTGGCTTTAGATGAGGTCTTTCATTTTAACTACTCCGTTCATCCCAATTTGTTTTGGCGCTATGTTTTTTTTTTTTTTTTTTTTTCTGTTCTGAAGAAATTGCCACTTTTCTATATCTAGGACTGGTTAGCTTTTGCAGTCTTATTTCGACAATAACATGATTTGTTGTAGGCTCACAAAAAGAAACTATTCGATACAAGAGTATTTTAGTATTTTATCCATATCTAATTTCTGTATTAAAAACATCGGGTTCTTAATCTTCAGGGGTTTTGCGGGGCTCTAAATGAGGCGTGGTGGTGAATGGTGATTGTCCAAAATGGTAAAGCTATCTAAACATCTGATTAAGAAATACACTAGTAGTATCAAATTGTTTGGAACAGTTTCTACTTTCCATCAAAAATGACTTATGTCTGAATTTATCAGTGATACAGATAATGAACATTAAAAAGTGATTCCAAAATTTTCTTAAAGGGTAACCATCTTCCCAGGAGGAGATGGTGAACTACTTTTGGGCATTGCTGTCATACTAAACCTAGAGAACAAGTGCTTTGTACAATAGCTGAATTAATTGGCTCTCTGATGCATAAAATTTTCCTGGTCCTCTAAGGTTAAATGTAGATTATGACGATTAAACAGACATCTAAGCTGCAGGTACTTTACATTGCAAAAATGATTCTGCAAGTGAAATGCGAGCTCGTAGTTAACATGCCACTGTAGACTCGGGGAGTGTAAATTTTCAATCAATACCGCATGAATAACTGTTGTCAATAATACAAGAACTCTCTGAAGTCACTACTAATGAAACAGCAGAGTCCTCTCACCTAATTTAATGAATTGCCAGTGAAACATCTCTGTCCAGACTCCAGAAATTTACTATACACAACAAATGAACTAACAACCATTTGGCTCCAGCCGATCAATTGTGCTTCAATGTAGAAATCATAATAACTTCTGTAAGGTTTTGGCTCCAGACATCTGGTGAAACCGTTGCGTAGGTAAAAACCAGATAGCCTGCCCAGAGTTTGACCTTCTCTAGTCCGGAAAGGAAGCCCTACTTTCCTTCCTTCCTTCCCCAAGAAGCAGCTTCATTAGCTTGACTCCTTTAATGTACCAGGGCACCAGCAACCCCATAACTCAAATGATCTTTACTGACGTTGCTGCCCAAATCACGAGCTCCCTGTACTAGTCATTACAGAGATGAGTTGCCTATAGATAATATGGCTTAAGGAGTAACTACTTTTGGTGCTGTATTGAGGTTATTTGAGATATACTTGTTAAAAAGATAAATAAATATAGCAACTAAGCAATAGATCATACGTACATACCTGACTTAGAATGTTGAGCTGAGGGTTTAAATTACCCATGTAGCAAAAATCCTCCCTACCTAGTTTTTGCTTTAGCAGGATCACGACCAAACTGAATGACGATAGGCTTGCCTTTAAACACATAACCATTCACCAGATTCTGCAATCATTCACTTCTTGTATTTAATGTTTACGAGTATCATCAAGTATAGTATAGCACCATAATATTAGCTAATTTCTAGACAGTCGCATGTGTTGATATAAACTTATAAGTATATGATAAAAAGATTTTCCTTTCATCCATATAGTACATTTTTATCCAACTTGAGGAACCTAACCATATACATGAATCTACTCACTTTATATAACCCATTGGAAATTTAACACAGGTTCACGATTACATGTAGAAGGTTTATCACCTTCTGAAGAAATTTGAGCTTTTGGTTCAATTAGGTCGAGAACTGTTAACTAGGAAATTGCACCATCGAAGTACATCAAGGACAAAGCACCATAAAAGTACATCAAGGACAAAACATAGGCACATAGCACCAGCTGCAGGAGCTAAACAACAAATTATAACAGCATAGTGAAATTTGAATAGGCTAACATAGATGCCACAAATGGCAATTCAAAAATATTTGCATACGTTATATCATTCGAATTTCAAATTTAATGATGCTTGCAAAAAGCTAATGCTGAAATACCCCAGGGTGGTTCGCATGTGGTGCTTCCAGATCCCTCTCAGATTTAAGATTTATCTTTTAAAGAGGTCAATAAAGCCTACAACCACTTTCATGGTATTAATTTTACAATCCCACTGCTCAGGAGGAAAACAATATACTAAATTACCAGTTTTTCCCCCTTGTTTCCCCCAGATTCTGCTATTCTTTTGAAATATGATTCTGCGATCCAGCACTCCAACAGATTAATCTAACACCCCTTTAACAAAGGAACGTGGACATGATAAACTTTAACGCCGGGTCTTGTTTCCTTCATTTTTTTTCTTTTTCAATCTTCTAAATCATCCTTCTTCCCCTGCCCCCTTCTTTCCCCAACAAAAAGGAAAGGACCCTTCCACGGCATCCTTCAAAATAGCAAGTGGGCATTGATTATGTGGTAGTGTCTTGTGAAATGGATTAAAAAATCAGGGTGATACAGAGCAAGAAACATTTGTGGTACTTTTACACTAGAAGCATGTGGATTTTTCATGAATATTCCATTAGTAACTAAAATGTGTCAACAATGAACTTAAATGAAAATGACATAATAAGGTTCCACAGCAAAAACATTTTTGGTGCGTCAGTGCCAGAACAGTTGAACACCATATTCTCTTGTTCCTATCAACCCATAAATATTATTTCCACTAATTACTAGTTATAAAATCACCAAAACCCACCCTTCATGACCCACCGTCCACCCTCTACCACTACTATTTTCACCTCCTTTATGTCCAACTAGACCAGAGGCGTATGTAGCCTATAAGGTTGGGGTTCAACTGAACCCCAAACTTTGGACGCGGAGCCTAAATTTATGTGTAAAAAATTATTAAAATTGCAATAAATAGTAGATATGAACCCCTAACTTTAAAAATATAATGGGTTGAATGCTAAAAATCTATAGATTGAACCCATAAAATTTAAATCTTGGATCCGCCTCTGAACTAGACACCAGAGAATGACTTGTACAATATTTTAATATATCATTTTCCAGGGTTATTTTTCTGTGCAAAACATCACACCAAAAACTTTGAGAAATGCACCAAATAAAAAGTTCACTATGCATGGACCATCAAAGGAAATGGAATAAAGACACAAAGTAAGTATATATAAAATACCAAGGCATTTTCAGCAAGTTCAACTGAGGGAAATGTAACAAAAGCTTGTCCACGCATTCTCCCTTCCTGTAAATGGAAGTCATATAATTTCAGCAAAAACTCTAGAATAAATATCAATGGAAAGGAAGTACAAACTAATAAATAAAGCCTCAAGTTATCACAGTATTAGAAGAACTAGAAAAATATAGATGAACCTCACCTGCATTAACTTCACTGCAAGACTGGATTTAGCTTCATCAATGCTTCCAAATAAAGATCCTAAAGAACATAATAGATGAGAAGAAATATAATGGTAAACATGAGTTTTGTGTACGTAACTTATTTCCAATTGAAGTAACTTCTAGTTATCCATCCTTTTTATTTAAGCCTGAAACTACACAGAAGTCTGAGAAAAATTCAGAAAGGTGTTTTAATTTTGCAATGGATATGTGCATTAACCTTACCAAATATGAAGTAAATATCATCAACATTCACTTCCTTTGCTAAGTTCTTCAAGTACAAGATCTGTGAAGGATTCCCAGCACAATAATTCTGCATAGAAAGAAAGCTCACGAGTCAATTATTATTCAGTCCTTTGCTTGCACTAATAGCTCACATAGAAAGAAATCCATTCGTGCTTGTACGGGGAATGTCCTCCTTTGACACGTCCAACAGTCCAAGCACAAACTTACTACTTGGCTTTGCTCATTAGTAGTACTTTTGATTTACTGATAATGAAGCGAATTAGAACAACATAATTTATAGAGTGGAAAGATGCAATCTTAGTGAACTTCTATAGCAAGTACTTGCCAGCTTAAGCACACTAAACCATTACCTTTCTTATCAATAAACCAGTTAACATTTCTTATCAATTGGAAATAAGTCACTTACATGAAACTCATGTTTACCATTTCTTTCTTATCTAATCTGCAAGCAAGTGATTCATGGGAAAAAGTAAATACACACAAATATCCAATACCTTAAACATAGGAAGCGACAGAATTTCTTCTGGGGGCAATCTTCCACTTCTTAACTCTTCAAGGGTTGTAAAAGGTTTATGATCGTTCTCTTTATCTTCCACTACCAATGGCATTGCACTCGCATCATCCTTCTCTTCATTCTGTACCTGTTTAGGTGCTACTTTAATCTGCAAGAAAGCAAGCAAGAACCTAGTATCACCAACTTCAACGAAGAACAACAAAGAAGGAGGAGACTTTTGGAGATCCAAGGCCATCACCTGAATTATTGGGTTCTTCTTCTTAACTACTGGCATCTCTTTAGGAACCAAGGCAGCAGCTCTCAATCCAACAGCCTCATGGGCAACATCTTTGTCAACTGCAGGACCCAATATAGCTTCATGTCTGATACGCTTTTGTTTAGGCCCACCAACCTTTGAAGCTTCCTGAACCATTAAATATACAAAACCATTAGAATCTGCCAAAAGTTCACTCTAGTAGCAAAAGGTTTTAAAAGATCATGATGAAAAATGACAGTAAACACAAGGAACATAAAGATGGAAAGAATTAAACCAGAGATATACTTCATACAACATTAAAATTTGAGTCAGTTCCCCAATATCCTTGAGGTTTATAATTTATATTTCAAGTGCTAGTTAGCTGATTTCGCCAAACTCAATTCTAAAAGTAAAAGAATATCTAACAGCATAGAAAATATTACCTCATCAGAAGACTCCATTTCTGATTCACTACTTGATTGATCTTCCATTCTACTCTTAGAAACTGTTGGAGGAGGAAGAGGAGGGGGTGGAGGAGGAACAGACGGGGAAGTTGGCAGAGGTGGAGTCGGCAAAGCCATCCGAAATGGTGCTGGAATATTCATCTTGTTCATCAAGTGCAAGACCTAAACCATGTCAAAATATGGGTATAAAAAGATGTAAATTAGACCTATTTTTTTATTTAAAAAAAAAAAAAAAAAAGAAGAAGAAGAAGAAGAAGATGTAAAATAGACTAATACCCACGAATAGCTAAGGAAATGAGAAAATGAATTTGAGAAGCAGAAAGGAGATAGTTAATTATGAAAAGAAATACCTGTGTGTAGAACCGAGGAACAGCAATAAGAGCATTTACAATATTGGTAAGTATATGTCCATCAGGTGGTGGGTAAACATATCTGAATCACAAGCAGGATAGTCAGCTTTATGAAGAATAAATAGAAGCTGGTTCTGTTTATCAGTACTGAAGAAACAATATAGAGACCTATAATGTGTAAGATCAAGCAGATAGAATGTCTAAATCCTCTTAGTTATTTGTTTTTTTTTTTTTTTTTTTTTTTTTTTGTGAGAATGGTAACATTTAGTTCTTTGTTCTTTGTCCTTTCCTAGTTTTCTCTGCGTATGCCAGAAGGACCAGGAATAGAGCCTATAATTTACAGAATTATTTGCATACAGTGAAAGATGCAAGTCAGCTGTCATAGCAACTTATCCACCAAATTTAGATGAAAAAATGGAAAAATGACTTTTAAAAATCATGAAGCAGTTGAAAACCTACTCTAGGTGAGGAGGAAATGGATAATCCACCCCAAGTCTTTCAGCAATGGGTTCACTGACAGGATAAGGACCTGCTCTGGATCCTCCACCAAATTCTTTAGCAGCAGCATCTTGGATCAAAGAGACGGATTCATTTCCTATCCGAGGTTCACTTTGTCCATATTTATCTCTTTCTGTGCTTCTACTAGCTCGTTCCACCGCTAAGGTTTTACCAAGAAACCGTACCCTAACAACATATATTGGCAATTAGACTTGCTTACTCTCTTGAGATAAATAAAAAAAAAAAAAAAAAGGAGGGCATTTAAGTATGTTTATCTAAGATGACCGAAAACTGAGGACAATTAGAAAAGATTCAAAGAAAAACATACCCATTCAAATGCTGTTGCGCTTGGTGAGCCAGACCTTCATCCTTGAAATCCACAAAAGCACAATTCCTCATCCTGTCCAGGATAAAATAAATCCAAATAAATGATAAAGTTCCAATTAGAGTCCAGTAGAGTTATCCATTCTCAAAAAAAAAAAAAAAAAAAAAGTCCAGTTGAGTTATGTACTAGCGAGAGACATGAAAAACATTGAACCAAAGGCTGATGGCATCAATTATCTGTTATCCCAAGAACTATGATGATTATAAAATAAACCAAAAGGGGAAACGGAGAAAGAAGCCTCAAGGACAGGTTAGTGCTAGTGCCCAAATGGAATAAGCACAATGATCCCAAATACAAGGTACACATAAATGCATTTCTTTGGGTCACAAGCAATTTTAAAAGCAAAGGCGGGAGGTGAAACATTTTACTGAAATGGAATGAGACATGAAATTTTGGGTATGCGTCCAACTTTCTCTCTACTTGTTTGTGCCAGAGGAAGCTGATTTCCTCTGGTTGGTGGTGCATAAGTAACATCATATTCCCATTGCTTGTTAAAAAAAATATAAGTTACACCAAAAAGATGAGCCAAATAAACAGATTTAAGAAACATAAGATTGCCAACCTTCTCGTTGTTTTTAAAAGATACAAATAAAAAACAAAAATAGCAGTAAAATTGGGAATTATGGAATAGTTCTTCAGAATACCTCCCACTAGTACAAGGACGGATAGAAGTTGCCCCATAATTGGAGAGCAATCTAGAAAGGGTTTCATGAGGAATTGCTTCTGGAAGATGTCGAATCAAGAGGGTAGACTCTTTAACTCCCTCCATCGGCCAATGATAAGCAGGCTGAGGAACAGGATTTCCAGTCATGTAAGCATCCATTATAGTTCCTTGTACTCAGTGAAGTTCAACGTTCAATGGAAATGACTGTCAAATTTTGCTTGACGAATCACAAAACTTCCAAATGCTGCACCACAAAAAAGAAGAAGAAGGAATTAATGCATTGGGGATTTGAATTATAAAAGGCGGTGAAGAAGGTCGCCGTGGGAACGTTCTCATTAGAGTTATGATAAAAAGGGCAGCCCGGTGCACAAAGCATCCCGCGTTAGCAGGGTCCGGGGAAGGGCCGCACCCCAAGGGGTGCAATGTAGACAGCCTAACCTAATGCAAGCATTAGTGGCTGCTTCCACAGCTCGAACCCGTGACCTATAGGTCACATGGAGACAACTTTACCGTTGGAGTTATGATCATTTACAAAATAAATGCGGGTTGAAATCAAAGAAGATTTTTGACCAAATGTATGAGAAGCTCAAATGCAGCCATCAAAATGCGCCCAAATTTCAAATGTCACTTCAATCTTTCTTATCTTGCCCATTTCAGTAAAAGAAGAAAAAACTAAATTATCAAAATGCATTTGCCATTAAAAAGGGGAATGCTCAATACCCTGATCACACCAGATATGGAATAATTCAATATTTGCATTTGAATAAGAAATCAATGAGGCAATTAATCACAACTCACAAAACGTGATGATTTTCATAAAGGAATTTTCTCAAACACCTTGTGTGCACTATGCAAGAACGATTACACTCCAACAGTTAGATAAAACCCGCGATTCCCAATCTTCAAAGAATAATACGCAAATGAAATTTGCTTTCAAGTAGGGCATATTACAGAATAAAACAAGAAGAAGAAGAAGAAGAAGAAGATAATACCATACCTGTGTAGCGAAGCACTCAACAATGTGGTATCAATGGTCTGTAATGTTGAATTTTGCCTTTAACTTTGTTAACAACTACTAGTATCTATAATCAATCAACTATTGAATCAGAAATTCAGGTTAATTACACTGAACAAACCCTAAAGTATGATCCACTTTCAAATATTAACCCTATAATTAAAATCAGACTCTTACTTCCTAAATTTCTATATTTACGCCCCTATAAGGTATAAATATTTTACTTAAAAATTCTTATTCAGTACTTTAAAATAAACAAAAAAATATTTTCTGAAATATGCATCTTTCAAAATTCATAAATAAGAAAAGAACAAATTATCAAGGTCAAAAATACACCCTAACTATCATTTTTTTTTTATTTCATACCTAACATATCATAAGATTGAAAAAATTATCTAAATTATCACTATCTAGTTTGCAAAACACACGTGAAGCTAAAATTTTCTTAAAAAAAATGTTTACAAGGCATAAGTAATTCTATGGCGGCACCTACATGAAAATTAAAAAATAATATTCTTTTAATAAAAAAATGTATATTTAAAAAAAAAACTGCATTATTTTTAAAAAAAATTAGAATTTTTTTAAAAAACAAATCTGGATTTAAAAAAAAATAGAAAATAAAAAAATGATTTAAGAAAATGGAAAAATTGATTTTTTTTTTAAATAATCAGTTTTCTTATTTATTTATTTTTAAATAACTTTTCCATTTTTCAAACTATTTTTTTATTTTCTATAATTTTTGATTTTTTTTACAAAAATTATTATTTTTCATATTGTTTTTTAAAACAAATAGTTTTTTTTTTTGTAATTTCCATGGTGACATTATTTATCCACGTGGACAACACTTGGCAATATTTTTATACAAAATGGAGAGTGTGGATCACATGTCATTCAAGAATAATTTGAGATGTGTTTTGCAAACTAAATAGTGATAGTTTATGTAGTTTTCTCAACCTTATGATAGTTTAGGTATAAAACTAAAAAAACACTGATAATTGGGGTGTGTTTTTTATCCTTATCTCAATTATCTACTATCATTATCTACTATCAGTAATAATTTTTTGCATTTTAAACATGTAAGTCATTTGTAATTTTATTTAATTATAATATTTTATTATGGAGGAATTCTCTTTTTATTTTAGTTTTGTGTAGAATTTACTACTATATAGAAAGGTGAGTGTGGGCACCTTTTGGTCGTCCGTTAGCACTTTTTCGTCATCCTTTTGTGGGCCCAAAAAAAAATTATGGGCCCACATATTTTAAACAACTATTAATATTTAAAAAAATGTGGGTTCACATATTTTAAACAACTATTAATATTTAAAAACAACTACTAATATTTAAAAAAAAAATTGTGGCCCACATATTTTAAACAACTACTAATATATTTTTTAAAATTGTGGGCCCCATATTAAACACCAACCAGTAATAAAAAAAGTGGAACCCACCACATTCAAACTCACGGGAAAAAAAAAGTGAATCCCATATGAAAAAAACAAACAATGTTAAAAAAAAAGTGCTTAGAAAATTAAACAATTAAATCAATAATGATGGATTCATTGCCACGTGCGTATCAACCTATTAGAGGGAGCAAATGAAATTATTGTACAGCAACATACTTAAAATACAAAAATGCTTAGAAAATCAAACAATTAAATCAATAATGATGGATTCATTGCCACATGCGTATCAACCTATTAGAGGGAGCAAATGAAATTATTGTACAGCAACATACTTAAAATACAAAAATGCTTAGAAAATCAAACAATTAAATCAATAATGATGGATTTATTGCCACATGCGTATCAACCCATTAGTGGGAGCAAATGAAATTATTGTACAGCAACATACTTAAAATACTTATATATATATATATATCCGTTTTCCAATTTTTGAAAAAAAAATTGTGGGCCCATATAGCCTGATGGATTCATTGACACATGCGTATCAACCCAATTAGAGGAAGCAAATGGAATTATTGTACAGCAACATACTTAAAATACAAAAGTGCTTAGAAAATCAAACAATTAAATCAATAATGATGGATTTATTGCCACATGCGTATCAACCCATTAGTGGAAGCAAATGAAATTATTGTATAGCAACATACTTAAAATACTTTAAAAAAAAGTGTGGTCCCCATATTAAACACCAACCAATTAAGCATTTAAAAAAAAGTATGGTCCCCATATTAAACACCAACCAATATTAAAAAATAAAAAAAAACACCAACCAATATTTTTTTTTTAAAAAAAGAAGTAAATAAAGTGGAACCCACCATCTCCAAACTCACGGGAAAAAAAAAGGTGGACTCCATATTAACAAAATCAAGCAATATAAAAAAAAAAGTGAATCCCATATTAAAAAAAAACAATGTCAAAAAAAAGAGAGTACAGACTTTGTATTCGTAGCAAACACTAATATAATAAAGTTTTAGATACGGAGCACAAACTACAATGTTATATTAATCGTGTTTTGAACATAGTATCTCATATTGACAAAATCAAACAATATAAAAAAAAGGTGAATTCCATATTAAAAAAAAAAACAATGCCAAAAAAAAAAGTGCAGACTTTGTATTCATAGCAAACACTAATATGATAAAGTTTTAGATACGAAGCACAAACTATAATGTTATATTAATCGTGTTTTGAACATAGTATATATATATATATATATATTATATGCATAAAAATAGTGCAAACTAATAATGTCCAAAAGGATGGGCCCCATACTAAACAACACCAAGCAATATAAAAAAAAAGTGAACCCCATATTAAAAAAAATATAATGTTTTAAAAAAAAAAGTGCAGACTTTATATTCGTAGCAAACACTAATATAATAAAGTTTTAGATACGGAGCACAAACTATAATGTTATAGTAATCGTGTTTTGAACATAGTATATGTATATATATTATATGCATAAAAATAGTACAAACTAATAATGTCAAAAAAAAAATTGCACCCCATACTAAATGACATCAAACAATATAAAAAAAAAAGTGGATCCCACCATCTCCAAACTCACGGTAAAAAAAGTGGACCCCATATTAACAAAATCAAGTAATATAAAAAAAAAATGTGAACCCCATATTAAAAAAAAATAATGTAAAAAAAAAAGTGCAGACTTTGTATTCATAGTAAACACTAATATAATAAAGTCTTAGATACGGAGTACAAACTACAATGTTATATTAATCGTGTTTTGAACATAGTATATATATATATATATATATATATATATATATATATATATATATATATATGCATAAAAATAGTGCAAATTAATAATGTCAAAAAAAAAAGTGCACCCCCTATTAAAAAATCAAACAATATTCATGTAATTTCCAATGTATCTCATTAAGTCAATAATGATGAATTCATTACCATGTGTTTGTCAATCCATGAAATTGCTTTTCTTCAAAAGGTTAAGTAGTCAAACCATACAATTTTTTTTTTAATTTTTTATATTAGCCTGAGATCTAATCTAGATATTAAATTGTTGTATTTGCTATTCCGCCATGTCATTTATTTGTTATGTTTACTAAAATAAATATATTTAAAATATTTATATTTTAAAATAAGATAGAATTTAATCACTTTTTTATTTTTATTCTTACTCTAATAAATGTGAAAAGAAATTAATGTCGTAAAAAAAAAATATCAAATGCAGATCAAATAATCAATAAGGTAAATTAGTCAAATTATAATTTTAATCGACGTTTTCTTAAAAACTATACAACATAACAAGTAAAATGAGCTAAACCGAGAATATTTACTAAAAATTAAAAAATAATATTTCTTCGTTTAAATAAAAAATTAATTTCTACGTTATTTTGTTTTAAACATGTAAAATTAATTTAATAATTTGAATTAAAATTCTCCAAATCAAAATTTGATATGTAGATTTGGAGATGTTTTTTGCTTCTTTTCCATGAGACCTTTTGCGATTTAATTTGAGGATCGAAATTTTATCATTTGGGTTAATTTTATTCGAAATGTCCTTTTGCAGAAAAGCCATTTGATTCGCTTTCAACAAGTTTTGAATGATAATCTACAAGAATTCTGGACTACAAGAGGTGAGTGATATGATTTGTAATTCATGAGCAGTCCTTAAAATTCTGTAAACGTAAGATTGATATTTCGACTAGCAAAGTGGGAAAGGACCACTTTTGGACATGAAGTCACAATCCCCTTCCTTTTGATATAGCAGATACAATATATGAATACTCTCTTTCTGCAATTCGTTTAGGAGAACATTAAATTACTTCATCTACTCCTAATCTCTACATGCAATATTTATTAGATTTAATTTTTACAGGGATATATCTGCCAATGTGATGCTTTCATGGATTTGGACCAAGTTGATGTAGCCGATAGGTCATACTCCATGGCTTCAGATTTAGATTCGTCCATTTGTCGTTCAAAATCTTTCAAGGTGCAGTTCATGTTGTTGTAATTTTAGAGTAGAATTGGTTTAGCTTTTTGCATCAGTTCTGCACTGCAAATCCTATGACTTAAGCTTATTTTTTAACATCAACTTTCTTGCATTAACGTTTGGCAAAACCAAATAAGAATACAGAATTTCTTAAGCCTATGAAGGTACTATTTGACAAGTAATAGAAATCTTATATAGTTCATCTGGTAGTACCTTAAATCCGATTATAACATGGTAGAATTTTTAGTCTAGCCAGTTGTGTCAATTACCAAATAACTTTTTCAATAGGTAATATCCTTATAACTGAGATGTGGTTCCATTAAGACCATCAAGGTGATGGTGAAAATGGTGAAAGAAATATTGTCTCATACTAAAATAGGTGCATTCAGAGGCTATATACTTTTCGTTAAACATTTAAATTACTTGGAATAAACTACAATGGCGACCTGTAACAAGTTTGATGAAGCATCATATGACATCATACGTACTTGAACACTGCAGGGGGGATATTGTATTAGCAACCTATTAAGGATATGACATCAAAAATGACTTTTCCGTCAAGGTGCTATTATATGATTTAATTTTCAGGTATGTCTTCATAAAGGCAGTATTAGCAACATACAACTGTGGATGTCAAAATGTGTTCTTCTTTGTTACATCTCTGCCAATACTTGAGTGTCATAGTTCTCCTTTTACGGAGCAATGTCTAACTAATAATGCATTAAAGGATATGAATTGGGACATGAGTACCATCAGATCTATAATGGTCCAGGTTGAATTTCACATGAATTTTCTCTAAGTGCCTGAGGTTGTGAGGAAGGAAAGATAATTTACAGTCACTGCTTCTTTTCTGTGCTTTATCCTCTTCTGGCCATCCATTTCTTCTGATTAGCGGGTTTTATTTTGTAGAAGCTCTTTAATGATTTAAAGTATAACTGCTTTCTTTGTGTATTGCAGAGAGCTCGCTAATCAAATAGTTGCACAGTTTGAAGCTTTAGGAGTGCAATGTGCAGTAGTAAGCCTTTATATCTCTTTTTTAGGTGAAGTAATTGTAGAAATGGATATACAGATCGTAATCTATTTGCCAATAATTAGGTTTTAAATTCGCTAATAAATGAGGAAGAGTTGGTGGCGTAATATAATATTCATATGGCAGTGTTAAGTGGCTAGCAAAGGAGCATCTGCTGTACTGACGGTAGTCTACTGGCTATGCTGAATGAAAGTCACTCCCAGTTGAAACTCCACGCTCTCTCCAATCTCAATGCCTTTGTTGATTACTTCTGGCCTGAGATTTCTACATCAGTCACTGTCATGTAATCCATTGCCTTCTTACTTTCATTAGTGTTATCTGTATAGTAGTATTTCCTTCTTTTTTTTTCTTTTTTTTTTGTGCATTCGAAATGTCTAAAAAGTAGCAGAATGTAAAACTCTATTTCCTTTCTTGAGGCAATAACTTATTTTTAAACTCATATTACTATTAAAATCAAACTCTAGGGTACTAGATTTCAAGAGAGAAATGAAAACCACTCAAAATTAAGAAAATGCTGTCATTAGAATTACATGTAAAACTTTCAAAGAGTGAAAAAGACTAACTTTGGGCCAATATTGGAGGAAAGTAGGAAAGCTATAGCAGTTACCCTTTTTATTGTTGACTGTTGGGGGTTCTTTTTTAAATGAAGAGACAATTTTATGATAGGAAACGTGTAAAGTGAATTATTTTTAAAAAGAACGTGTAAAATGGAAGAGTTTTGGCTCTAAAGAAGAAGATCTTGTGGAAAAATTTGGAACTCTTTCCTTTAAATATTGTGTTGGAACCTCTTAGCCAGAGAGAGATCTTTTGGTGATGTCTTGCGCATGCGTTAATTTCTCTGGAGGTATCCTAATGCCTTCAGCTATGCAAGTTAAAGCTGATGACATATTAATTGTAGTCATGCTAAGTCTATAATTGATTCTTATGCCATTATTTGTATCGTGCATTTGGCTTCATAAGTTTGTGATTTTTGCTTTCAACGCTTTTGGGAGTCATGTGGATGTCTCAGATGCATAACTGCCTGAAGCACGAAAAATCTAATTGGTCGAGGTTTAAACTATGTTCACCAGCACCACCCCTAATGCCTAGGATTGTAAGACCAGTAACTTTTGGATCATAGGCCTTAAAATAGTTTTTACGAAAACTCATTTTATAATAGGTCTGCTAAGTTTCAGTTCTCTCTCATTAAACGTTATATATGTAATGTAACGACGCACATCTCTCATTCAACCCTTTCCATCAACACTACCAGAAGCACAAATATTTCATTTGTTTTAGGCTGCTTTGTGCAAATGGCATGCTATAGAAGAGTTAAACACATCAAACATGAGTTTTGATAATTGAATCATGGATTTTTGACAACCACTTTGCTGCAGATTTTTTTTCTCTCAACCATGTTGTATTTAATGAATTTCGAAGGTCAGCAGACTATAGTATATCCAAATAAAGAATTTTTAAGGAAAGGTGATTTAAAGCCACAAGGAAATGAATGTTGGAATGATCTATTCCAAAATTGAGAAAAAGGAAAAATGGCCAAATTCACACAATTTTCAACAGTCTACCAACAAGGACAAGCAAGTGATTATAACAGAGAAGATTTCATGAGCCAGTGAAGCAGAAAGAAGAAGACATCAGCTAGGTTTCTTTCCACTATGGTCTTGCAAGAACCAGGATAGAACCACCAAGAACTAGGGACTTATGACTCCTTCAATCTATAGAAACTCATTCAAACATATTGATTAGTTAGTTTTTTAAGTGAATAAGCTTACTATGTGTTGTTGCAGCCCATCTAGCATCTATTCATGTGCAGCTACGTGCAACATTACTGTGTTCTCGTGGCTCTTTTACTGATAACAGTTTGCTGACATTAGATAGAAGTTATATTCCATTTGTGGGAAGAACACTCATGATCTATGGTAAACCTGATTGAAAATAATGATAGTATATATTTAATGTATTTATGAAAAAATTGAAGTAGTGAATGTGTCAGATTGCAATGCTATACAGGATATTTCCAAGTAGTGAATTGTTCCCCCTATGTAGAGGTGTGTAAATTGCTGTTGTGATATTTTATTTTATTTAATATTTGTTGGTGCACTTCTTCTTATTCATATTGTAGCTAGAAGTTTTGGGGGGAGAGCTCTTCGTGCAGTTACGACATATGAACAGGAAGGGTTATGAACAAGAAAGGTTATGGCACCAGACTGGTGAATCACTTAAAGCAGCTGGCACGCGATATGGATGGGCTTAACTCATTCTCAAACATAAGTCGATGCTATTGTTCCCATTTTTTTTAATTTTTTTTTGTATTTGTTTCCATCTGTACTCATATGTGATCATATTTATGAACTACTTATAATTTCATAACTAAACCATACTTTATTTGTCAATTTCTCTCTAATTTATGGGAGTTCTAAGTTGAAAGACATTTGAAAACTTTATTTTTGCTCGTGCCGAGAAGACTGCACCAGGGCAATTCTTATTTACAAGTTTATGAAGGCAGTGTTTAGATAGTTTTTTTTTTTTTTTTACAAGTTTATGAAGGCAGTGTTTAGATAGTTTTTTTTTTTTTTCCAAAGCAACTTTGATGGGAATAAGAGGTAAACACTGGAGCAGATTTCGAAAGGAAGTGCTAGCTGTAATATATGGTGCCACTATCTGCAACCTTTGGATTGCTAGAAATCACAAAATTTTCTGAGGACAAAGTGTACAGTGCAGTTACTTATTACAGCAGATGCAAAATTTAATTAGGGAAAGGCTTAACATGTATAGGAATACCAAGAAGGGTAGGAAGTTTGTTCATTTGATTGACTCATTATGTACTTAGTTTCTTCAGAGGCTCACCAATTCTCAGCACCCTACATAGTAGGTGGTTGAGATTATGAGTGCTCTCTTAGGTGTAATGGTTGGTTTGTTGGTATGGTAATAATTCACATTTTATTGCCAAAAAAAAAAATATGGTGAAGAAAATAAATATAATAATTTCTTATGATTTTTTTTTCCTCAAACACTTTTTCGCGTATCGCGCGGGGGTATGTATACTATATATTATTAAAAACAGGATAGTTTGCGATAGAATTAGGACAAGTGGCAGTGCAGGAGAATGCCATGTGTTACTTGAAAAAAAAAATTATAGGATGGTTTTTCTTTTCTTTTCAAGTTACGTTAGATATTATCCACAACTTTGTATAATTTGAATGTAATTTTTTTTTAATTATTATTAACGAAACTCTCAACCGATTCCTAAATTTAAGCTTATTTTACTTTTTTTTTTTTAATATATAGGGGAGTCATGTTTTTCTCTGTAATTTTTTTTTTTACTATGTTTCCTTCAAAATTTTAAAATAGAAATTTTATATATTAGATTTTCAATTCTGTAATTTTTCTTACTATGTTTCATTCAAAATTTTAAAATAGGAATTTTATAAATTAGATTTCCAATTTATACATGTATAGATTATCTACACGTACTAATTAGAATGACGACATTTTGTAGGAGAAACCACACTGAGCAGTTGTGAGGACTGGAATTCTATGAATGATTTGTCAAAAGTTAGTATTTTTAGGAGTATATCGTAATTATAGTATTTTTCAAATTCAAATATATCATTTTTACAAGAGTTAATTATTTTAATCAAATTCGAAGATAACTAAAAATTAATAGAAAGATAAAAGGTTTAAAATTTGAATTTAAACTGACAATTTTGGAGATTACAACTGCTCCACTTTGTCTAATCCAATTAATCTTATCTAATTAATAGATAAAATAAGGAAAATACCAAAATAAAAAAAAGTAACTAACCTAAATAAACCCAAAGCCTCACTCACGTCTGCTTAACTTCCCCATTTCCCGCATGCCTTATCACATAATCTCTCCCATAACCCAACACACGGTTACACATGCGCACACATATATATTACACACCCATGAGGGCATAACATATACTCCACTTTTCAGTGAAAAGTGTAAAATATTTGGTGTGGCTGCAAGAATTCATAACCCCTTCTTTTTCTCTTAATCATCTTTTACTTGGAATTTGCATAAAATTTATTTAGTTATAGAAATGTCAGTCAGATTATGTGACAATATAGAGGTCTTCAATAGTCTTTAGTCTGTTTTATTATTTGTGCTTTTGCAGTTTTGACAAGTCGAATAATGTTGGAGAACATTATATTTATTGTTCTTTTCGGGATACAAATGTTTGTTGCTTCTCTCTGTCATATTTTTGCACCACCAATTTGTTTGATTTGTTGCACCTTTCGTCTTTAGAGGTTTTTCAGGATAGATGCTTACCCATAACCCATATCAAATATTTACAAACAGTACTGAAAACTATAATTAAGTATAATTCAAACGGTGCTATCAGTTTTTGTTCACATCTTTGTTCTTATTTTCGTTTCTTATTGCATGCTTTGAAAGAGCAACAAGAATTTGTTCAATATGCAGGGCAATCATTTATCATCCCCACAACCAAGAATACTATCAGATAAAAAAATTATTTGCTCAAAACAATTTTCTACACATTGGATTTGCTTATGGCTACTATATACATATAGTAGCTTATATCTTTCTCATCTATGTTTTTCTTCTAAACTAATTAGGAAATAGTAGTGATCTTATAACAAAGGTGAAACAACATGTTTTTAGCCTTCAGTTTCCCCAAAACAGACACCATTTTTTTTTGTCTGAGTATTTGTTTGTGTTGCGGGTATTATGAAAACAACTACATTAGAACAAAACAAAAAAGGACACCAGAAGCAAGGGAAAAATACAGGAGGTACCTATATCACAATAATTTATCTTAATTCATTATTGTTGTTTTTGCTGGTGCATTTCAACTTCTTTGATATCATTGCCATATTGCTCTTTCCGTTCGACTTATATGTACGAGGTCCAGAAATTTTAAACTACTACTTGCCTTTTGTTGGTACAGTTAAAACTTCTTTGTATCATTGAAAATTTAATCTAAATCAAAGTTATGAGCATAACGTGTTGATCTCTTAAAGTCTTGTTTAAAGTCTGTACAATCAACAGGTACGTCATGCTAGAAGTTTCAACTATTTTTATAGAACAAAATACATGTTTATATCATTACCTTTTTAAAACATTTCAGTTCAATATTGTTGATGTAGATTATTATACAATTTATTAGTACAAGGCGATTCAATATCAGATTGCTTACTTTAAGGCCGAGGACGTTGGTGAAAAACTTGAAGTTGGATCAGTACTTGGGCCTGAGCAAATGATCTATTTATTTTTCAAACAGAACAAAAGAGTCGGTGTGATCAGGCTATGCTATGAAAAGTTGTTGACATCACTAATTTTATATATCGGAGATCAGTATAATAAAGAAGAGAAGTGAGAGAGATGAAGTTCAAATTAAAAGAAGGGATAGATTTAGTTTGTGTAATGTTTAAGTACGAACTATTGTAGTCTCTAGATCACTTTGATTTGAAAGGAACCAATTTCCAATAAGATGTGAATTCCATGAAGGATAGCCTGGTATATGAATGATATTGCAATTCTGTTATTTATATTTTATTCCCATTTTTGTTCTGCACCAAAAATATTCTTGAATGCAATTGTGAAGAATACCAATATAATAGAATTAGTTAGGTTAATGATAATTAGTTGTTGTTTTGAATTTAAATTTAAATTCAATTAACCGTTTATATTTTTTAAAGGAAACATGTATACATCTATTTTAAATTGGGGAGTTGGCCACATAATATAAATCCATTCCTGCGCGCGTTTGCGGTAAAAAATATCATACATGAGTCACATGATAATTTTTGATAAAATTAATAAGCAATATAATAAAATTGCATGTGCTTAGTTTTTGAATTGACTGTGGTTAATTTTAAAATTTGGAATAAGAACTTTTGGAATTGACACAATTGAGTATTTTTAGTGTTCGAATTGGAATTGGAAGATAAGTTTTTTTTTTTTTTAAATTGAGTGTAGTTATTTGTTAAAATTGAATTGATATACAAAAAGATGAAATTTGAAATGAAAGATAAGAAGTATAATCGCATGTTTTAATTGATTAAAAATATAAAGTTAAATAACATATAAATCGATTAATTATGAAAATAAAAGTGAGTCATTTATTTCTAGATTACCCTTTCAAGTAAATAAGAACCTCGAAATTTCTTATAATTCAAACACGTCCAAACACAACTTTTTTGATATGTCCGGCAAAGTCCAACTACAATACAATTATTTTTCATCTCATATTTGATTATTTTTCAAAATCAGTCAATGGAATATGATAAAAATAATATTATTCTTTTCATATCAAAACATCTAAAATAATGGCAACTGTGATAAGATATTATGTACTAATTGTAATTTCACTACTAAAAAGTTATTTATTAACATTTTTTTTAATATTTCATAGTCAATTTAAATATGTTAATGTGATACAATAAAAATTGATCAATTTTATTATTTCAAATGAATAACTTAGCATTTTTTATGATTATTTTTCTTTAAATTATCGCGGATCGTGCGGGTACGTATACTAGTTAAAGGTAATTCTCAATGAGAAATTAAAGTAAAACTGCAAAAGATTCTTTAAAAGCTTTTTTAAAAAAAAAAAAAAAAACGTTTCAGACAGAGGAGAAAGCAATGCGTAATTAAGGGGACAAAGGAAGCGGCTATTGAGTTTTAGCCGAAACGATTTTTAAGTTTTCTTACACCGAAACCTAAGCGGCTTTTGTGTTTTGTTTAACTTATTAATAATTGAATTTTAGAATTTAAATTGTCAAATAAATGAGGAAAAAGATAAATACCCATTATAATCATAGAGATTGCCACGTCAGCGGGCCCTTTGCCTGCTTTTATATATATATATATATATATATGATTAGTTAACTTTTATATTCACATATTGACATAAACTTGACTTCCACTAGTGGTTACAATAGCATTATTTGGAACAAGAGTAATTTACTCTTTTTCTTTTCTTTTGTATTGAGCATTATAATTAGTATACGCGCTGCACTGTGGTGGGTATTGGGCAGTGCTGAATAGAGGGGATTACTGACAAATTTCGTAGCTAATTTCAATGTTTTCTAATAGTGGTGGTGATTGCTGTAAAGAGCAAAGAGCTATCTAAATTAACAACTAAATAATAGGAGTATACATTAGTTTATAGTAATGTTTGGATTAACAGTTAAGGCCGAGTTTATATTTGATACAGATAATGAACACTATAAATTGATTGCCAGCTAAAACTAAGCATCCAAATTTTAAAACCAAACAAAAGGAAAAAGAAATGGAAAGAAGAAAGAAAGCAGTCCTAAATGGGAACAAACATAATGTAATGACATAAATTGACGAAACTAATACCTGTAAGTATATATATGTTTTGTATATTCAACTCCGCGTATGTAAGAATTATAAATTTATGGAACAAATATTCAGCACTGAGCTAGTTGGTAGGAAATGAAAACGAAGCACATTTACGATTACTTTTAAGATTGTGAGAAAGAGAAAATATTCTTATGTAACATAATAAGCTGTGCTTTGACGTTTTCCATTTAAATACTCCTAAGTACTAAAAGTACAATAATCAATTATCACAGAAGCTGTGATACAGATCTACAAAACAGCAAATTTAACTCCAAAAAAAATTAAATGAACGTGACTTCCAAGTTCCAGCTAGCAGAATCATAATAAGATGATTAACCACCAGAATTTTAAAAGAGCTTCTTAATGTACGCAAACTCGATTTCTCATTTCAGTACATCTAAAATTAGCATAAAGCGATTTTCATTGTTTAGAATTTTATGAAATACAGGGTCATAAATTGTCATGATATATTATTCTATTTTGTATCCGAAGTTTTAAAAGACATCGTTCAAAGTTCAAACCCTTTTTGGTAGGACTAAAGATACGGGGTACAATTTTATAGAAATTTTGCTCATAGTGTCTTATGTGAAGTGACTTACTTGATGTTTCAGCTACTGTGACATTTGGAGTACACATTTCCTCCATATATATGTCTAGAGATTCCATTAGTGGGAAGTCTAATTATGTAAATTGGGATTCATATTTTATTTCTCATGTTCATTTCGCACTTATGCATTTTGGTCAAAGGCCTAATCTAATTGGAGTTAAAATGAGACGTTTAAACCAAACGATTTAAAAGTTATATTCCAAACTTGATATTACCATGAATGGATAGACAAGATTAGGTGATTCGCTCGATAAGTTGAAAGTACTTATGCCGGCCGGTTGCGCCTTATCTTTTTTGGGGCGTGACCAGTTATTAGATAGTTGTTTGTGATTGGCCTTTCAATGGTTATCATTGAGCTTATAACTGGACACACTAATAGTCATTATTAATGGTGTGCTACAGTATCAATCCGCTGCGTAGAAGATTTGGCTATGTTATCTTCCTCTGAGTTCTAACTGTTACTATAAGCTTCTCACTTGTACAAGGTGGGTTTTTTTTCTCTTGGGAAAATTGAAAGAACAAAAGAGCAGCTAGTCCAGCAGTACTGTTAAAGAATTTGGCATTTCATTTCCAAGACAAACCAGGTAAAAAAATTGATTGCAAGGCTTTGTCTATATATAATTAAGTTTACAGCTCTTGCGTGGCAAGAGGAAAAAATGAAAATCGAAGAGAAAAGAAAATTCGAAATCCTAAGCTCTAATCTAAGTCTGTAGAATGCTGCTTCATTTCACAAACAAGTGTTCAATCGAGAAGTAACATGAAAAAATGCATCTTCATTGCAGGGTATTGTGAGACCGCCCATTGGATGTTGAAACCCGAACTCTTCCTCTGCTTTCTGAAGCAATTCTTGAAACGAAGTATGATTCAAGTATGCAATGGGAACCACGTATCGCCTCTTCTCTGTTTCTCCTACGTAAACTGCAAAATGTCCTTTCGGCACATCTGATATTTGATTCCTCGTAAGAACAGATTGCAACTTGTGGAATTGCTTGACACTGGAAATCATAGAAAGCAAACGTATACCCATGATATGATCACTATTTTATAGTGAAAAGTAATTAACTTGGTGTTTGATATATAGGACTGAACTGGATGTTGAGATTGATTAAATTAACTGTTCGTATTTGATTTGAAAGAAATTGTTGTGAAGGTTGCACTGGAAAGGTTATATTTATAGTAGCTCCCTTGCATGTGTTGCCACCGAAGTTCAGCTGTTGTTACGGGCTATGGGTCCCTACTTCACATGGCTTTGCCAATATAAGCTCAATTAAGAAATACTATAAGTTAGCTAACTCCTCTGAATATATCAGCCTGAGGTGGATAATTATTAAAGATCCCACTCGTTCCTTGTAAATTTCATTCCAAAGTGTGATACGATGCCTTGGGAATAGTTGATCGCGTTAATGAATTTTTTTTTTTTTACTAACAACAGATTGCATGTGATGAATTATTAAGTTTCGGTTCCTACGATGCAGAGACTCTGGAAAAGTTACCAACTATCACGGTCCTTTTTATCCGTCATTTGAAGTTAATTTGGCATATACTATTTTCCTGATAAGTTACCAATTATCCAGTCCTTTTTGACACCCACTTAGCATACTATTTTCCTGAAATTTGGCTTGCTTTGTTGGTTGGAAATGGTCCGAAGCTGATGATAACACCACTATTCCCAATTGTTTCAAACTTTGGAAATGCTAGCATCCATATAAATGTTTGTGTCAAAACAAAGACCAAATATAAAACAACATCTTGGGTCCTAAAATGTTCTGTAAAAGATTGATGTTGCCCTCTTTAATTTATGTAAATATCACAATATGGGGAAAATACTCTTTTATATCAAATTGCAACTCCCATACCTGCACTCTCCTATTTGCTCATTGCAGTTATCAGCAAATTGCAAGTTCTTACAAGTACATGTAGTTGGATCACAATATTTGACCAACATCACGAGTTAACTTTGGATTCCAGTTAACTAGTGGAAAAAAAAATATGAATATAATTCTCATGAATAATAAATGAAATTAAGGAAGTCAACAGGAATCCTAAATGTGAACAAACACGAATTCTGTACTTAGAAATTAGACTAAACAACCCAATGATTTCATGAAATATCTAGTGATGAACTAATTAATTACAATGGACCAGATCGAACTAATACTTATACGTATGTATTCAATGTACATTTATACTCCCTCCATTCCAAAATAAGTGTCTCTTTTAGCTCATGCACACCCCTTAAGAAATTGTTCACTCTTAGAAAATTAGGAATGTTTTTACCAACTTACCCCTAATTAATGCTTATAAAAAGAAAAGTTATTTAATGATTCAATAAGGGTAAGTTTGGAAGAATAAAATTAGTTTCTTCTTGAAATCCTAAAGTGTCACTTATTTTGGAACAAAATAAAAAGCCTAAGGACACTTATTTTGGAATGGAGGGAGTATTATTCAGCGTTAAGTTAGTCCGAAGAAGTCGCCCAAAGGAAATACAAAAGATAATGTAAAGATCGAAGTACAATATTTATAATTGAAAGAGGAATTAATGCAATGCTTCTTAACAGTAATAGAGTTGACTTTGACATATTTTCTAATCAAAATAAACTGATGGGGTAAGACTTATCAATCTTACAGAATCTCTTTGGTACAGATCTCCATAATTAAGGAAATGAACAAAAACGATTTTCCATCTAAACAAAATCAGAGTTGACTTGGAGTTCGTAGAATTCATAATATTCATTTCATTACAACTAAAAAAGCTGAATTGAATTAATTTGTTTATAATGTGAACAAACTGAACTTGCAGCAGCCGTACAATTAAATTAGCCTAGATAACCCACCGATTCACAAATTATTGTCAGAACATTAATATACATTTAACCGTAAATATTCCTTGCAGATGAAGAAAGAGAACATGCAGTATTGCACCAACTCTTGCCCTTAAATAATTCTGTGAAAGATTCATGTTACGAATTGACTACTCATAATGGTAAGTTACCACTTTTATTATATTTTATCAATTACTTCTTATAGACAACTACTATCTTATAAGTGAATTAATTATGTAAATATGTATTTTTTATACCATTAATGTATTTGTAGAACTTAAAACTCTTTATTACTAAGTCAAAGTGAACTTTTTTCTAATAAAATATGCTTTTATGCAAACAAAAAAGATATAGTGAAATTGCAATAGCCTTAGCCATTTGGTACTTATTTCTTCTCGTTCCGGGGGTTATGTAAAGAGCACATGTCCTTAATTATAAGTACATGCACTTGTGAAGTCATGACTAATTAGGTTTATTAATTTTTTGGTGCGTGTTTCCAACTCCAAATATTAATTGTGTAGAAGTATCTCACTCAGGAGTTCTTCTTTTCCCCTCTTTTTGTGTGTGTGTTAGCTTCTGATCACTTGGCAACGTAAAGTCGTTATTTCTACTTCCAGAACTATACTATTTAATATAATAAATGATTTATGATAGGTAGTATAGATAGCAGCATATACTAAATTAATACGTTTGTACTATAGCTGGCTATAGAGATTCTATTCACTCGAGGCAGCAAAGGGAAATTTCTAGCCCCTTCCAGCATATTGTTAGGAGAATTCAAATGAAAAAGGGAATTATACCCACAGTTCAGGAATGATCAGAAGAAACAGAATTTCAAACTAGCAAGTTCCTACTCTCAGGCTAGCGTGGGTCAACAAGCCTATACTAATTCGGTTAAGCATTCTAGAGAATTACTCTTTGTATTGGATTTTATAAAATGATTCCCATTAGTCGCGTCAGAAGTAATTTGATTTCACATGCTATTTAACCTGAGGAATGACTTGGGTTATATTGGATATTCTCTCATTTGCTATTGGTCGTTAACTTTACTTATTACAACCGTAACTAAGATATTTCAGTTTTTTTTTTTTTTTATCATATGTCATAAGCTACACTGCTACATCAATGCTTTGCCACTCTGTAAATTTTAGATTTAGAAAATAAAAAGAATTTCCCCTGTAAATATTTTGACTAACCATATACATTAAACAAATTACAAGACAATTAAAAGTATTTAAAGAATTTGGCATTCCATTTTGAGAATTGGTAAAAAAATTGATTGTATGCTTTCCTTTCCGGTTCCCAAAAAACAATGTGAGCCGGTGGAAAGGCTTTGTACATAAAATTACCTCTCTTGCATGGCAAGAGGAAAAAATAAATGAAAAATTAAACACTAAGCTCTAATATAATCAGTCACTAATGCTGCATCTTAATTGCTTCTTCATTTCATAAACTGTTCATCAATCGAGAAGTGACATGAAAAAATGCGTCCTCATTGCAGGGTATTGTGAGACCACCCATTGGATGTTGAAACCCAAATTCTTCCTCTGCTTTTTGAAGCAATTCCTGGAAGGAAGTGTGATTCAAGTATGCAATAGGAACCACGTATCGCTTCTTCTCTGTTTCTCCCACGTAAACTGCAAAATATCCTTTTGGAACATCTGAAATATGATTTCTCTTAATAACAGAATGCAATTTATGGAATTGCTTCACACTAGAAATCATAGATGGTAAACGAATAATACCCATGACTAGATCTTGATACTGAAAGTAAGTTCTGGTGTTTGATGGGATTGTAATTGAACTAGAACTTGTTTAGAGGAATAATGCACTAATTAAAGGGGTTTGATGATTTGCAAATTGTTCTAGTTCTGAAGTTTGCAGTACTGGAAATGCTATATTTATAGGAGGTGCTTGCAATATGTTGCCAACGCAGGTAAGCTGTCCTTGTGGACAATTGGTCCAATGTGATAAGGGCCCTACTTCACATGGCTCATATTGCTCATCAACAAAATATTTTAACATACCCAATTCCCTGTGAATAATGTCAGCGTCCACTATAGTATTCTTCGAAGTTACTCCTATTATATTGCATTATGGTTTGCTATAGTTGCAATGCGTGTTGCCTGAGAATTAGGTGGTCTTATAATGGAAAAAAATTAATAAGAGATGTGAACTTAAGTTCCTACTACAGAGGACCTCTGAATTTTTAATGTTGTAGCGCGTGCTAGGCTAGGAAATTGCAAAGAGTAGAATAAAGTGTAATGCCTAGGATTATAGCAAATAATCCAACCCGCCCATTATTATCTAATCTTTGTTCCTTTTTAATTTTTGCTTTTTCAAAAAAAGAGTGAAAGTTATATATTTTTCAATCTTCAAATTTGATTTTGTATGTTTGGGTTGCACCTTGACTCGTCAGGTTGCACTATTTCGATCAATATTTACTTTTTACCCAATAATTTAATAAGTTATTTCGGATTCTCAGGTTCAATGAAGTCAACAAATGCATCATGATCACTCACGTTTAACTTAGACGGGTTAGCTAGGCAGATTACATTTTGCCACCTCTAAGTCTTAGCAAAACTAAATAGCTGGGACTTTGAATTAAGTGCCAACTTTTGGGAGAAGAATGGTCTTTTTGGGGCATGAATACAATTACTTGGAGGTTTGTTCTACTCTGCCATCCACTTGATTTTCCGTATATTCCTGAATTTTGGCATGCTGGTGATGACGGTGGCCATAAGATGGTAATATACCACTATTTGCCCACTGTTTCATTTTTGGTCACGTTTATCCATTTATTGTTTGTGTCACAACATGACCAAATATGAATACCAACATTTTGGGCCCCTTAAATAATTCTGTGAAAGATGTATGTTGCCCATTATCTTTTTCCCTAACAAATTGCAATTCCCATGCTGCCTTCTTGTCGTTGGTGAATTAAGTTGGAATCCTTAGAAGTACATGTAATTTGTGAAGTCACCATCAAGTATCTTCCTATTTTCCTAAGTTGTGAAGTCATTATCGAAAGATAATATTTGGTGCAAATTCCTACGTCTAAGTTCATTGCTTGCAAACTTTCCTCCGTGCAAATAACTGCGCACATGCAAGTGATTTGGTAATGCTAAAGCCATTATTTCCACTTTTGCTAATATCGTCACAATTTTGTGTCAGGTATGGCAGCTTAAACAATTGTGTTCTGCTGCTTATTCGTGGTGCTGAATTTTCTAATTAGGTTTCCAACCAGTGGCAACTTGCATGAAAATTATATTTCTACGAGTATTTTACTCCATTTCAAACAATAGAAGTGTGTGGCAGTCTATCTAAAAGTATAAATGGTTAGTGAGAGTTAACTTTTATTTATTTAATAATAATATTTTCGACACGCCGCTTACGTGTGGGCCTAATTTTTATTTTAATTTATGGTCAAGCACATGGAAATTATGTAATACTTGAATTCATAATTTTTTTGATATCATATTGACATGTGTGTAATCATTTCATCAAAAAATTTAAGCCGTTAGAGATTACATTTTTTTTAGTATTTAATAATGCTTTGACAAAACAATCACTGCAATCCTGTTTAAATTCGTACACTCTGTTAACTTTGTGAAAGAGAAAAACTAAATAAATCTAATTAATGTGACTAATAACAAAAGAAAATGAAAAAGCGAAAAAAGAATCCCTAAATGTGAACAAACACGAATTCCATACTTTTTGTTTGAACGAACAACCCAATGATTTATTAAGTAACGACTAAAGATAAAATGGACTGCTTAAATTGACCAAAATCGCTACCTAGATGCAGGGGTGGATGGAGCATTATAATTTGGGGTTCAATTGAATCCCAAACTTTCGATGCGGTGTATAAATTTATATGTAAAAATTTACTAAATTTAAAATAAATAGTAGATATGAACCCATAACTTTAAAAATATAATGGTTCAATGCTAAAAATTTAAAAGATTGAACCCCAAGAGTTTAAATCCTAGATCCGCTTCTGCCTAGATGCATATTTTTTTTTAATATAATTAACTCCACGTATATATTATTTTTAAATTTATAAAATACATTAGTTAGCATGGAGTTACTACGTAGAAGTTGCCGGAAGGAAAAAGAATTAGGCACATTTATGATTTTATCATAAGCCATTATTGTGTGTGCCTGCAGATTGACCATGCCCATAAATAAGCTACCAATTTCTTATAGCTTGCTAGCGTTCTTGAAAATTACGAAAAAAATTCTCGTTTGATTTATTTTTTGACAGCACAACAAAGGTTAAGTAAATATTTATTCGCATTAGATGTTTACATCAACTTAATTCAATTTATCATGATTAAATAATTTATGAATTAAAATTATAAATTAATTACCCGATATTAAGCGATAGTTATATATGTTCAAATACATATCATGCATCAATTAGTTAGATATAAACACTACTTTGAGCCCGTTTGGCCTAACTTAAAAAAAGTGACTTATAAGCTGGTTTGACCAAAAAATAACTTATAAGCCAAAAAGAAATTGATTTATTTTAAGCACTTTTTTTAGCTTATAAGCTGGTTTGCCAAACACATAAAAAACCACAAAACAACTTATAATCTGGTTTGACCAATTATAAGTCAATTCAAACGGGCTCTTTATGTGGTGAGGGTAGGCAATATAACTTATAATATGTAGTGTTACGAGTTTAAGTTTATCATTGTTATTCGGTTCAATTTCTATTCATCTCTTTACTAAATAAAATAAAAAATAAGAACGTTATGATACTAAGAAAGAGAATCAAAATTACCACCGATATAGTAGTGTTTTCTCATGTTTCATTTAAAATAAAAAAAAATTAACATAGAAAATGATCCACCCTAAAGTACATACACATATCAGTATCACGCAATTCGCGATACAGATCCAGGCAATACAAACTCAAACTGATAGGAACCATTTTCTATATAAATATAAACAGCGTGACTATATTTTTAGTAGAATTATCGATAATCATTATGAACGAATAAATAAATAAAAGAATTCCTTAATATTGTGAACAGGAGCCAATTTTACATTTACGAACAAATGTGAAGGAATCTAAAAATTATAGGCATTACTCACAATTATAATTTCATATGGGATATCTTTGTAAAATCTAATCATAGTTACAAGCTCAAATCTAGTATTCTATTAGTCACTGCTTTACAATTAGATTTCCATAGTATTATTAATTCTGCAAAAGAAAAAAGAAAAAAGATTTAGGCCTCATTTGTTTGCACTTAACGGAGGTCTGAATCTGAATGGTTCAGACCTTAGGCCATTAAGTGCATTTGTTTACATTAAGATCTAAACACTTATTTGGTCTGAATAGGTTTTAATCATTAAGATCTAGAACAAAGTCTTAATTTCATTAAGAGGTATTTTATATGGATAATTTTTACCACAGGCTCCAACACCCCCCACCACCACCACCCACCCCAACCCTCCACTGCCAACCCAAACCATCCACCCCTAACTCACCACCACCACCAACACCACCCCAACCCCCTCACCCCCACCTACCAAAAACTACCCACCTCACCCCCCACCCAGCAACCAACCCACCCCCACCCACCCCAACCCTCCACTACCCACCTCAACCATCTACCCCCCAACTCACCACCCCCACCAACACCGCCCCAACCCCCTCACCCCCACCTACCTAAAACTACCCACCTCACCCCCCACACCCCGCAACCAACCCAACCTCACCATCCACCTCCCAACCTTACTCCCCCTACCACCAACAACACCACACTAACCCCCAACCTTACCCTCCACTCACCACTACCAACTCCACACCAATCCCCACCTACGCACCCCACCCCACAAACCTCCGACCACCACCCAAACCCCACCCCCATTCCCTACACCTCCCTCAAACGACCCCAGGCCCACCACCTATAACCCCCTCCCCCCCAAAAAAAAACCCCACCCGCCACCACTACAAACATCTCTATCATTACTAGCAAACATAAATATTTCAATTTTTTATTAAATAATTTTTTATTTTATTAACTTTGTATTTATTTTCTAAGATTTAGTTACTTTTTTATTTTAATTATATATTTATTATGTTTAAATAAATACATTTAGATATTGAAAAACAAACAGTCTTAATCATTCAGTGTTTAGATCTAGAGACAACATCTTAATCATTCAGTGTTTAGATCTAGAGACAACATCTTAATCATTCAGTGTTTAGATCTAGAGACAACATCTTAATCATTCAGATGTGAATTCAGATTCAGACGTCAATTCAGATTCAGACGTCTTAATCTTAATGAAAACAAATGAGGCCTTAAAGTGTATGGTTGATCTAAACGAGAAAAGAAAATATTCTTGACAACTACTTTAATACAGAAGTGCTTTAACATCTACTATTCCAAATCTGTGACCCAGATCCAATAATACAAAAATAAAATTGATTAAATCCATCAAAATAATTATTAGCGTGACTTATTATAGTGATCAAATCAGAATAAATATAATTAAAGGAACTTCTCTTTGGACAAATTCGGCAAAACTTAATTCCATACAAATAAAAAATTGACGAAAATGGGGTGAATGCCGATCACAACAACAATAAATATACCTCGTATAATCATACCAAGCGGGTTCTGGGGAGGGCTTGCATGCCGATCAGCTACAGTATATTATTGCTGTAATTTATACATTACCTTTCGAATATCGAGAGTCACAATAATCTTTTCATATGTCTTTTAAATTATTGTAACTTATAGTACTTTTTACGTGTTTTTTTTTTTGAAATATGTACATTTAATCTAAACAAAAAAGGTTAAAGATTCCATGTTCAAATTTATAGTCAAATTTAAAATTTGACTCCAAAAATTCAAATTGTGCCACATATATAAATTGAGACAAATTAATTGATAACTTGATAAAAACAATCAATAAATAATTTATGCTAAAGAGGTTAAACTGCATTGATAACGTAAATAATTAAGCAGTAAGTACTAACTAAACTGTCAGTATTAACAACTTGTATCTTTGTCGAATAAATTGTGAAAAATTGATTGTATACTTTCCTTTCCAATTCTCTCAACATTATGAGCCACCAGTGAAAAGGCTATGCACATAAATTTACAGCTCTTGCATTGCAAGAGGAAAAAATGAACGAAAGAGAAAGCACTAATTAAGCTCTAATATAATCTGTCACTAACGCTGCATCTTAATTGTTTCTTCATTTTGTAAAGAAGCGTTCAATCCAGAAGTGACATGAAAAAATGCATCCTCATTGCAGGGGATTGTGAGACCGCCCATTGGATGTTGAAACCCGAACTCTTCCTCTGCTTTTTGCAACAAGTCTTGAAACGAAGGATGATTTAAGCATGCAATTGGAATCACGTATCGCTTCTTCTCTGTTTCTCCCACGTAAACTGCAAAATGTCCTTTTGGTACATCTGATATTTGATTTCTCTTAATAACAGAATGCAGTTTTTGGAATTGCTTCACATTGGAAATAATAGATGGCAAACGTATACCCATGACTAGATCTTGATATTGAAGGTAAGTTTTGGTGTTTGAAGATGGGGTTGCAATTGAGCTGGAACTTGTTGAGAGGAATAATGCACTAAAGTAGTAAAGTGTTTGATGAATTGTTATTGTTCTGAAGGTTGCACTGGAAAGGCTTATATTTATAGTAGTCACCTTGCAATATGTTACCACCGCAGGTATGCCGTCCTTGTGGACTATTGGTCGCATGTGAGACGCGCCCCACTTCACATGGCTTTACAGTATGGTTATATTGCTCATCAACAAAAAACAATAAATAAATAAATTAACATATCCAATTCCCCTGTGAATAATTAATCAGCCCACTGTGACCCGCCACGTCATCATGTCACCTAGGCGCCACGTGAAACTATTTTTGTCATGTAGGAAGCTTATGTGGATGATTACATGGAGAGGAGGCTAGCTTATGTGAGAAGATTCTAGAGAAATATAGAGATTTCTCATGGAAGACCTTAGAACCTTATGGAATTGCATGGAAAGTCCTTAGAATAATCTAGTTGTGTAGAGATTTCTAGAATAGGAGCTTATTTGTAAATATGTAGGGACTTGTATAATAATTATTATTTACATACTAGTCCCTAGGTGAGTAGTATAAATAGGAGAGTCATTCATTTGTAAATCATCAAGCAAAATCAATTAAGAGCCCGTTTGGATTGGCTTATAAGTTGCTTATAAGCTGTTTTC
The DNA here is from genome assembly GCF_019175385.1 of Lycium barbarum. Lineage (NCBI taxonomy): Eukaryota > Viridiplantae > Streptophyta > Magnoliopsida > Solanales > Solanaceae > Lycium > Lycium barbarum. The sequence goes on along the minus strand of NC_083342.1, from coordinate 135,129,152 downwards.
AATTTTTTTGAGTGTTTGACTAGCCAGCTTAAAGTCATTTTGTGCTTAAAATAAGCTCAAAACGATAATTGGGCCCATTTGACTTAGCTTATCTAAAGCAGCTTATAAGCCAAAAAAAATAAGTTAGACTACCCCAACTTATTTTCTTTTAGCTTATAAGCTGTTTACAGCTTATAGGCATAAGCCCATCCAAACAGGCTCTAAGTCTTCTATAATAAAAAGCTTCCTTCTAGCAAATTTCTCCTGTCTTTCTCAATTACTATTCCCTTAGCGATCTTGAGTGTAGTAAACTAGGCTGACTTGGCATAGCAAGATCGTGAGCAAGTTGTCAAGTGCCGCACGTGCGCTTAGTTGAAGACTAAGGACGTGACACCACTATACTGTATTCCTTCGAATTTATTGCATTGGGTTGCTGTAGTTTCGAAATTTGATGCCTCGAAAATAGTCGTATAGTAGAAAATTTTCACAAGTTGATTCAAGTTCCTAGTACAGAGGAACAGAGGATAAGGTACTCCTTCCGTTCACTTTTACTTATCAAGTTTTGATTTTTCATGTTGTTTAAAAAATAATGATTAAGATAGGTATTTTACCATAATACCCCTATTAAGTGGTGTATAGTTGTATTGGAGATGATTTGAAATGAGTAATAAATGCTAAGGGTAAAAGAAGAATTTTTTTTTCGTCTTACCTTAATATGTGAAAATTGATAAGTAAAAATGAAAATCTATAAAGAAAATAGTGAACAAGTAAAGGTGAACGGAGGAGTATCAAATATCCCGACTCCTGAGCCTTTCAAGCCCACACATGTTTCTTTACCCGTGATTGTCTAGATTTTCACAATATTTGTCATGCGATAGGGTGTGCCGGGATCAGGAACTTGCAAAGACTAGAATATAAATTTTGTACTTGTTCCTAACAAAAGGAATTTCTCCATTTTTTGGGATCTCAAATGACGTGAAAACACATAAAACTCTTTAGTGGAGAAGAGATGCAACTTCAGTTTCTTTGAAATCGATCGGTAGTCATTAGAAATGTAGCAAACAGTAGTAGTCATACACTAACTACAGTAGGGCGAGTATTTGGGATTAAACCAAAAAAATTGGTCATGTATGTCTGGATCAAGATGATTTCAAATTATATGTCATGACTCAATCTATCCAACATGTCCGAACATTTGCTCCTATTTTATTTTGCTTTTTGAAAAAGTTAAGAAGAGTACGTAGAATCTTATGTATATTTTTTAAAATCATTAACTTTAAATTCCTTTAAATTTACATAATTCTGAATCTCCAAATTTGATTTTGAATGTTTAGATTGCATTTTGACCCGTCAGGTTGCACTATTTTTTATTCATAGTGACTCAATTGTTTGATGGATTATTTCAAATTCTCCATCGAGTCAATTTAACAAAAAGGTCATATTCCAAAAAGTAATTGAGTTTGCCTTTAGCAAGTAAACTGGATAGTTTGGACTTTGAGCTCAGTCAAATTTAGGGAAACAATGATCTCTTTTTTGCGGCATAAATACAAATGAATTAGGAGGGTTTCTACTCTTCCATCCACTTGATTATCTACTCCTGAATTTTGGTGATGACGGTGGCCACTATTCGCCAATTGTTCAATTTTGGTCATGTTTATCCATATTATTGTTTGTGTCAAAGTATGACCAAACCATGAAACCAACATTTCGGGCCCCTAAAAGATGTATATATGTTGCACTCTAATCCTTTTCTATCAAATTGCAACTCCCATACTGCCTTCTTGTCGTTGGAGTTCTCCACGAAAGTTCTAAGTACCTTAAAGTACTGCATCTTCAAGTTCTCCACAAAGTTGTGAAGTCATTATGATCGAATTAAAGATAACTTTTGGTGCAAATTCCTACGTGCCTCCTCTGCGGAAATAACTGCATGCCCACATGCATATGTCTTGGTGTTGAATTTTCAAACATATGGCAGTACACAAATTGTGTTCTGCATATTCTTCGTGTTGAATTTTCAACTTATGTTCTAACTAGTGGCAACTTGCATGAAAATAGTATATTTCTATGAGTACTAGTTTTACTAACTCTGCCCATTTGATAAGCATTTGAATATCGTGAATTGTTTGATCTTCTTATTTAAAAAGTGTAAACTTAATATTTTTAACACGGTATGTTCCTTCCTCCGCAGGGCCTGATTCTTTTTCTTGATGATTGAAACACATTTTTTATAATGATTTCAGACTCGAATTGAACCTAAGATACATCTATTTGATACTATATATCATATTGAAGCGTGGAACTGTTTCATCTAAAAAATTATGTTGTTAGAGATAATACACTTTATTCATTTAATGATATCTTCAACATTATAGTCACTACTAAACTATGAGCTTCTGTGAAGGACAAACTCTAAGCAATATATTACTTAAGTGATTTGCAACGAAAGAAAATGAAAATAGAAACACGATAAACTAACTTCTAAGTGTGAACAAACACAAATTCTGTACTATAAGTTTGAACAAACATCAAATGATTTTGTTAAGTAACGACTAACAAATAAATAAATTGCTTAACTTGACCAAAATTACAACCTGTATGTATATTTCTTTGTATATTTAATTCTCCGCGTATATATGATTTTAAATTTATGGAACACATTAATTATTCTGTGACGAGCTACTACCACGAAGTTGCCGGATCAAGGAAAGGAAAAAGAATGTGCGCATTTATGATCTATCATAAGCTATTATTGTGCCTGCAGATTCATAAATGGCTTATCCATATATACCAGGCTACTAGCTAAGGCAATAAATAAGCTACACAATTTGTTATAGTTTGTCAGCGTTCTTTCAATTTCCGAAGAAATTTTTAGTTTGATTTATGTTTCATATATCGGCAAAAAAGTCTTAGACCCTACTAATACATTTTAAAGTCGTGCGAGCCTGGGCTGATGGATAATATCATTAGTGGACTTGGACTGATATAGATGGTGTCATAGACAATCCGCATGCAACCTTGGGCGAGAGCGGTGCAAAATCTTAGAAAATAAGGTTCTGATTTTTAAGAAAGAGAGTATTTTATCTTAATTATAACTACTACTAATACAGTAGTGCTTTCACATGTTCCATTTAAAATGAATAGAACTTCATACATCAATATCACAGAATTTGTGATACAGATCCAGAAAATAAAAGATCAAATGATTGGAACCATTTTCTATATAACTACAATCAGCGTGACATTTTTTTTTAGTATAATTATTAATAATTTTTACGAAATAAAAAATGAATAAAGAATTTCTCAATATTGTGGACAGGAGACGACTTTACATTTGCGAACAAATGTGAAGGAATCTAAAAAATCGTTGAGAGTTGGCATTACTTACGATTATAATTTCTTACGGGATATATAGCTTTACTTCATCTAATTAATGTTGTTGCAAGTTCAAATCTATTAGTCTACGACTCTAAACCAGTCACTGCTGACGCTGTTCAATAATTAGATTTCCTTATTATTAATTCTGCAAAAAGAAAAAATGGATTTAAGGAAATTTCTTGACAATTACTCAACAGTTATACAGAAGTGCTTTGACATCTTTTATTCCAATTCCGCAACCCAGATCCATATAATAAAAAAATGAAAATGATTGAAATTCCACCTAAACATAATCATTAATTAGCGTGACTTACTATACTTAGAATAAATTAATAGAATTTCTATGTGGACTACTCTGCTAGCTTCTCATGATTTCCATACAAAAAGAACCCATCGATTTCATAAATTATTGCCAGTGTAATTAACGACATTGTAAAGAAAAAAAAATATAGTAGCCCTGGCACGAAACATCAACGAAGGGCCGCACTCGTCAACCTATATACCTTGAATAGTGCTTCAGTACGTGACAGATCTCATGGTTTGAACACATGACCCATATGCCACACAAAGGCAACTTTTAACTTTGTTCCAAAGCTCCTCTCCGATGACACAGTTAAGTACTTAATTAGGAATTAATCAAATTAGTGAGTATATTCTTCTCCATACTGTTTTCCCACCGCAAATATTCCTAGTGGATAACGAAAGAGAGCATCCAGCAGGGCATAGCGCGCAGCGTTGATAAGTGTTACTATTAGGTAAATTTGAACCCATTATTGGACATAGCAAAATCTTGATATTTTATCTTTAAATGGAGAAGGGATTTACCTTTCGACGGAGTTTAACTTCTGTGTACGGATATTTTAGAAAATATTTAAATAACTTGCTAGGCTACTTATAAGGTAATCAGAGGTCTATGATATACATATGATTAAAAAAAATGGTACGTGACGTATTCTAAAAAGTTAAACTGCACTGACCGGCCGTGTAAAAAATAAGATAGTCTTATACAACTCAAATCTTTTCTGACGACAATAATGAAGAATGGTAAAAATTTGATTGTATGTTTTCCTTTCCAGTATTTCTCTCAACAGTATGAGACAGTGGAAAGGCTTTGCCCATAAATATACAGCTCTTGCATGGCAAGAGGAAAAAATATTATACGTATAGAAAATTAAAAGAGGAATCACTTAAGCCCGGTTCAATCGAGAAGTGACATGAAAAAAAGCATCCTCGTTACAGGGAATTGTGAGGCCACCCATCGGATGATGAAACCCGAATTCTTCCTCTGATTTTCGTAGCAATTCTTGGAACGAAGGCTGATTTAAGTATGCAATAGGAACCACGTATCGCTTCTTCTCTGTTTCTCCCACATAAACTGCAAAATGTCCTTTTGGAACATCTGAAATTTGATTCCTGGTAAGAATAGAGTGCAATTTGTTGAATTGCTTGACACCGGAAATCATAGATAGCAAACGAATACCCATGATATGATCACTTTTTGATATTGAAGGTAATTAAGTAGTAGGTGTTTAATTTGATCGACAGTGATTGAAGTGGAACTTGTACTTGAGACGAATGGAAGTGGAACTTGTACTTGAGACGAATGGACCAAAGGTGTTTGATAATTGGAATATTCTGAATGGTTTGGAGTTTGGACTGGAAAGGTTATGTACTTATATTAGCTGCCTTGTGAGGGAGGCCCTACTTCACATGGGCTTTGCTCATTTTGTTCAATAATAATAAAAATTAAATATTCAATTCCCTGTGAAGACATCACTCTGTAGTGGTTAAGGAGCCTACTTGTTTCTACGAACTTATTGCATTCAGAAACAATAGAAAAATCTTCCCTACAGAGGCATATGTAATGAGATTGTTACAATTTCTTTACTATGAATATTATTGAATAGTCGTGCTTTACTCTTCAACAAGTTTTTAGATGTACTAGCATTGAGTTTTCTGGAGAACTTTGAGTTAGCCTCAAAATTTTACAAACATCACCTGCATGAAGTAGGTTTCTAGCAGACAGCTAGTAAGTAGCCATATAATACAGTACTCCCTCCATTTCAATTAATGTGGCACTGAATAATTAAGATTTTTGAAAATTGTGGTGTAAATCAAATCTTAGATACTTATGGTCATAGCATCTCATTCAGGGAAAATAAAAATTTTAAAATTAAATTATTTTTAAATATAGAAATGTGACTTTCAATTTGACATAAAAAAAATGAAAGTGTCACATAAATTATATTTTTGACAAAACTCGATTGTTCCAATTTTGAACTAAGTACCAATCTTAGGGAGGAACGAGGTGTGGCAAAGATGGTAATGACTAACTTTTTGATGCTTGAATATATACTACGAGAGATATTCAACTTATATACATGGTCATGTTCAATTAACTTATTGTAGCTAGCAGGTTAAGTGCCTCATTTTTCAAGTTAATTATTATTCTCTCAGTGAATCAGTCCTAATTTATATGATATAGTCTGACTGTGCACGAAATTTAAGAAAGAAAGGAAGACGTTTGAAATTTGTGGTCTAAAACAAGTCATAAATATTTGTGTGGTTGTAAATCATTTCATTAAGGATAAAAGGGAAAGTTTTATATTAAATTATTTCTAAATAAAGAATTGTATCATTCTTTTTTGACAGCGTAAGAGCCTGTTTGGATGAGCTTATTTTAGGTGATGTTAAGCCAAAATAACTCTTAAGCACTTTTGTAGTATTTGGGCATAATAAAAAAATATTTTTAAGCACTTGTTTTTAAGCCAAAATAACAAAAATAAACCAAAAGTCATAAGCTCTAAGAAGGAAAGTATATCACATAAAATGAGACAGAGGAGTACTAATTTCACTTATTATGAATAATTGTATGTAAGTGTAAAGATAAGTTATATAAAATGAGCATTTCAAGCATATATCCACTTGCATTTGCTATTCCTGAATTTTGGCATGCCTTGCCGTCATTCGGCCATTGTTTCCAACTTGGACATTTTTTTCATCCATATTAATGTTTGTGTCCAAAACACGACCAAACATAAAAACAACATCCCCGGCCCCTAATACAATTTGATGTTGCCTCTTCCTTAGACATTAGTTGTGTAATACAATCAGTATGGAAATTCTTCAAACAAAAATCAAATTGCATGTCCTTTGATGTACATTTAGTTGTGAAATATGCAGTCATTATCTAAAGATTACTCTTTCTTAGCCGGGTACAAACTCTTTCCTGCCTCCAAGCTTTAAAATTATTTCTAAAGGATTTAAGGTATATATATACCGACAGTATAAAGATTTTTTAACACTATCAATTAAAATTTATCCTGTAATAATAGGTTAGTTATCAATTTTGATAGATTACCAATTAATGCTTATAATTATTTTTACATGTAATTACCTATATAAGTATTTGTTACTGGATACATATAACTTAAACTCTTTTTTCAAAAGCTTTATAATTGCTCATATGCATGGACTTGGCAATGTAGAGCCGTTATTTCCACTTTCGGTAATATCGTAACAATTCGCGTCAGGTATTTTTAATTGCGACTTGCATGAAAAATATTCTAATAGATTGCCCACAAAGTTTGTCCTATATTAAATTGTTAAATGAATAAATGGTCAAGAGGCGATTGAATTATGTTTGTTATTCAACATAAAATTGACTTGTGATTGTCCATTAATCAAGTTGACTTGTAACAGAAAGGAGTGGAAGACCAAACAAATTAAGGAAAATAACTCCTAAGTGTGAACAAATTAAACACGAATTTCGTACTTACAAATTAGAGAACAAACAGCCCAATGCATTTCGTAAGGAATAGACAAACTAACTAAATAGATTATTAGATAGACGAATAATAATACCAGTATATATGTATGTATTGTTTGCACATCTAATTCTCCGCGTACATATATAAATATTTAAATTAATGCAACATATTATTAATTCCGCATTGATGTTACTGCGAAGTAGTTGTCGTAAGGAAATGAAAACAAGTTGTCGTAAGGAAATGAAAACGAAGCACATATAATATTTACAATAAATCTTTATTCTTATACTGGAACGTGTCTGCATAGATATTAAAAGAACTTTATGAATGTACAAAAGAGAAAAGCAATTAATCTTAACAACTCATATAGCAGTACGATGAGCATTTCTATTTAAATTAAATTGAAAGTAGAATTATCGATATCACAGAATCTGTGACTCAGATCCAGATAATAAATGGTAGTATTACAATTTACAAATGATCGAAAGCGATTTTCCATCTAAACAGAGTCATAACAGAATCATATCAGCGTGACTTAGAGACTCTAAGTGGTCGTTTGGTTTAAGGTATAACATGGATTATACCGGTACTAATTTTTATACCATGTTTGGTATAAGGTATAGATTTATCCCGGGATTATTTTATACCTTGTACCAAACGTGGTATAAAAATTAGTGCTGGAATAACTCAACTTATACCTTCTTAACCCACTTATACTGGTATTATTTTATACCATCTTTCAGATGGTATAAAATAATACCAACAGATGGTATAAATTAGTCCCGGAATTGTAATCCCGGGACTATTTTGACCTCAAACCAAACGACCACTAAGAGTTTTAGAATTAACAATAATTATGATTAGGGAAAAACAAGATTGAAAGAATTTCTAGATGTTGACAAATTAAAGTAGACTAATCCTCCTCCTCCGCACAAATAAACTACCATAAATAACCGCACCGATGTCATATTTAATTATTGCCAGTGTGTTAGTAGGTCGTTAACGACGTTGTAAAGTACGGATTTTTAAAAATAATTTAAAAAGTATATTTCTCTATACTGCTTTTCCACCGCAAATTAATATTCCCTATAAAAAATCTGAAAATCCAGCCATGCAAAGCAGCGTCAAGTGCTACTCCTACTGCAAACCGTACCTTATTGTTGCCCTAAAGAAGTGGAAGTCATTCTTTGATCTTAAATGAGACTGTGAAGTGTCGGAACAATCTTTTCCTGTATTGATTCAACTTAAATATACATGGATATTGTGATTTTTTTTATACTATTAGGGCTCGTTTGGTATGATGGATAAGAAAAAATAGTCATGGGATAAAATTTAGTGCCACCTTATCCCATGTTTGGTTGGAATAAAAACTCGGGATAACTAATCCCGACATTATAGTATTTTTTTATCCCACCTTGAAGGTGGAATAACTAATCCCGGAATAAGTTATCCCGGGATAAGTTGTTTCCAACTAAACGAGCCCTTAGTGTATTTTAAGATGTTTCAGCGGATTATGTCTCATTTTTAGGTATTAATCCGTACTTATAATCATGGACGATACCAGCCTTTAGTTAGTGTCTTTTATGTGACCTGATTGTTTTAAAAAAGAATTGCACTACTGTCAACGTACGTATGAAACTTAAACTCTGTTTGTATTGGCGACCAGGTTTTCAAGTGCCACAGTTCTAAACTTTTAATGCCCTTCAGTTGCCTGTAGGAAAAGGAAAGGCTTTGATCTTAAAGGTACAGTACATTTAGATTTTCATCCATTTTGGAACGTCATTCATATTTTGCGTCTTCAAAATAATGAAGATGAATGCTACTCGTAAAAAAAAAATGCTTGGGATTGAAGGGAGTATTATGATATAATTCACATTTCACAATATGCTGGCATGCATGTGTGTTGAGATTTTGAGAAAATAGAAACAAAATCTATTAAAAAGTGTACTTGCATGAGAGTGTAAGTATGGGAGGGAAAAATGACTTATTTCCTTGTTTGGTTGAATCCAATAGAAAAGTCGAAGGAGATTTTTTTTTCCTTTTACGTAAACGTAACGCATTAGTTTCCTCTCTTCTCTTCTATATACCTTGTCGTTCAATTTTTGATTTCTGAACATAGAGTGTATATATATAGAACAATTTATCCGAGGATCAATGTATCTTCTTAAGTTGAAGTAAAATTACGTGCATAGTTTGCATTTCATCAAGACTCTGTCAATATTTTTCAAAATTGTGAAAGCGACAAATATAGTGCATCTAGTGCAATAATGAGCCTAGAACACACAATATGCTACGTTGTGCTGGTGAAATTGATTAAAGATATCGGAAGATAGAATGTACGCATGCATATACATGGTGCGGATCTAGTTAAGAATTTATGATTCAACTGAACTCATAATTTTTCACAACTTAAATGTGTATTTGTGTATAAAAAATCACTAAATTACAATAAGTATTGAATTTTGAACCCATGAATTTAAAAGTACAATGGATCCACTGATAAGAATGTAATTAAAGACAAATCTTGGATCTGTCTCTCTGCATGTACAACAACATTCTTGGTTCCTGAATATTATTGACATCTACTAATGAGATTCAAATGAGAAGTGATAGTGAGGAATGTAGTTTCACTGCATGGGATAGTAAGACCACCCATTGGGTGATCAAATCCATATTCATCCTCTGCTTTCCTCAATAATTCTTGAAATAAAGGATGTTCCAAATATGAAATTGGAACCACAAACTTTCTATGCTTCTTGTAATGCCTCTCTCCCACGTACACTGCTATGTGTCCTTTTGGTATCTCCTTTTTTGGTCGTACAAAAACATTGCTCTTTGCTTGTCGAATCATTGCCCTTATACCTTTCCCCATCATGAACTTAATTTTCTTGAAGAGAAAAATTAAGAAGTTACGAGTGTTTTCAAGTGAAAAAAGAAGTGGAGGAGAAGAAGGAGAAGGTAGCTTGTTTAATGTTTGGAAATGATTGGTGAACATGTTATATATATATAGGGATTTGATCTATTGGTTGCTTATAATTAATTGATAAATATATTACATTGAAAGAACATGAGAACAGTGTGGGACCAAGTTACACCCTAACAAAGCACGACGGTGGATGGTTTCATTCTTTTTATTTTTTACTTTTTGTCCTTCTATGCATTATGAATTATGATAGGAGTGATCTCATATGTTTATCAGTTGGCTTCCCCAACTTGTTGCAGTACGAAAGACTGAATACTTTTCTTAACGGAAAAAGAAATACTTTTTCGTCAATCTAATAGAAATAATATTAATAAGATATTTATGGTGATAGCCCACAGGTTTTTTTAAGCCCATACCGCGTACCGCTCTGTAGATTCCCAGCTATGTTTTTCGTTTTTATATTTATTTTTCTTTTCTTCTTTAATTACCAAGTTCTTAGTTGCTGCTATTATAATTAAAATAAAATACATTAAGTTCAACTGTATACACTATTAGTGAAAAGAAATTTTTATACTATTAAATCATCCAAATGACATTTACTGATAAACCTCCCGAAAGTTGTCAGCATGAAATAAGACATGCACCTTGACTAACAGTTTTTGTTAGAATGCGTAATATATGACGGTGTAAAATACATTTTAAGTTGACCTATATATATCAATAAGTAATTAACTCTCCATATTAAGTTTGATGCCGTAACTAATTGGAGAAAGTAGAATAATAACATGCTATAATAATTAAATCGTACTGATGATATATGTTAGTATTCTACTGTATCAATAGATGTAACTTAAGTTTGAGTCATGAAATTACTAATAGTGTAAGATGAATTCCATGCATTAAATGAGGCGTGTAAGGTCCTGCATTTTCTTGAGTAATAGTAGTAGTAGAAATATATAAGGCCTAAATTCTGTTTCCCCCAAGTTCCTGGTATATTCTGTGCCATGATCATCGCTAGCTGTTATCATAATTTAATTAATAAGATCATCAAGTGCCATATAAATAAGCACAATTGCGTCGTCATTTCGTGATAAATTTCTTTAAAGTGTTAGTTTCTCGAATGATTGTTGATTTTTATGTATGTTCCCACACCTTGCTCTCTCAATTTCGCCACTTCAACAAGAGTTAAGAAAGTCAACATAATATAACATTCTGTGTTTGGTTTTTTAATTGAACAATATACTCTCTCCTGTCTTTTTTATTGTCATTTTAACCAAACAAATTTGACCAAAATAATTATTGTTTTAAGAAATCAAGAAGGCTCAATTTATATACAATAGTTATTAAATAGTAATATTTTTAATGGGTATGTCAAAATCTTAAACGATGAATAGAAGGACATTGAGTGAATAAGTATATACAGTCAGACCTCTCTATAACGGCATCAGCATATAACAGCATCTTTCTATAACAGCTAAGATTTTTCGGAACTAATCTTTTATGTTATATTTTACTTTCTCTATAACAACATTTTACTTATAACGGCAACGACCAACTTTATGACAGTACGCTCTTTGTAAAATTACCCCCCATATAACAGCTATCTGCTTTTTCGGGTAATATAGTAGTTAATTATCTTTATAAAAAATAGAATATATATGGTTACCAATAATAAGTGTATAGATTTTGATCAAATAGTTAATTTGATACTTTGATATACTATATTTATGACACAATACTACATATGAATACATATTTGTAATATAAGAATATCATTGTCTTCTACAACTTTATTTAATATACATATGAATTTCATTGTTTTATTACAATAAATAAAAGAGCTTCATGGAAAAATATTTAATTTGATATTTTAATATACTATATTTCTATAGATTTAAAATGTTTGTCTTAGAGCTTAAAACTTTATAGATTCAGTTATGAATTTATTGAAATTGTATTAACTTTCTTAAATGTTTAGTTAGTGAAGTATTCATATCTTTGACATTTAAATTTTAAATAATTTGTTATTTTTTACAACATTAAAAATAAAAAGCATAGATTTTATGCATCTTTTTTGCCTATAACAGCCACATATTATTTTAATGGCAAATGCTGTTATAGGTGTATAACAGCAACTCTCTATAACAACAAAAAATTTCAGACCCAATGATGCTGTTATAGAGGGGTTTGACTGTACTGTACTTTCTAAATAAAGAGTATTAAAGTTGGTAAAACCATTTTTAAGGAATAAAATTCACCAATAATCACTTTTTAGCTTCTTGAGAAATAGCTATTGTCGTTAAGTTTTAAAATCCACTTGTGAAATTTGAAGCTCCATAACAACTATTTTAGCCGAAAAATGACCAGTTAGCGCTATTTTATCATTTTTTAAGTTAGCGTCGAATTTATTTGTTTATGGATAATTGCAGGCAAACAATGGATACTTTATGATATCTCATTCTGCGACTAATCATGATTTACAATTTTGAGTTCCATCCATTTAGCTGTATCTAAATATAATAAAAATTCAACTGATCTTCCCCCAAAAAAACTTATTATCAAATCTTTTCCCAGAAATTTGTCAGTAATCATTTGGAGGTGCCAGTACCAATTAATTAATTCAACTGCAAATGATGCATTTTTTTAACCGATTCTTTTGGTTGTCAGTGCACATAACCTGGCTAGTCTTTTTTTCCCCATCATCTTCCAGTTAATTAGATCAAGATCAGGGTAATAGAAGCAGGACATTAAAAGGGAAAAAAAATATTTTATAGAATGAATATACAGATTACATTGGGAGCAGTCCCTATTACAAAATTAAAGAGAGACTGACTTAGTCAATCGCTCTCGACTAGAAATCTCGGATTCGAATCATAGGAATTGAGAAACTTCTGATAGGAAGTATTTTTCTCCTTTGATGACCTTTACACAGCGCAAATCCGGATCAGTTGGACAAATGATAGTTCTAGATACCGAATGGTTACACCGAAAAAGGGTAGGAAAAAAAAATCACTAAGCCTATATATGGGATGAAATCATCAATGAATTACAATTTTTTCAAAGTCTATGATGACTTTAACAAGGAAATGAGACTAATAAAGTAATCTTCACTACATGGAATTGTAATACCTCCCATAGGATGATTGTATCCAAACTCTTCTTCAGCCCAATGTAACAAATCTTGAAATAAAGGGTGATTCAAGTAAGAAATTGGAACAACAAATCTCCTATATGTTTCACCAACATAAACTGCAAAATGGCCCTTTGGAACATCATTTGTAGTAGCTGAAATGCTTCCATTTCTGGGTGAAATTGTTCTTCTAAGCTTCTCTTTGGCATGAGATATTCCAACTAAACCTCTTCCCATCTTTAATTATGCACAAAGAATTACTAAGATATGAAACTAAATTGATGCTTTGAAGTGTATTGAAATGAATAATTTGACTTGTGTTTGAAATGGAAGTTGGAAAACTAGACTATATATACAGACACTTCAATCCTCAAATTGGTAATAAAGAAGATTAATGTGTGAAGTTGGCAAACATATCAGGTGAAGAAATTGGCAGTAGATCACATGGTTTTGCCTAATCTATTTCAGGACATCATGTCCTACCACTTTAGGGTACAAAAATAATAGCATCTTGCACTGTTTAAAAAATGTCATGACATGCTGATATTTTATTGAACATAATTATGTAAATAAAAATGCACTTTTAATTAAATTTTTAAATGAGATGATTACACAATTTGAGCATAGTGTTGGAGCAGACGGATTTTTACTAGGGTTCTTTTCTCATAAATTGCAATACCTTTAAAGTGTTCCATGACATGACCTATCTTCAGTGTTAATGTGTGTTTAATCCTAAATTTGTGTCTCACACCATCCTTATCAAAAGAAATCATATGTTTAGCTCGTGAAAAAGAATCAAACTAGCACGTGAAATATATTAAATCCAAAATTAAGCAAATAAAATCATATTTTCTCCGACTTAAACTTTCAGATAAAATAGTTGCACACTTTTACCAATACTATAACTGAGTTTTGACAAACACTTCACTAACTGCATTTCCAGTACGGTTTTTTAATTGATACCGAAAGATTTTTCTCGATTATTTAAAGATAGCAAGTGGAGTAGCTCTTTTTCCTATTATAGAGGCATTGAACCTGGACTTGGTATTGTTTAATAAATCATCGTTTGCCAATTTACCAGGAAAAGTTAGTGGGGTCATTTGGATCATAGTTCTTCAGATTCTTGAAAGTAGTGCTCTTTTTTACTCTAAGTTGGGTTCGCTTATCAAGAATTTTATTTGGTTATTACGCTGAAGACTTGGCTGCTGGCTTTGAAGTAAATGCCTCAATGGCTAAAGATCCTTTTTTGTTTTTTTAATCAAGAATTGGATTAAACTCGTGAAACAGTTTGTTTCACCAAAATAGGTTATTCATTTTTAGGTTGCAAAACAGAACTTAAGTTTATCTTAGTGAAATCCTGTTGATACATAACATAAAAATCAGAGCTTTTTACTTGGGTATCAAGTGTTGTACTTGAAAGAGAAGTTCTCATATATGAGCTGCTTTTAATGTACCAACATAAAGAAGCATTGTGTTTGTGTTTTCAGCTAAATTTGCGAATATGGCCAAATTGTATAACGGGACATAATTCAGGCACTCAATAAATGCTCAAGATGAGTGATGTTTATTGGACTTAGCTTTCTTTCCTCTTCATTTCCACTTTCTATATTGATTATATCACTATCATCACCCATTTAAGGCAAAACGTGTTATTAAAAGTCAGATTTGATAAGTCAATCCAATTTATGTTGACATATTGTTAGCCAAACACCGAGTATTGAAGAAATTGAGGAAGTCAAACCCATCATTAATAACAATTTTCATACAAGTAGTTGCCTCATTTTCTTCCATTTTTTTCTTGAATTGTGTCTGCAGACTGCAAACCAGTGGCCCACATTTTGAGCAGTGGCACAGTGCAAGTAGCATTTATTGACTGTTATAATTTGAAACTTCAAAATCTTTGATTCGAAAGAAATATGACTTGTGTAGTGGAAAATCACCTATGGTCATAATTTTGCACATTCGTGGCCATCTGAAATACTAGTTCTTTCCTCAGCACATCTATGCACTCCTGGTACTTAAGACCAAACTAGACAATTTTACCTTAAAGAGTTAGAAGAAAACGTTTAAGATATAATTAAGTGAACAACAATATACTCTCTCTAACAACCTTACTTTTTGATGAGATAATCACACAATTTAGTACGGTATCGAAGCAACAGAGGGTCCTGATGTTCAAGTCTTACTGCCAGCTGTTATCGAAAACAAATTCCACGTGTTTGGTCCAAAAAAGATCAAGCTCGTAAGAGATTATGTTTCTTTACAACTTAACTTTTAAATTAGATGGTTACACAATTCAACAGAAAACAACAGTGGCAGTGCCATACATGTAACCCTTTAATCAATTTTGGAATGTACAAAGTTTAAAGAGATTCCTTCACAGGTACCAGGTTAGTTGAATCATTAAACTTCTTAACATAACTTATCATATTTAGACATCAGTAAATGTCTGCAATCACATATTTGATCAAGAAGGGCCCAAGTCATAGTAATATAGACAGTAGTATGACTTATCCGATCCAAGTTGTCATTGATCATTAGACAAGAGACTTCATCCATTCATAATGCCTAATGCTTATAGTCAAAAGGGGGACCTTTTTCTTTTGGTTATGAGAAAGTAGTAGGACCTGTTGTTTTTCTTCAACAAGTATATAGTCTAAGTACTTTGTAAATTAATGAATTAGCAAAGCAAACCATGTTATATTTCATGTGATGTTGTCCTATCAACAGTACTAATCTGGATATGCATTAGGAATTACTACTTGCCTATATATACTTATGCACAAGATTCTTGATAAAACAGACGAAAGCCTCTAGTATTTCAAAAACTTTGCCATTGCTAAGCAAGTTTCCATCTCTTTCAACTTGATGTTGGGACACCCTTTGTTTCAATAATTGTTAAAAGACATTCTGAGGAAGAGTTTGGTTTTGGTTACATTATTTCTCCATGTTAAAGACTAAAATTCATTCATCTTAGCAAATTCAGTTGCATCATTAAACTCAAACTTTGTGCTGGGAACTCCCAATTCATTCTTTTTCTGATCTCAGTTTGTTGTTTTAGCTGATCAAGACTAGTACAACTATAGAGGACTTGAATATATGTCATGGATTTAAATGTCACCAGAGGGTGAAAGTGTAAATAGGGCGAGAAAAAGTTTTCAGGATTCTTAATTGATTAATACTAAATTACTGAGAAATTGGGTTAACCCAGAGAAGTGGCAAACTGGATTTATGATTATGGCTCTTAAAAAAGAAACTTTATTATAACTTTAAATTGAGCTTCTGCATATCCAAGTAAGCCTATATTTGATTTTATGTAGTCTCTCGACAAATTTAAGCTAGCACATTTGTTCTTGTGGATTAGTACCAGTACATTATCGTAAATGATCACCAGATTAGAGATAAGTTTCTACATTCTTCTCTTGCTTGTCTATGACCTTCTTATTGACTGATGAAACTGGAGAAATATTCTAGCTTTATCCAATTCTCTATTATTTCCAAAAATAATCATCCTAATTTGACCATTTTATAAGTACTTAATAGCAGCACTACTTGGAACCATAAGACTAGTTTTTGGCCATAAGAACCAACACGTACCCTGAGCCGTCCAATTTGCATTATGAATGATCAGATTTTGTCTCTAAATTTTCAGGATATGTCCACATAGATTCGCGTTTCATGATCAATCACTGAAATGCTGACTGCATTTTGTATATGCAGCATCAAGAAATGGCTACAGGTGGTCTCTAACTAAACCATTTCAAGGTGATGAGATTTCTTGAATCTGTTCTTTTTTTGTGAAAATCAGAGGGGCCTTATGCTTTTAGACATAGTTTCAAAGCCTAAATAGTTTGATAATTAGTTGGAAAGCATATTCATGTGTTATATCATGTGCTATTGTCTCTAAGCAGTGTTTCACCAAAACTCAACTACAAAAGTAATCTTTAATTGGTGCCTATAGAAAAAGCATAATTAATGCACATCACTAGGATTCTACAACTTGCCATAGGCCCTATATCAGTACATAAAAAGAAGCCTCTACCACCACAGCTCTCAGCAAAACTTGAAACCATTCAAAGCTTTCCTCTGCTTTCAAAGTCCTTACAAGTTCTTTTCCTTCATTATTTTCTCATCTATATTGAACTAAATGAACATGGCTATCCGTATGCCTCGTATAATCAAGAAGTCTTCTACAACTAAAGATGTTCCCAAGGGATATTTTGCAGTGTATGTTGGGGAGGAGCAGAAGAAGAGATTTGTGATCCCCATTTCATTCTTGAGCCAACCTTTATTTCAAGACTTGCTCAGTCAAGCTGAGGAAGAATTTGGTTTCGATCATCCAATGGGTGGTCTCACAATACCCTGCAGAGAGGTTGTCTTCATTGACCTTACTTCTCATTTGAGGAACTGAAGCTGAAACTTGCTTTCACAATTTTATAGAAAAGTAAAGCAGGATTTGCGGAGTCTGTAAAGTTTAGGAATTAGAGAAAACAGAAGTTGCTGTTAGAACGAGGGATGTTACCTCTGACTAGGTAGATTAGTGAAAGACAAATGACTCTTTACTTTTGTCTCTTTCAAAGATATTGAAGTATTGAACCTTTTTCAATTGATGGTTGCATTCAGTTAACATTGGTATCTTTCTTCGTATGATTCCATATTTTTAAGTCTCATGGTTCGCTAGCAATCTTGAGCCAGAATCAAGTGATCATCTCTAAAAGTACCCAAACATGATAATAATCAGTCAATTTCTTGCGGCTCAGCTGCAGTATTTGGGAAGCAACTAATCAAACTGACTGCAATGGAAAAACTAGATAATGTGATAAAATCTCAGTTCTTGTCCCTCGGCTTCCTATTAAAACCGGAAGTGCAAAGCTCATGAAAGAGCTTTGCTTTCCTAAGTTAATCCTGAGAGAGTTCACTGCTCTTCGTTTTGAGAAGCATTAGGAATTATCACTTGCCTATATATATTCATGCAGAGGGTTTTTAAGAAAAACAAACAAAAGCCTCTAATTTTTCAAGACCTTCCCCACTGCTAAGAAAATTTTCACATCTCTTGGTTGTTAGGAATTTGCTTTAGAACTGCAGTAAATTTATTTTTACTGCTTCAGTTTTTGAATAAGACTTAGTCAAATAGTTGTTAGCTATCTTTTCCTATTATTTAGGAGTTAGTTCGTAAAGATAATGATTCTATGAATCTGCTAGGATGTTCGTAAAGATAATGATTCTATGAATCTGCTAGGATCGTGTCTCTTTTTTTACTGCTTTTGTTTTTTCCAGGTTTTATATATGTAACCTGCAGCAGTCAATAAAATTAATGTTCTTCCACTGCTATACTTTTCTGCTTTCTCATATCCTTGTGCTCTAAAAAATAACCAACAATTGGTATCTAGAGCAGTCCTACCTTGGTAGGAGTCAGGTCTGCGTACACTCTACCCTCCCCAGACCCCACGATGTGGGATTTCACTGGGTTGTTGTTGTTGGTATCTAGAGCCCTTTTTCTTGAGGGATCTGTGAGTATTCTCCATGAGTGAGTGTTTCGAGTGAGTCGCGAACCACAACTAGAAACACCAAAACTTCAAACATGGAAGAAAGCTCAAGTTTCTCAGCAATGGCACCTCCAGTCTTCAATGGTGAAAATTTTCACATGTGACCAGTGCAGATGGAAGCCTATCTAGAAGCTTTAGATCTTTGGGAAGCAGTTGAGGAGGATTATGAAGTTCCTCCACTACCCGGCAACCCAACTGTTATACCCTATTTTAACCGGAGTCAAAATAGTTTACAACATCCCGGTAATTCCGGGGTTAATTAAAGTGAAGGAGTCGCTACCTAATTATTTATGGTGAATTAGGACACCTAAAGTTAATTAAAGTAATTATCTAAAGTTAACTCCGTTTTACTGTCTACGAAACTTAAGATCTAGGCAAAGGTTCAACTAATCTAGAGGGAAGGTATTAGGCATCCTCTAAGATCCATTAACAATGGTTAACCGACCAGACTTATGTTAATTGATTAAGGCTAGAAATGCGGATATAACATTTTACACCATTTAAGAAAGTATTTTGTAAGTATTGCTAAAGTTATAGATAGAAATATAGTAATGCTATTTAAAATAGGACTTTCTTTTTACGGGTCAAGAAACGAATATTTATAGTAGAATCCCTAGGGTTTCATTTGAATTCCAGATTCTTGGCTCCAAACAAAATTTCATGGAGCCGTTTGAATTCAAAATTCGAATCGCTAAAGCCGATTTGTTTCAGAAAGTTCAGAAAGTATTTTGGCCATTTGTTGACCCGAGCGTTGAAGATAGGAGAGAGGAAGATATTACACGAAAGTGGGGGTAACAAAGACCCGTGATGGTGAAAGGGGGGTGGGAATGGGGAGGAGAGAGAGAGTGGGTGAAGAGAGAGGAGAGGAAGAGAGTGTGCGGCTCTGTTCTTTTTGTTTTTAGGTTTCAACCGATGGAAGGGTTTTAAGGATAAGTGGGCTGGGTCAGTTGAAATGGGGTAATGGGCTGGCTGAACATTTCGGATAGTGGGCTGACTTGGGCCCAAATGTTGGAGCATAATTGATCCGAAATTAATCAAAAGTATGGGCTCACTTTGAAGTAAAACGTGAGCTGGTGAGATCCGAATTTTGGTCCTTTTCCTTTTTGGAATAAACATGCAATTAGTAATTAATAGTAATAAGCTATAATTTAATGTTATAAATTTACTGATAAGAGAGAAACTATAGATATTTAGGTAAGGTAACAATAAAGTAGAAATATTATCTAGGTTAGTTTTACGATTAATATGTAATAAATAAATAGCAATGTACGATGCATTAATAAATAATAGTATTTAATCATAATAATAATAATAATAATAATAATAATGTAGTGATAGTGAGAATAAGATATTTAAAGTATTAGAAACTCAAGAAAAAAGAATGAATCGGAATAAAGGAGGGGCAAAATTGAGTGTCAACACCAACAATGGCTCAAATCAAGAATCATAAGGACAAAAAAACCAGAAAGTCTAAGGCAAAGGTGTGTCTCTTTTCGGCAGTCTCATCAACAATTTTCACTCGTATCATGTCTCTAAAATCAGCAAAAGCCATCTGGGATTATCTCAAGGCAAAATATGAAGGAGATGATCGTATCAAGGGCATGCAGGTGCTGAATCTCATAAGAGACTTTGAGTTACACAAGATGAAAGAGTCGGAAACCATCAAGGAGTACTCTGACAGGCTTATGAACATAGAAAATAGAATAAGATTACTTGGTTCTGAGTTTAAAGACTCTCGTATTGTTGAAAAAATTCTGGTTACTGTACCTGAAAGATTTGAAGCCACCATAACCACTTTGGAAAACACCAAGGATCTGTCCAAAATTACTTTGGCAGAATTATTGAATTCCTTGATGGCATAAGAACAAAGAAGGGTTATGAGAGAGGATGGAATTAGAGAGGGTGCGTTGCCGGCCAAACATGAAGATAGCGGAAGATACAAAAAGAAAAACAATAAGAAGAACCAGCCATTAAATGGAGAAGGAGCAGCGCGCAACAACAACAAAAACAAAGCAGGCAGTTCCAAAGGAAACTATCCTCCTTGTAAGCATTGTGGAAAGAATGGACATGCGCCTTACAAGTGTTGGAAAAGGCCCGATGCTAAGTGCAATGAGTGCAACCAGTTTGGGCACGAAGCAATCATCTGCAAGAATAAACCTCAGCATGACGCAGATGCTCAGGTTGTTAATGAACAGGAAGAGGATCAGCCTTTTGTCGTGTCGTGTTTTGCAAGCAATGTTTCAAGCGAATCTTGACTGATCGATAGTGGATGCACAAATCACATCACTTATGATAAAGAAATATTCAAGGAATTGAAGCCTACTCGAGTTGGAAAGGTTAGAATAGGCCATGGTGGTCACATTCCAGCAAAAGGAATGGGAACCATTGCAGTTGAGACACAATCAGGTACTAAAACAATATCTGATGTTCTTTATGTACCTGACTTGGACCGGAACTTGTTAAGCGTTGCTCAGTTATTAGAAAATGGTTTCAAACTTAATTTCGAAGATAAGTATTGCTTGATCAAGGATCCATCAGGACAAGACTTGTTTAAAGTCAAAATGAGAGGTAGAAGTTTCTCATTAGATCCATTTGAGGAAGATCAGATGGTGTATTCAGCGTAAGAAAATGTCGTTGACTTATGGCATAAGAGACTCGGGCACTATCACTATCAAGGGCTTGTCAAAATGCAAAAAATGAAGATGGTGGAGAACCTACCTAACTTGGGAGTGAGTTCTACAGATTGTCATGCTTGTCAATTTGGGAAACAAAATAGACTTCCTTTCTCAAAGGCAACTTGGAGAGCAAGTTGCAGCTGCTTCGTACAGATGTTGGAGGACCCCAAAGACTCCTTCACTTAACGGTAGTCTTTATTATGTTATTTTTATTGATGATCTGACCCGAATGTGCTGGATCTATTTTCTAAAGTTCAAATCAGAGGTCAAGAGCATTTTCTGGAAGTTCAAAGCGAAAGTGGAAAATGAAAGCTGTTGTAAAATTCAGATGTTACTATCTGACAATGGCAAGGAGTATACTTCTCATCAGTTCGGTCTGTTTTGTGAGGAAGCCGGGATTGAACGTCAACTTACTGCTCCTTATACTCCAGAACAAAATGGCGTTAGTGAAAGAAGAAATAGGTTTATTATGGAGATGGCAAGATGTATGTTGCACGAGAAAAATCTGCCAAAGAAGTTCTGGGCAGAGGCAGCAAACACAGCTGTGCTCCTACAAAATAGACTTCCCTTAAAGGCTGTGAAAGATCAAACTCCTTTTGAAGCATGGTATGGGTACAAACCTCCACTGCATTTTCTTAAAGTGTTTGGTTGTCTTTGTTTTACCTACGTTCCTCAGGTTAAACGAGATAAACTAGACAAAAAGGCTGCCCCGGGTATCTTTATTGGGTACAGTACTGTTTCAAAGGCGTACAAAATCTTTCAACCAGAAGTTGAGAAGATAGTCATCAGCAGAGATGTCCACTTCATGGAAAATTGAATAATGGGATTGAGAAGAGTTAAAGAATTCTGTCCAGGAAACAAGCTCATGGTTAAAAGAAAGGGAGGATGATCTACCGGTTAAGGGAACTCAATTGCTCTCTGACATATATCAGAGATGCAATGTTGCATTATGTGAACCTGCTAACCCTGAAGATGCTCTCAAAGACCCCAAGTGGAAAAATGCAATGGATGAGGAGTTGTTTATGATCGAAAAAAATAATACGTGGTAGCTTGTTGACAAACCTCAAGGCAGAAAGGTAATTGGGGTAAAATGGGTATTTAGAACCAAGCTAAACGCTAATGGTTCAATCAACAAGCATAAAGCAAGGCTTGTAGTTAAGGATTATGCACAGTTTTGGTGTTGATTATTCTGACACTTTTGCTTCAGTTGCTAGGCTCGACACAATCAGATTGCTTCTTACTATTTCTGCACAACGTGGCTGGAAAGTGCATCAGATGGATGTCAAATCAGCATTTCTTAATGGAATTCTTGAAAAAGAGATTTATGTCGAGCAACCTGAAGGCTTTTTTATAGAAGGAAAAGAAGAGAAAGTCTACCGACTACACAAAGCTCTTTATGGCCTAAA
Organism: Lycium barbarum; assembly: GCF_019175385.1. Taxonomy (NCBI): domain Eukaryota; kingdom Viridiplantae; phylum Streptophyta; class Magnoliopsida; order Solanales; family Solanaceae; genus Lycium; species Lycium barbarum. Next base: position 135,106,348 of record NC_083342.1, on the reverse strand, counting down.
ACAAGCACCAAGAGCGTGGTATAGTCGAATAGATGATTATTTGCTTGGCCTCGGTTTTGAAAAAAGTCTATCAGAATTCACACTGTATGTTAAACATAATAACAGTGAGATTCTCTTTGTTTCTCTTTATGTCGATGACCTTTTGATCACAGGGAGCAGTGCAAAGCTGATTGATGAGTTTAACCTAGATATGATGCAAGCTTTTGAAATGTCTGATCTTGGTCTGGTGACTTATTTCCTTGGAATGGAGATTACACAAGGAAAAGATGAGTTTTTCATTTGCCAGAAAAAATACTCAAAGGAAATTCTCAAGAAATTCAACATGGAAAATTGCAAGGAGATGAATACTCCCATGAACCAAAAGGAGAAACTAAGCAAAGATGATGGAGCTGAAAAGGTGGAGGAAACATACTTCAGAAGTCTCATTGGGTGTTTGATTTATCTTACAGCAACAAGACCCGATATATTGTATGTTGTAAGTGTTCTATCAAGGTTCATGCATTGTCCGAGTGAAGTACATTTGAAGGCAGCCAAAAGAATTGTGCGGTACATCAAAGGAACCATCGCCTATGAAGTCAAGTTTCAGAAGAGTCAACCTGTGAAGCTATTATGGTATTCTGACAGTAATTGGGATGGTTCCGTGGATGATTTGAAGAGTACTTCAGGACGCTGTTTTAGTCTTGGTTCAGGAATTTTCTCATGGAGTTGTAAGAAACAGGAAATTGTGGCTCAATCTACTGCCGAAGCTGAGTTTGTGGCAGCTACAGCAGCAGTAAATCAAGCATTGTGGCTGAAGAAAGTTTTGGTTGATCTGCATATGGAACCGACAGGAAGCATTAAAGTGTTCGTGGACAACCAAGCAACATAGCTATTTCTCACAATCCTGTGTTTCATGGGAAAACTAACCACTTCAATATCAAGTTTTTCTTCTTGGGAGAAGTGCAAAAATATGGAGATGTAACTCTTGTCTACTGCAAGACGGAAGAGCAATTGACTGATATATTCACTAAGCCTTTACCAGTCAGCAAATTCGAGCTTCTCAGACAAAAGATTGGAGTTTGCAGTTTCCAAAGCAAGGAGGAGTGTTAGGAATTTGCTTTAGAACTGCAGTAAATTTATTTTTACTGCTTCAGTTTTTGAATAAGACTTAGTCAAATAGTTGTTAGCTATCTTTTCCTATTATTTAGCAGTTAGTTCGTAAAGATAATGATTCTATGAATCTGCTAGGATCGTGTCTCTTTTTTTACTGCTTTTGTTTTTTCCAGGTTTTATATATGTAACCTACAGCAGTCAATAAAATTAATGTTCTTCCACTGCTATACTTTTCTGCTTTCTCATATCCTTGTGTTCTAAAAAATAACCAACATTGGTTCTTTAATATTAGCCTTTGTTTCAAGACTTGCTAAGTCAAGCTGAGGAACAGTTTGGTTTTTATCACCCCATTGGTGGTCTTACAATTTCCCGCAGAGAGGATGTATTCATGTTTCGCGCTTAAGTAGAACTTAAGTGGGAAGATGGAGCATATTGTTTCACTTTCAATTTTGTGAACACTTGAAAAAGATTTTCCTTTCATTAATTTCATTTGTTTTTGGCATTATTTAGGAGCTAGGAAAATTTATTCTCCCAGAATAGGAAGAATTTTCGTTGGGGTTTAACCCCTTTTAAGGATACAGAATATAAAACAAAGTTAATAGCAGGGATTTGGTGCACATTACTTGTCCTATGTTAAAGAGTAAGCTCTTTCATCTTAGAAAATTCAGTTCAAGAACAAAAGGAATCATTAAACTGAAAATTTATTTTGCTAACTCCGTATACGTTCTTTTCTGATCTCAACTGTTGTTTTATCCTGATATTTATCTACAAAGTGCCCAGCTCATTTCGTTGTTGTTGTTACTACATTATGTTGATTAATTACACTTGGTTATATTCACATATCTGTAAATGACTTCTTTATTTTTTTCTTCCATGACACTCAACATCTAGCATGATTAGTAAGGATTGGCATATATGTTGTGCATTTTAAATGTCAACAGAGCGGCAATGTTAAAAAGGCGCCAAAAGTTTTGAGGATACTTCAACTAAGTGATTGCTTCTTTCTAGACGAGACTTAAGGAGCACTAAGTCAATTGATGCCCATTAGCAAAAGTGCTCCCCAAGGTCAACCCATTATTCTCCTCATATAATCTGATCAATTCAAGGAGCACTAAGTCAATTAATTCTCTTGACAAATTTAAGCCAGCACATCATGTTATTCTTTGTGGATTAGTACCTGTTCATAATCAAAATTGCTTAACATCTTAGAGATAAGATTCTATATTCTTTAGACTCATCTTCTATAGGTTGTTTCCTACAAAAATAACGCTGAGGTCCACACCTGCTCAACAGTGGCACAACAAAAGTAGACACTAGTTGGTTTTGCTCTTCTTTGACCAGAAACATTGCATGACTTATGACCTCCTTATTGATAAATGAAACTGGAGAAATATTCCAACTTATCCTAGTCTCTATTATTCCAATAATAGTGATCATAATTTGACCATTTTATAGCTCCAACTGCAGCAACAACTTGTATCCTGAGCCGTCTCTTTAGTACTTTGGACGATCAGATTTTGTCTAAAATAATGATAGCTAGATTCTCTTTTCATTAACTATCTTTGGAATGGTGACTGCAACTTGTTGATTCAACATCAAGAAATGTCTCCAGGTGGTCCCTAACTCTACCATTTTCAAGAAGATGAGGTTCACAACTGTTGTTTGTTGTGAATATCAGTGGGACCTTCTACTTTTAGACATAGTATCAAAGTCTAAATAGTCTAGTTGGAAGGCATCAGCATGTGTTATTTCATGTGCTATTGTCTCTAAACAGTGCTGCACCAAAACTCAACCACACAAGTATATTTTAACTGGTGCCCACATAATGCGTATCTAATGCATATCAGTAGGATTCTACAACTTATCATTGGCCTATATAAACACATACAAAGAAGGGTTTACCATAGCAGCTCTCACCAAAACTTGAAATCATACAAAGCTTTCCTCTGGTTTCAAAGTCCTTCCCTTATTTGATCATTTATATTGAACTAAACGACCATGGCTATCCGTATGCCTCGTATAATCAAGAAGTCATCTACAGTTGGAGACGTTCCGAAAGGCCACTTTGTTGTTTATGTTGGGGAGAAGCAAAAGAAGAGATTTGTAATCCCCATATCTTTCTTGAGCCAACCATTATTTCAAGACTTGCTTAGTCAAGCTGAGGAAGAATTTGGCTTTGATCATCCAATGGGCGGTGTCACAATTCCATGTAGCGAGGATGTGTTCGTTGATCTTACCTCCCGCTTGAATAGGATCTGAGGATTTTCCTTTCACAATTTTGTAAGGAACTAATCTGGATTTCCAGTTGTACATTAGAAGAGTTAGGAAAGACACAATTTTGTATCATAACTTAAAAAATTAGATAGAGGGGACTACTTTCAGATGCAACAGTAGATCCCAATTGAATGTAATTATCAGCACTTTAGAAAATGAAATCTCTTCAGACTCACTCTTTATTCAATTTGGTTTATTAGGGTTCTTGTTGTTATACCCTATTTTAACCGGAGTCAAAATAGTTTACAACATCCCAATAATTTCGGGATTATTTAAAGTTAGGGAATCGCCACCTAATTATTTATAATGAATTAGGACACCTAAAGTTCATTAAAGTTATTTTCTAAAGTTAACTCCGTTTAAGATCTATGAAACTTAAAATTCTAGGTAAGGGTTCAACTAATTTAAAGGGAAGGTATCATTCTCTAAATTCCATTAATAATGGTTAACCGACCGGACTTACAATTAATTAAGACTATGGCTAAAATTAAGGTTAAACTACTTTATGCCAAAGTGTTTAAAGGGTAGCTTTCATAGAGAAGTGTTCAATTCGAGTTTTATAGTAAAACACTCAGTGAAGTAAATAAACCTTGTAATTAAAGTTTTAACAGTCGATGAAAGAGTTTTGGAAGTTTAAAGTTATATGAATCACCTTTCCTGATAAAAAAAAAAGTGACTTTGAAAAAGTTAATTCAATAGTTAGCTAACCTGAAACTTTCAATTTGAAGTCGATTAGATGTCCCAGAATGATTAAGATATATTAGAGCATTTGACTAAGCTACTAATTCTTTATCTTTGTACCCGGACCATGTATCTTAATTGTCTTAAATATTCAGGCGAGAGGTTATTTCTGAATTAAGCGAAATGTCGGCAACTAGGATTATACTAATTACATGTCTCGCTAAACACTGAAACAGAGAATGATAAAAAAGAGGGTCAAGACATACGACAAGTTATCAAAGTAGGCGTTAACTAAAAAAAACAAACAGCAAAGCAACCGAGGCAGAACATAATATTCATAGCCGGTGAGTAAGGGAATATCGTGATAGAACGTTCGCCATTTCTAGCCCCTCGTAAATTCTGCCCGGATGTATTTGGGTGAGCGACGGGCCCCGAGAAGATGTAGATGTATGTTTCAAGCTTTGCGGCGATGTCGAGTCCCAAAGTGGGACTCTTCGGCTCCGGTGTGGTCATGCAAAAGAAAAGGGGGGATAAAAGAATTAGAACAATGACTTGATTTCAAATGAATAAAAAAAAGAAAGATGAGTCAAGCAACCATCCTTAATGTTAGCAGAACATGTTCTTTTAAATTTTTTAACAGCTTAACAGAACACTGACAGAAAAATCTGAAACAATGCTAGCCTTGGCGATAAACTGAGGAAAAGGATACAGCATATTAATAACAAAACTCGTTTCCACCTGGATAGAACAGGACAGACCAATTCAACAAATTTAACTAATCTACACAGTGGAAAATGCATAGAACTGAAAATAGGATCATACTTCACACGATAAATCTAAATTAAAGCAAAGAGCAGAAATGAACCTCACATTATCATACGAAATGAAAGCTAATGAAAGTAGAAAAGAAAAGCAGAATCTAAAGAGAACGAGGGTTACTTAACCATAAATCGAACAACCACAAAACTAGAAACTGAAATAAACTATATTGAAACAAAGGTGAGAAATAAGAAAAGAAAGTTTCTTGGGACCTTTAAAGCTATCGTCAGTTTGAAAGGATTTAGCCGCGGCCACAAACTAGTTTATACAAAATGGCCGGTTCATATCATACTTAAATCTGTTAGTGGCTTTTCAAAGACTATTAAGGTCTATCTAGGATTATTTTCCCTTACACCGGAATCCGAATGTACCTAAAACTAACTACAAATATCACAATGGCATGGTTTACATAATTTCACTTACTGATTCGCATATTTCCCCATTTCACCAGATAACCAAAAAAAGAAATTTTGGTCTGTGCATAGCAAGGGCCAACGTTCCTTTTTCGGACAAGACAAAATCATTCAATATGGCCATGTTTTCCAGAATATAAGCTTAGACGTTAAGAACATGATTTCTAAACACCAAATAAATAAGAAGAAGCTCAGATTTTACCTCTTGTGGGTGCAGTGAACTGAGGCTTTTAGGTCACCGATCTAAAGCTCAAACGTCGAACCCCTTTTGTCGCCGGAAAAGGAAAACAAGATTTGAAAATAGTTGGGTATCTCTCAAAAACGCTCTGTAATCCTCCCCTAAACTGGTCTTGCATGTTTGTATTTATAGTATCAAGATAGGGTTTTCAAAAATGAGTCAAAGAAAAAGATCCGTTGAGATCCAAACAGATCTTCACGTGACTTGGTTGCAGATTCGTGCCCAAAACGAACCAATTTTTCTCTGTTCTTCCAAGGTTGTTGCGTCTTGGAGTGAGAAAAGGGAATGCCTTCCCTGTCAGGCTTAGGCGTCGCGACAATTTTGGTATGGAAATGGCATAGACACAACTGTCATAGCTTCAAATGGAGGGGGGAGAAGAGAGAGAGGACTGAAGAGAAAGAGATATGCGGCGTTTGTTTCTTTTGTTTAGGGTTGGGCCGGGTCGGTTAAGGCGGGTATGGGCTGGATCGGGTGAAAGGGTTGGGTAGTTTTAGTTTGGCTGGCCGAATTATGTGGGTTGCGGATTTGTGGGCTTGATCATTGGTCCGAAAGTGTGGACTGGTGGAGTTAATGAATTTGGTCCTTTTCCTCCTTTAATTAATTTATTTGGTCATCTTCATCTTAATAATTTGAACTAGAGTTAACCACTTGCAAATATATAATATAATTTCTTATTAAAATAAATAACCGCGTAATAAATAGTTGAAAGTATTAACATAGTGCTTTGTTAAGTAAACTTGAAATAACTCGTCCAAATTATTAACGATCAAGAGACGCAGATAAATTAATTGAAGGAAAAGTGGGACAAAATTGCGTGTCTAACACTTATTTAACAAAGTTAATTACATGACTCCATTTTCTCGATAACATGGGAATTGGAACTTTTGAAGTGAGTTTGTGATAATATCATTCCATATTTTCAAGTCTCATGGTTTGCTAACAATCTTAAGCCAGAATCAAGTAAAATGGCCCAAACTTGATAATATCAGTCGCTTTCTTGTGGCTCAGCTGCAGTATTCGGGAAGCAACATCAAACTGAGTGAAATAGAAGAACTAGATGTGATAAAATCTAAAATTCTTGCCCTTCTAATGTTCCTGAGCTTCCCCTTTGCTAAGAAAATTTTCATATCTCTTATTTCTTTAATTTGAGCCTTTGTTTCAAGACTTGTTAAGTCAAAATGAGGAGCAGTTTGGTTTTGATCACCCCACTGGTGGTTTCACAATTCCCTGCAGAGGATGTTTTCATGTTTGACTTTGCGCTTAAATAGAAGTTAAGTGGGAAGATGCAGCATATTGTTTCACTCTCAATTTTGTAAACAAGAAAGATTTCCTTTCATTTATTTTTGGCACTATTGAGGACAAGGAAAAGTAGAACAATGTCAATAGCAGGGATTAGGTGCACATTAGTTGTCCATGTTAAAGAGTAAAACTCTTTCATCTTAGAAAATTCAGTTCAAGATCAAAAAGAATCATTAACCTGAAATTTTGTGCTGGTAATTCCGAATTCGTTCTAATCTGATCTCAGTTGTTGATTCATCTTGATATTTATCTGCAAGGTGCCTAGCTTAGTTCGTTGCTGTAATTACTACATTACGTGTATTGATTACACTTACTTAGTTTCACATAACTGTAAATGACTTCTTTATTTGTTCTTCCATGGCACTCAACATCTAGCAAGATTAGTACACAATTCAGGACTTGCATATATGTTATGCATTTTAAACGTCAGCAGACGGAAATGTTAATAGGGCGCCAAAATTTTGAGGATACTTCCACTAAATAAATGCTTCTTTCTAGATCAGACACAAGAAGCAATAATTCAATTGATTCCCCTTAGAAAAAGTGCTGGCCAAAGTCAACCCATTATTCTCCTTATATAATCTAATCAATTCAAGAAGCACTAAATCAATTGATTTTCTTGACAAATTTAAGCCAGCACAACATGTTATTCTTGTGAATTAGTATATACCTGTGCATAATCACAATTGCTCAACACTTTAGAGATAAGATTCTATGTTATATTCTGAATATAGACCTATCTTCTCTTGGCTGGTTCCTACAAAATTAGTGCTGAGGTCCACACCTGCTCAGCTGTGGCACAACAAAAGTAGACACTGGTTGGTTTTGCTCTTCTTTGACCAGAAACATTACATGACTTATGATCTCCTTATCGATAAACCAAACTCGAGAAATATTCCAACTTATCCAAATTTCTATTGTTCAAATAATAGTGATCCTAATTTGACCATTTTATAGGTACAGTACAACTCTTCAACTGCAGCACCATTATATCCTGAGCCATGGCTTTAGTACTATGGACGATCAGATTTTGCCTAAACTTCTAAGGGTATGTATCAATCATTGGAATGGTGACTACAACTTGTTGATTCAACATCAAGAAATGGCTCCAGGTGGTCCCTAACTCTACCATTTTCATGAAATTTGTTGTTTGGTGTGAATATCATTGGGACCTTCTGCTTACAGACATAATCTCAAACTATAGTTTGATAATTAGTTGGAAGACATAGCCATGTGTTATTCCATGTGCTGTTGTCTCTAAACACTGCTGCACCAAAACTCAACCACACAAGTAATCTTTAACTGGTGCCCACATAATGCCTATCCAATGCATATCAGTAGGATTCTACAACTTGTCATTGGTCTATAAAAACACATACAAAGAAGGGTTTACCATAACAGCTCTCACCAAAACTTGAAATCATAAAACGCTTTCCTCTGCTTTCAAAGTCCTTACAAGTTCTTCCCTTCCTTAATTGATCATTTATAGTGAACTAAACGACCATGGCTATCCGTATGCCTTGTATAATCAAGAAGTCTACTACAGCTGGAGACGTTCCGAAAGGCCACTTTGTTGTTTATGTTGGGGAGAAGCAAAAGAAGAGATTTGTGATCCCCATATCATTCTTGAGCCAACCTTTATTTCAAGACTTGCTTAGTCAAGCTGAGGAAGAATTTGGCTTTGATCATCCAATGGGCGGTGTCACAATTCCCTGTAGCGAGGATGTGTTCGTTGATCTTACTTCCCGTTTGAATAGGATCTGAGGCTTTTCCTTTCACAGTTTTGTAAAGAACTAACCTGGATTTTTGGTTTGTACATTAGAAGAGCTAGGAAAGACACATCATTTATATCATATCTTAGAAAATTAGATAGAGAGGACTACTGTCAGATGCAACAGTACATCCCAATTCAATGTAATTATCAATAGTTGAGAAATGAAATCTGTTCACTCTCATTCTTTATCCAATTTGATTTATTAGTATTCTTGTTTAACAAAGTTCTTTACATGAATCCATTCTCTCCATAACATGGGAATTGGAGCTTCTGCAGTGCTAAAGTCTATGTTAATTAACTCTAAAGAAGATTATCTGTGGCCTTATCCTGAACACTGAAATATTTTTGGCAATGACAAAAAAGAAAACTTTATATCTGTATTAAAAGTTTCAAAATATCCAAGATGTCACATTAATAGATCTTGATCACACTCTATCGATCATTTTCGTTCTCTACTCTTTAAATAACAAATCTGTGGCTTGAATATTAGATGTTCTCTCTATCAGCTGAATAACTTAGGATAGTTCTGATCTTCGAAGTTGATTAGATCATCATCTTATAGGACTTATGATAAGAGGACCAAAAATTGTTTTTGTGTGAGTCAACTTATTTCTAAAACCACTGATTAGTACAACTGTATTTACTCTATGGTTTACTAAAATTGTGGCTATGTAGATAGTAACTAATGTTGCAAGTAATTTAATCCAAACCCGTAACTTTATGTATGTTACATACTTCAACAGAATATATATTTTCCGTATAAGTTTATTCTCCTAAGTCTACCTCGGAATTGAATTTATGTAATTAGTCAAATTTGGAAGATAGTACATCAGATGTTGATTCTTTTAAGCATTCCTAACATCAGATGTTTTGTTTGTTATAATCTTAGAGAGAACTCTTAAACCTCCACGTATAAAATTAGATTCTTTCTACAAAGAATTGTGATATTTTTAATAGATGATGTAAGAGTAGTCAAATATTCTGGGGATTCAGTTCAGGACGGAGCTAGGAAGCAACTGAAACATCCCACTTTTTTTTTTTGGGTTATATTGGTATGTTGTGATGGATGTACCGTATTGTTCAAATATAATAAATGCATACTAGAAAACCTTATTAATGAGAAGAAATGTCTAGGTGTATATGTAGACATGAATAGTGACAATTCACAAATAGGCTACATCTCTTCTTTAGCAATTAGATTGTGAGGCAGGCTATGTTCCAACTTCAGACAAAAGGTAGGGCCTTAATGTATTGATCTAACATGGCCTTAAGATATCAATACTTTGACAATTAGTTGGAAGGAAAAACCACGTTACTTCAGATGCTATTGTTTCTGGGGGTGCCCATGAAGTGACAATTTTATTCTATTGCTATGTGGTGATTCATAATCCATTTTTCCAAAGAGCAAATGCTTTCTACAATAGCAAATTCACAACAGGAATTTTGGGTGGATATTTTAGACATGAATAATTACACTCGACTAAATCTCTTCCTTAGCAATTTGATTATGGGGCATGTTATGTTCCAAATCCAAGAAAGGTAGGGCCCTTAACTTGAACTAACTTGACCTACAGTCACCAATATTTTGGCAATGAGTTGGAAGGCAAAACCATGTTACTTCAGGTGCTATTGTCTTCTGCTGGTACCCACAGAATAGTGATTAACAGGATTCTCTTAGTTGCCATTATCCTATATAAACACTTTCAAAGAGGTGTTTACCACCACAGCTCTCTGCAAAACTTGAAAGCGGTCAAAACTTGAAAGTACTCGAAACTTTATCTTTTTTGAGATCGTTAATAGTTTGTTCTTTCTTCTCTCATCTGTACTAAAACTAAAACATCATGGCTATCCGTATGCCTCGTATAATGAAGAAGTCTTCCACATCTGGAGATGTTCCCAAAAGATATTTTGCTGTGTATGTTGGGGAGGAGCAGAAGAAAAGATTTGTGATCCCTATTTCATTCTTGAGCGAACCTTTATTTCAAGACTTACTTAGTCAAGCAGAGGAAGAATTCGGTTTTGATTATCCAATGGGGGGTGTCACAATTCCCTGCAATGAGGATTTGTTCATTGATCTTACTTCTCGCTTGAGGAAGTGAGAAAGAAATCAGTCCCCATTTTTGCTTACATAATTTTGTATAGTTGTAAATTAACCAGGATCTCCACTGTGTACAGTTCAGAGTTAAAAGATACACTAGGTAGACTAAGGACCCATTTTTCTACTTCAAAAAAATTTGAAGTAATGATCCTTTTTACTTGTATGTTCCAATCTATTTCATATATTGATGTAATCAATTCACTGCAATAGAATTTTTTTGTTAAAGTCTCATGGTTTGCTACTCAGAAAGAGCTAAAATCTAGTGTTCTAAAGAGCATAACCCATTCAATTGATGACATATTGGTAAAAGGATAATTAACTTTGTGGACATCATACGGAGAGATAGGGGTATACAAAGAAAATCGCAAAACCGCACCAAACCGATAACCCGAATCAAATCGAGAAATAAAACCCGACTAGTGGTTTAGTTTGACTTGATTTGGTATTGAAAAAAAAAAACGGACCATATCTAGTTTGGTTTTAACTAAAAAAAGTCAAAAACCAAACCGAACCAAACCCGACATTACATGTATACAAAATTTTAAAATATTTTCTACATAAGAGATTTATTTATAATGTAATTTATAAATATTTCTTAAGTTTTTTCATAGTTGTTGTTTTTTAACATACTATTTCAAACTTCGACTTAGAATTTTGAATGTTCCAATAAGTTTTATAATGCATAGATATTAGTAACTCAAATAAAGTCCAAATCAATACTAATGCTACAAAAGTACTTCAATCTAACACTAGTAATGATAATAATATTGGATAACTATTCTTTAGTTTTGCATTGTTAATTTAGACTATGAAAATACATAACTTAATTTTATTATTTTTCTTTGTCATGTAATTAATACTTACTAGCCTTCCTTATTTTAGCATGACTTGATATTTTTAGATGATGATCATTTTCATTATGCCTAACTAATTAGCAAGATTTATTTTATGCTATTTCATTATCTTTTTTGTTGAATATTTTATTACAATGTCATCACTCATTTCACATTTTTGTTATTTTCTTAAGAAACACCTTAATTATATAGTTGTATCTTACTAGGAGTAAAGAAATATTTGACGTAAAAGTTATATTTTGTATGAAGATTTTTCCTGAAAAAAAATCCGAGAAAACCGAAAAACCCGAAAAAACCCGAAGTCGAAAAACCCGGCTTTTATTGGTTTGGTTTGGTTTATCGATTTTAAAACTCGACACAATTGGTTTAGTTTGGTATTTGAATAATCCGAACCAACCCGGTCCATGGACACCCATACGGAGAGGTATAACTCAACATGTACTAGAGCTGCAGCATTGTAGAATTACCGAGTGCAAATGAATGCAACAGAAATGGATGTAAATTAATTGACTCTTAATAAGATGTAATAACCTTACTTTTCTTGAATATTAACTCAAACTTCTGCCAATAACAAGGTTATGACAGACTCGTAATTTAATGGAGATTTGGAAAATATAGACACAGACGTGTTGATAGCCAGTAAACGTTCCTATTCTCTACAATTTGGGGACATTTATCCAATTCTGTTCAAATAACCGGGGTAATTCTAATATGGAAAATTGATTCTACATAACATGAGAGATCAAACAAGAAGTCAGATATTGCAGTAAATTAAATTCTAATTGTAGTGTTGCAAAATTCGAACTCTAAATTAGTTCATTTATGAACTAATATATCAGTTGGTGCTACCATTATCAACAAAAAGACATCTCTGACCAAGTGGTCCAGACCTAAATCATTACAAGACAATCACCAGTTGTTATCAATTTGATCTCAAAAGATCCCGTGTTCTCTACTACATTTTCATGAAAAACAATGGGGCCTGCTGATCTTCAAGAGCAATGGCTAAGATCATATATGTGGCAGATGGGTTTGGTAGCAAAACCATGTGACAATTCATGTACTATTGTCAATCAACAGAACAACAAATGCCTCTTCACCAGTGAAATTTAAAGTATGTTGGATTGTTTCTCTTATAATTCTTGCATAAATGGACACATATAGTCCTAGTGGATAGGCACCATCCATTTTTATGGATTGGATTATGAGAGATCCTTTGTTCCATGTATGAGAAAAAGGTAGGACCTAGTGTTCTTGAACAGTTGAACTTACGTGAGCTAAAGTAATTAATCATGTCAATTAGTTGGAAGGCATCAGGTTATTGATATGTCATTGGCTTTTACTGATGCCTAACCTAACTGGCTCTTCACCACAAATCATGAGATTTTATGACTTTCCATTTGCTTATATAAACATTTTTTGAGAAGTTGCCAGTTGCCACCACAACAACTCTCCAAAATACTAGAAAACTACTCAAAGCTTTCCTGTGCTTTCATAACCGAATTAGCAATTGTAATCGTTACTTTGTTCATCTAATTAAAGATCATGGCTATTCGTGTTCCTCGTATAATCAAGAAGTCATCATCGACATCCTTGGATGTTCCCAAGGGCCATTTTGCTGTTTATGTTGGGGAGATGCAAAAGAAGAGATTTGTGATTCCGATATCATACTTGAGCCAGCCTTCATTTCAAGACTTGCTAAGTCAAGCAGAGGAAGAATTTGGCTTCGATCATCCAATGGGCGGTGTAACAATTCCCTGCTCAGAGGACATCTTCATTGGCATCACTTCTCAGTTTAGGATTTAAGTATATGCTTGAGATCATTTTTCCCTTTTTTCTTTTTGAGTCTCACAATTTTGTATACAAAGTAGGAGATCCATATTGTACAGTTGATTAGTTAGAATCTAAGTAAAGCTTAGCACCACAAAGATTGGTGCTTTTTGACTCACATAGACTCTAATTCAAACAATACAGAAAACATATTCATTTCTCACTAAATGTGTTGAAAAGAAAACTTATCTTGAAGTGTTTAATCATTCAGCTTATTTACTTGGCCAAGATATAACTTGAAATATTGCTTGATTTTGGGAATGAATTTGCATATTTTGCTTTTTTGAGAGGTGCAAATCAAACCTACAATCATGAAACTTCAAATTCCCATTTGAACAATTTATATTGATCCATTTGAATTATTACAACAAGAACAACAATGTCCCCAGTACATCCATTTGAGTTATTAAATAACTAAAATAGCTGTTATCAATAAAACTGAAAGAAAGATATAAAACCAGTGATTAATATTTCAATTAGGTTTATCAGTTTGCAACTTGCAACTATAATCATGTTGAGTCATTGCTTACCAAGAATGCAGTTATGTTGTTCGATGAAATTCCTGTCAGGTTGCTCTGAAGCTAAAATGTGGACTGGGGCCTTGCATTAGTGAGGACGATACCTATACACGGCCAGGGGTAAAAGTTCTCTTTCAGATGCTTTAAGTTCTAAGGCTCTTTGAATTGGGTAAGCCGGTTCATGGATATGTTATTCAAAAACTTCATGACATGAAACCTGAATTTTGTTTTTACAAATTGTTGTTTGAAAGGATTATAAGTACTTCACAAAAGGACATAAAAGGAAAATTCATATGACCCTTTCTTCATGTACTACTGTCTTTAATAGATATCAATCAAATCACCTTTACCACCCATTATTAGAATGTTTTCGGGTATCATGATCAGGTACGGTTCTCTTCTTCACCTATATGATCTGAAACCAAATGTTTCTCAATCACAACACTGATTAGGCAGCCTATTGGGTGGCCTTCTGCTATATATATACAACCAACTAAGTAGAACAATAAATAAGGGGTTAAAAAATATAAAGAAATAAGCACACGAAGAAGATAAGGGTTCAACTTTTAATATACATAAAAAAAAAATTAATTTTGTATATACGATGTAATTTTTTGCCGAAGGAGGTTCGGATGACCCCTTTGGCCCAACCTAGCTCCGCCCTGACTGTGTGATGATGGAATAAAACAGAAGCAATTTTTTACAATCTCAGTATCATATCCCAAATCTCCACATACAAATTCTTTTCAACCATTTAGGGCTATAATGATTAATGATAAATTATCCCATATATTTTGGATCAAGTTATAGACCTAAGCTAAGAAGCACTTGGAATTGGAAATTATGGTCATTTAAATTTTTTTATTTTCTTGGGGATAGCGCTTACAAGAAACCATGTTACCATCTACGCATTCCGGGGGATGTGTATCTACACATAAATAATAACATGGCACAAGTCTATTTTAGCAATTTGATTGTGAGGGATACTTTGCTCTAAGTTCATAGAAAACGTAGGGCCTGTTGTCCTTGATAACTAAGACCTCTCTCACATTACTTCTTGTTTTAGGATAGTAATAAACATTTTATGTTTTCCCAATATGGTTATGTTTTTCATCCTGGTGGTCCATGCTCCAGGTCATCTCTTCTTAAAAATTCTACAAATGAATAATGCTTCACTCCAAGTTTCAAATAAGGTAGGGTAATGTTCTTGAACTAATAGTGCAAAGTTTTCCATACTTGGAAGGCAAAAGCATGTGACACTTCAGTGACATTGTCTTCTGATGGTGCCCACAAATTGCTATTCAACACATATCAGCAGTTTTTGTATGAGTTGCCATTGCCTATATAAACATATTCAAAGACGTATCTACCACCACAGCTCTCAGCAAACTTGAAAGTATTCAAATCTTTCTGTGTTTGAGTTTTTTTTAGTAATTCTTTCTGTCATTTCTCATCTATACTAAAACTAAAAGATCATGGCTATTCTTCGAATGATCAAGAAGTCTTCCACAACTAGAGATGTTCCCAAGGGTCACTTTGTTGTGTATGTCGGGGAAACGCAGAAGAAGAGATTTGTGATCCCCATATCATTCTTGAGCGAACCTTTATTTCAAAAATTGCTTAGTCAAGTTGAAGAAGAATTTGGCTTCGACCATCCAATGGGTGGTGTGACAATTCCCTGCAGTGAAGATTTCTTCATTGATCTCACATCTCGATTGAGGAAGTGAGAAGAGAAACCTGCCTCCATTTTTTGCTTAGACAATTTTGTATAGCTGTACAGTTTAGAGTTAGAAGAAACACTAGGTAGACTAATGAGTTTCGTTCCATAAAGAATGGATGTCATTCCCTTGTCTCTTGACTAAGGACACATTTTTCTACTTCAAAGAAATTGAAGTAATGAACCTTTTTACTTCTATGGTTTAATTCTATTCCATTTATTGATTAATGAATTCATTGCAATAGAAATTTTTTGGTCAACTCTCATGGTTTACAAATCAGAATGACCTCGGATCTAGACCTCTAAGCGGCAAAACCTATTCAATTGGTGATATTATGGTCACTAACATATTGGTAAATGATAATTACACTTTTTGGTTTAACTCACCATGTACTAGAGCTGCAGCATTGTGGAAGTACTGTGCAGCTGAATGCAAATTAATTAGCTCTTAATTAGATATTCTTTTCTTGAATATCAGTGCAAATTTCTGCCAATATTTAAGGTTATGGCTGACTCATAACTTAATGGAGATTTGTATGACATAGACATAGACATGTTGATAGCCAGTAAAAATTTCTAATCTCTACTATTTGGTAACATTTCTAAGTATCTGCAAAGATAAGTCGGGTTATTCTAATCTGGAAAGTTGATCCTGCATAATAACTTACAACAAGGGACTAAATGTAACACCCCGTACTTTTAACAAAGTTTTGACCACGATCCTAGACTTAGAACATCAGATAAAGAATGTGAGAATTGAAATTTTTCCGTTCAGTTGTGATATGGTGGTTTACGCCCATGAACAGTGGTCATATTTCAATTTACGACCATGAACAGTGCCCGTAAACTGAAACCAAGAATTTCTGAACATTCTGGAATTTGACATTTTGAGGTCATATGGTTAAATACGGACCGTATTTCACTTTACGGCCCGTATTTCAAAACTTGTTTCGAATTTGGGAAAACTTCCTTGATGAAAGTTGTAGAGCATTGAAATACCTTTCCAACGGTATATTACGGGGGTCAAACGGACATCTGTGCAAAGAGTTATGACCATTTTACTGAAGAGAGGCAGTGCAGTCCATATGGCAGAATACGGACGGCCCGTAAACTTGAAATACGGCCAGCACAGTGCTGGACGTAAACTGCATTTTCCAAAACATTATATGTTCGTTTATATCAGTTCAAGTCATTATTTTTCATTCCCTCAAACCCTAGAACGACCTCCTACTCTCCTCCAACATCAAGAACACCAAGGTAAGTCCATTCCAATTATTCCAACTCAATTCTAACATATATCCTTGTAATCTAAACAAGAAATAATCATTCCTAATCTAGGGTTTTCAAGAAAACCCATCTCAAGATTCAAGAATCAAGATTTAGGAAATCTTCTTCAAAATCCAAGTCTTTAATTCAAGTTTTGGAACAACTAAGGTATGTAGAACTTCCATCCACATGTGGGAATCTCTACGTTCTTCCCCATGATTCGTTTCGTAAAATATATGAAGTTCAAATCTTAGGGCATTAAACCCAACATATTGGTAGCCCGTAATTATGTATGTATGTACAAGAATTTTGTATCTATGTTCGTTATTGTATTCCTAATCTTCCATTACGGATATTAGGAATCCTAGCTAAATTCATGAATCATGAATTCTTCCTCATGTGTTCTCATTATGTTTATATGAAACTTTATGATTTCATCCAGCAAGTTACAAGCATGTTTTCAAGTCAAGTATATATATATATATATATGATTATGAACTATTGTTATTACTCATGCATCAAAAACATGTTTTGCAAGACTATGACAAGTTATCTTATGAAACTATATTTACAAGTTATGATTTATGAAAACCATGTACAAGCAAGTTATGATTTATGAAAACCATGTACAAGCAAGTTATGATTTATGAAAACCATGTACAAGCAAGTTATGATTTATGAAAATCATGTACAAGCAAGTTATGATTCATGAAAACCATGTACAAGCAAGTTATGATCATGAATACCATGTACAAGCAAGTTACGATTCATGATAACCATGGGCAGAAAGTGCCACTATTTTACATGTTCATGTTTGGGAGTTGCATTAATTACCGAGGAGGGCTTCAGATAGCCTAAAACTACGTAGCCACCGTAGGATGAGGATCGCTCCACCCATGTCCCGGACGATCTCTCATAATGACTGGATCCTTTCATACTTTATTAAATCTCATGTTCCCTGGCAAGGACTGAGTGTTCTGCTGGCGGGACGCAAGCACCAGACCATGGATCGGTTATAAGTTATTGCTCTCCCTACTTATGATATTTTTACCATGTTTTATATATATATATGTATGCACTCATGTTCATGTCCAGGTTTTCAGTTTCAATTCTTATCATGTTATTCCATGTCCCATGTTATTTCTTTCAGTTGTTTTACATACCAGTACATTCAATGTGCTGACGTCCCCTTTTTATTGCCCGGGGGCCTGCATTTCACGATGCAGGTACTGATATACAGGACGACACATCTACTCAGTAGGACAACATTCGTATCAGCTTATTGGTGAGCCCCATCTCATTCGGGGTTTAGACATTGTATTTCTTTATTTAGTTTTGCATCTAAAGGTATGCTGGGGGCCTTGTCCCAGTAAGTATGTTTTCCAGTTAGACTCATGATAGAGGTTTCATAGACTAGACAAGTCAGTTATGTTATGTCAGACATTCAGAGTCGTCTAGCCATTTTTGGCTCATTCATGTTATTTCCGCACTCATGTTTAAACAAGTATTTTTATTAAGTATTATGACTTATCACGTTTTATAAAGGCTCATCATGCATTCACGTTATATTTCCGCTCATGTATGCCTCATGATAGTTCAGCAAGCCATGTGGTTCGCTCGGTCACATGCAGTCAGGCACCGAGTGCCGTGTTACGTCCAGGCCATGGTTCGGGGCGTGACAAAACTTGGTATCAGAGCCTAGGTTCAAATGTCTTTAGGGAGTCTATGAAACCGTGTCCAGTGGGGTCACTTTTATATGTGTGAGGGCCCCATACATATAAGCAGTTGACCACCAAGACATTCAGGATTTGTCTCATTTCTTTCTACTCTAGATCGTGCCATGAAGCTTAGAGCAATAAGAAATTTCTCTTCCTCTCGAATTACGTACGTTTCGAATGCGCAGGAGATGAACAAATAATTTATGGTCCAAGTAAGGATGTTTACCCATAGGGGGTACAATTGTGCAGTACTTACTGGTAACGAATGAGACTTCAAGTGCTATTGAAAGTGGAATACAATGTAAGTTGCCCAAGAAGGGGTGTAGTGGAATGAATGGTATGTTGAATGATAATGATATTCTTGAGAAAGAAGAATGAAATACAACAGGGAGAGAATATCAGAGAAATTAGAAAAGGAGCTAAGTCAACAGGAAAAAGGTAAGTCATGGAGGATCTCAAGGAAGTAGTGGCACACAGTTTTCTATCGGAGGGCATCAGGACCCACTCTATCTGCAGTTAAAGATTGAAAGGGAAAATAAACAGGAAAGTGTAACAAGTACAGTTTGAGTTGGACATATGAGGTAAGTTCATCATTTTTATACTGTTGTTGAAATTGGGAGCCCTGTGTGGCTATGCTATGATATGATATATATATGTATACATGTTGGCCTTGCGAGGCGTTGTTGGTATTTCCTGCGTGCAGGTTTTGGGATAGTAAGAAATACAGAGGAAACTCTGCCAAAATTTTCCTAGAAATAGAAGGAGAACGAGATATAAGTTCGTAATATGTCTGGAAAAGTCATGTCAACAGTAATGATAAGATTTGACTAAGTTACGAGTGCAACTGACTTTGAGAAATAAGATTTGATTTCCTATTTAGATGAACACCTTGTGTGGGTGACAGTTCGGATACATCCGAATGTGTGTGAGAAAACAAAGGCTTAAGTTAAGTTCAGAATAGAGTGATTAGTGGAAGAAGAAATCAGCTAAAGCTGTAAGAGAGCAAACTACAGAAGAATAGCCTTTAAGAGTTGTCAAAAGAGGTTTTCCTAAGATTTACAAGTGTGAGCAGAGTTAAGTCGTTAAGATGGAGTATGCCAGTTATGAATACAGTAGCAACCCGTTCATGTAAGTAAATTTTGTTTTTCCCCATGAGGAATTGCTCCGATGTGAGTAAAAAAAAAAAAAATCAGTGTTGTAGAGTACAAAGGAATTACAGAAGATAAGGAATGTTAATTGAAATCCTATCAAAAGAGAATAATTTATAATTATGAGATGTTAGCCTTGGTCTAAGGGGGAGATGCATAAATCGCCAGTAAGTCCAGTGAGATAATTGAAGACCCGAAGGGTTAGTATGATATATGAAGAACCTCAGTTCAGTTAGGTTGGCATAATGGGATAGTCTCCATAGGGAATATGCCTAACCCGAAATGAGTAGAATGATCGTCGAGCAAATCATGTCAAGTTCAATTATTATCGATTAGGCGATCACAGAAAAGCTATAAGATTATGCCCAGATATGTGTCACAAGGATAGTGCCATTGCACGAGACTCTAATCCTTAAGGTGCTAGTCATAGACTTAGCGCACAACAGTACTATGAGTATTTTAGGAAGTATCTAAAATAAAGTATGGGAAGTATGGCTCATGATTTAGACAGATAAGATAAATATGGTGAAAGAAGTTCACCGCTTATCCAAGCTAGGAATTCGACTTTCAAGCTTCGAAGTAGGTGGAGTTGTTGCCCAGAACATGGCTTATTCCTCCTTAGTCATCGAAGTTAGAGAGAAGCAGTTTGGTGATTCCTACTTGCTGCAGATGAAAAAAAAGGATTCACGAATAGAAAGACTTAGCTTTTGAGAAGGAGGGAGATAATGGTACCTTGAGATATCAAGGCTGATTATGCGTTCCAGATGTTGATGGGCTCAGAGAGAGCGAATCATGTCAGAAGCTCACAACTCTAGGTATTCCATCCACCCAGGTTCCACTAAGATGTACCATGATCTTAAGGATATTTATTGGTGGAATGATACGAAGAAGAATGTGGCAGATTTTGTAGCTAAGTGCCTGAACTGTCAGTAGGTGAAAGCCGAACACCAGAGGCCCGGTGGCTTGGCTCAGAATATTGATATTCCTGTCTGGAAATGGGAAATGATCAATATGGACTTTGTATCAGGTCTACCTCGTTCAGCTATGAGGCATGATTTAATTTGGGTGATTGTGGACAGACTTACGAAGTCAACGCACTTATTGCCAGTTAAGACCCCAGATTGAACAGAAGATTATGCCAAGTCATATGTTAATGAAATTACCGGATTGTATGGGATCACAGTGTCCATTATTTCAGAGTTGGTGCTCAGTTCACAGTGAACTTTTGAAAATCCTTTCAGAAAGGATTTGGTACAGAGGTGAACCTTTGCACAGCTTTTCATCCTCAGACAAATGGTCAGACAGATACGTTATTCAGATCTCTGTTATAATATTCATGTTAGTTCAATACTCAGTTATCAGTCTAGTACTCACGTATTCATGCCAGTTCAGTATTCAGCTAATCCAATATTCAGTCAGCTCAGTATTCAGCTAATCCAGTATTTAGTCAGCTCAGTATACAGCTAATCCAGTATTCAATTAGCTCAGTATTCAGTCAGCCCAGTCTTCAGTCAGTACAATAGACATTCAGTTTAGTATCTCAGCAGTATAGTAATCTTGTATTCATTCAGTTCAGTAACCATGTGTCCTTGATTTCAATGGTAATTGGGATGACCACCTGTCTCTTATTGAGTTTACCTACAAAAAAAAAAAAAAGGGATTACCATTCTAGTATTGGTATGGCACTATTTGAAACCCTTTTTGAGCGAAGGTATAGATTACCAATTGGTTGGTTCAAAGTTGGTGAGGCAGAGTTTGTAGGACCAGATTTTAGTTTAGCAGGATATGGAGAAAGTCAAGTTAATATAGGAGCGTTGAAACGACTCAGAGTCACCAGAAGTCATATACAGATGTGAGGCAAAGGGAACTTAGAATTTTCAGTTGATGATTAGGTGTTCCTTAAAGTCTCACCTATGAAGGGTGTTATGAGATTTGGCAAGAAAGGGAAGCTCAATCCCAGATATATTGGACCTTACAGAATTCTACGAAAGGTCGGACTAGTAGCTTATGAACTTGAGTTGCCACAAGATTTGGCTGTTGTACAGTGTTTTATGTATCCATGTTGAGGAAGTGTATAGGAGACCCATCGTTGGTTGTTCTTGCTAATGCTATAACAGTTAAGTATGACCTCACCTATGAGGAGATCCCCATAGCCATTCTTGACCGTCAAGTTCGCAAGTTGAGAACTAAGGAAATAACATCAGTGAAAGTCCTGTGGGGGAGTCAGAAAGTTGAGGAGGCTACATTTGAAGCCAAGGAGATATGAAATCCATGTACCCACACTTGTTTAAGCCCGCAGAAGAGATTTATGATGAAACACCAAGATTTTGAGGTATGTAAGCTTTCTTTTCACACTTTTGGTCGTGTGTGGCCAATTTATAGTGCTATTGTGATGTAGCCCTGTGAGGCAATGATATTATGGGTTGTTGTGACAGGTTGGTAGTGCCATATTACAGGAGAAACTCTGGCAAAATTTTTGTCGAATCCCGAATGTTTAACATTCGAGGACGAATTCTCCAAAAAAAAAAAAAAAAAAAAAAAAAAAAGGGAAGAATGTTACACCTTGGAAATTTCCCCGTTAGCGTACTGTGAATAGACCCACGAAGGGTATTACGTGTACGACATGTTGACGAGTAAGAAGTAATGACTCTAAATGAGATTTCAAAGACATTTGTGGTAGGAGACGAAAGTTGTTAAGGAAAGCAAGGTATATGTTGTATGTCGGGCAAGAATTACGAGAATCGAATTAATGATGGCTTAATGACAATTTGGAGAAGGGTTATAATGTCTCTTATGTATTCATGCCTCACGTTTCACGTTCAAGTTCATATATTCGCTATTCATGTCTCATGTTTAGGCACTGACGTTTTCATAAAACTATGTCATGTCAGTTTTCATGCCCCATGTTATGTCTCATGTTTCACGCTCATGTCATGTATTCATCGCTCATGTTTCATGTCTCATGCTTCAGTATCCATGTTTCCATGTAATCACACATTCAGTTCTCATGATCCATGATCATGCTCCCACGTAAACATGCCAAGCTCTTATGTTTTATGTCGTCTTTCATTCATGTTCATGTATTCAAGCCATGTCCAGCCATATCCTTAACCATGACCCATCATTCGAGGACGAATGATCCCAAGGGGGAGATATTGTAACACCCCGTACTTTTAACGAAAGTTTTGACCACGATCCTAGACTTAGAACATCACATAAAGAATGTGAGAATTGAAATTTTTCCGTTCAGTTGTGATATGGTGGTTTACGCCCATGAACAGTGGTCATATTTCAATTTACGACCATGAACAGTGCCCGTAAACTGAAACCAAGAATTTCTGAACATTCTGGAATTTGACATTTTGAGGTCATATGGTTAAATACGGACCGTATTTCACTTTACGGCCCGCATTTCAAAACTTGTTTGGAATTTGGGAAAACTTCCTTGATGAAAGTTGTAGAGAATTGAAATACCTTTCCAACGGTATCTTACGGGGGTCAAACGGACATCTGTGCAAAGAGTTATGGCCATTTTACTGAAGAGAGGCAGTGCAGTCCATATGGCAGAATACGGACCGTATTACAGTTTACGGCCCGTAAACTTGAAATACGGCCAGCACAGTGCTGGACGTAAACTGCATTTTCCAAAACATTATATGTTCGTTTATATCAGTTCAAGTCATTATTTTTCATTCCCTCAAACCCTAGAACGACCTCCTACTCTCCTCCAACATCAAGAACACCAAGGTAAGTCCATTCCAATTATTCCAACTCAATTCTAACATATATCCTTGTAATCTAAACAAGAAATAATCATTCCTAATCTAGGGTTTTCAAGAAAACCCATCTCAAGATTCAAGAATCAAGATTTAGGAAATCTTCTTCAAAATCCAAGTCTTTAATTCAAGTTTTGGAACAACTAAGGTATGTAGAACTTCCATCCACATGTGGGAATCTCTACGTTCTTCCCCATGATTCGTTTCGTAAAATATATGAAGTTCAAATCTTAGGGCATTAAACCCAACATATTGGTAGCCCGTAATTATGTATGTATGTACAAGAATTTTGTATCTATGTTCGTTATTGTATTCCTAATCTTCCATTACGGATATTAGGAATCCTAGCTAAATCCATGAATCATGAATTCTTCCTCATGTGTTCTCATTATGTTTATATGAAACTTTATGATTTCATCCAGCAAGTTACAAGCATGTTTTCAAGTCAAGTATATATATATATGATTATGAACTATTGTTATTACTCATGCATCAAAAACATGTTTTGCAAGACTATGACAAGTTATCTTATGAAACTATATTTACAAGTTATGATTTATGAAAACCATGTACAAGCAAGTTATGATTTATGAAAATCATGTACAAGCAAGTTATGATTTATGAAAATCATGTACAAGCAAGTTATGATTCATGAAAACCATGTACAAGCAAGTTATGATCATGAATACCATGTACAAGCAAGTTACGATTCATGATAACCATGGGCAGCAAGTGCCACTATTTTACATGTTCATGTTTGGGAGTTGCATTAATTACCGAGGAGGGCTTCAGATAGCCTAAAACTACGTAGCCACCGTAGGATGAGGATCGCTCCACCCATGTCCCGGACGATCTCTCATAATGACTGGATCCTTTCATACTTTATTAAAGCTCATGTTCCCTGGCAAGGACTGAGTGTTCTGCTGGCGGGACGCAAGCACCAGACCATGGATCGGTTATAAGTTATTGCTCTCCCTACTTATGATATTTTTACCATGTTTTATATATATATGTATGCACTCATGTTCATGTCCAGGTTTTCAGTTTCAGTTCTTATCATGTTATTCCATGTCCCATGTTATTTCTTTCAGTTGGTTTACATACCAGTACATTCAATGTGCTGACGTCCCCTTTTTATTGCCCGGGGGCCTGCATTTCACGATGCAGGTACTGATATACAGGACGACACATCTACTCAGTAGGACAACATTCGTATCAGCTTATTGGTGAGCCCCATCTCATTCGGGGTTTATACATTGTATTTCTTTATTTAGTTTTGCATCTAAAGGTATGCTGGGGGTCTTGTCCCAGTAAGTATGTTTTCCAGTTAGACTCATGATAGAGGTTTCATAGACTAGACAAGTCAGTTATGTTATGTCAGACATTCAGAGTCGTCTAGCCATTTTTGGCTCATTCATGTTATTTCCGCACTCATGTTTAAACAAGTATTTTTATTAAGTATTATGACTTATCACGTTTTATAAAGGCTCATCATGCATTCACGTTATATTTCCGCTCATGTATGCCTCATGATAGTTCAGCAAGCCATGTGGTTCGCTCGGTCACATGCAGTCAGGCACCGAGTGCCGTGTTACGTCCAGGCCATGGTTCGGGGCGTGACACTAAACACACAAGTTGTAAGATCTTTCAGTAAATTTATCTCTTATTGTAGTGTTGTAGAATTCTAACTCTCAAATAGTCCACTTGCGACTTGATATACCAGTTGGAACTACCATTGTTAACAGCAAGACATCTCTGACGAAGTAGTCCAGACCTGAATCATTACAAGACAATCACCAGTTGTTGTCAATTTGATTTCTAAAGATCCTCTGTTCTCTATCTTGTCATGAAAAATAATGGGGCCTGTTCATCTTCAGGCACAATGGCTGATAACCATAAATTCTTGAGAATGAGTTGCACAGCAAGACCATGTGATACTTCTTGTGTTATCGTCAATCAATAGTGCAACAAATGCCTCTTCACCAGTGAAATTCTAAATAAGGTTGGCATGTTTTCTCTTATTATTCTTATATAAATGGATAGACAGTTTGCATATGTTGTGGTCCCTGAAATCATCATATGGCATCTTCCATATTTATGGATTTGATTTTGAGAGATCCTTTGCTCCATGTATGAGAAAAAAGTAGGACCTAGTGTTCTTGAACTTATATGAGCTGAAGTAATTAATCATGTCAATTAGCTGGAAGACAAGACCATGTGGTAATTGATATGTCATTGTCTTTTACTGACGCCCAACCCAAATGGCTCTTCACCACGTATCAGGAGATTTTATGACTTGCTTTTTGCTTATATAAACATGTTTTCAGAAGAAGCCACCACCACAACAACTCCTCCACAAAACCAGAGAACTACTCAAAGATTTTCCTTTGCTTTCTGAATATTTTGTAATTCTTCTCTTGATCATTTGCTCATCTTAAATAAAAGATCATGGTTATCTGTGTTCCTCGTGTAATCAAGAAATCTTCAACATCCTTGGATGTTCCCAAAGGCCATTTTGCTGTTTATGTTGGGGAGAAGCAGAGGAAGAGATTTGTGATCCCCATATCATACTTGAGCCAGCCTTCATTTCAAGACTTGCTAAGTCAAGCAGAGGAAGAATTTGACTTTGACCATCCAATGGGCGGTGTAACAATTCCCTGCTCAGAGGACATCTTCATTGGCATCACTTCTCAATTTAGGATTTAAGTATGTAATTGAGATCATTTTTACTTTTTAGATCTCACAATTTTGTATACTAAAGTAGGAGATCCATATTGTACAGTTGGTTAATTAGAAGCTATATGAAGCTTAGCACCACAAAGATTGGTGCTTTTTGACTCACAAAGACTAATTCAAAGAATACAGATACAACATTATCTTCTCTCACTAAATGTATCCGATTCTTTTTTATCTTTAAGCTTTTCAAGATAAAATTTCAAACTTAGTTTAATTTAACTTGTATGCATGATTTGTAAACATCAGTCAATATTATTTAGTTGATATTTTATATTACCAAATCAGAGTTTTCTTTAGACAATTATCTGGAGCATTGTATTTCACTTTTATCCGACACTGAAAGAAAGTATACATCATTATTGCATAATAGAAAAATCCTCTTGGTTTTTGAACTTTTTTATATGGTAGGTGAAGTTTGTGAGAAAATTTAACAAGTCAATCCAACACCTAACACTCCTTACCTTAAGATCAGAGTAAGTTACAAGAGTGTGAGAACGGGTTTACTACAGGTTGACAGTATCATACAGAATTTTTACATTTAACATGCTTGAAGCTAGACCATGTTGCAGCCCATCACTAAAAAGATCAACATATTTTGCCACAGCAAGAACCCTGAGAGTCATTGCAGTGTTTCATGCCCTGTATAATTATAATGAGTTAAAATTATATACAATGACATTAAAAGAAATTACACTTTAATTTAATCGCTTTAACAAGTCACTCTAATCTATAGGTTACCATGTCAGGCTACACATGGAAAGTTACCTCTTGTTATAATTTAAATGACTATCAGTAAACTCTTATAGTTTTACTGTACCTTTTGAGATCTTTGTCCCTAGTACCATATAAGCCATAGTCCTGGCTGTTCATAAATACTTAGAAGTTTGGTATACTAGGAATCTGCTGTTCAAAGTCAAGTTATTGTTGGATTATATAATATGTTCAACTCAAGGTGCACTGTGCCAATTGACTTTCTCGACAAATTTCAGCCAGAATGTTGTTCTTGTGGATTAGTACCAGTCTATTATCATAATTGCATACCAGATTAAGATAAGCTTCTGCATTCTTCTCTTGGTTGTTTCCTACAAAATTTAGTACTGAGGTCCACAGATGCTCAGCACTGGCACAACACAAGTAGACACTGGTTGGTTTTGCTCTTCTTTGACTAGAAACATTGCATGACCCATGACCATCTTATCGATAAATGAATCTGGAGAAATATTCCAACTTATCCAAATCACTATTATTCAAATAATAATGATCCTAATTTGACCATTTTATAGGTAACTTTAAATCTTCAACTGCAATACCACTTGGAACCATAAATAATGTACTTTTTTTCATAAGAACCAACTTGTATCCTGAGCCATCGCTTTAGCAATATGGGCGATCAGATTTTGTCTAAAAGTATCATAGCTAGATAAGCATTTCATTATCAATCATTCGAATACTGACTACAACTTGTTGATTCAACATCAAGAAATGGCTACTCCCTAACTGTACCATTTTCAAGAAGATGAGGTTTCTATCTGTTGTTTGTTGTGAATATCAATGGGGCCTTCTTTTAGACAGAGTTGCAAAGTCTAAATAGTCTGATAATTAGTTGGAAGGCTTACATGTGCTATTGTCTCTAAATAGTGCTGCACCAAAACTCAACCACACAAGTAATCTGTAACTAGTGCCACATAATGCCTATCTAATGCATATAGTAGGATTCTACAACTTTTCATTGCCCTATATAAACACATACAAAGAAGGGTTTACCATATCAGCTCTCACCAAAACTTGAAATCATACAAAGCTTTCCTCTGCTTTCAAAGTCCTTACAAGTTCTTCCCTTCCTTATTTGCTCATCTATATTGAACTAAACAACCATGGATATCCGTATGCCTCGTATAATCAAGAAGTCTACTGCAGCTAGAGACGTTCCGAAAGGCCATTTTGCTGTTTATGATGGGAAGAAGCAAAAGAAGAGATTTGTGATCCCCATATCATTCTTGAATCAACCGGAATTTCAAGACTTGCTTAGTCAAGCTGAGGAAGAATTTGGCTTTGATCATCCAATGGGTGGTGTCACAATTCCCTGTAGCGAGGATGTTCATTAATCTTACTTCTCGCTTGAGTAGGTTCTGAGGTTTTTCCTTCCACAGTTTTGTAAAGAACTAACCTTTCTAGTTTGTACATTAGAAGAATTAGGAAAGACTCATTATTCATACCATATTACTGAAATTAGATAGAGGGGACTACTGTCAGCTGCGACATTAGATCCCAATTTTAGATGTAATTATCAGTAGTAGCTGATGTCAGAAAGGCATACAGCACATTTTTTAGCAAATGAAATCTGTTCAGATTCATACTTTGGTCATTTGGATTTTCAGTATTATGACTCCATTCTTCATAACATGGGAATTGGAGCTTCTAAAGTGTTAAAGTCTACGTTAATTAACCAGGGGCGGTCCTATGTGGTTTCAAGTGGGTTCATATGAACCCACTTCGTTGAAAAATAACACTGTATATACATGTATATTTAATCTGTTTTTAAAAAATATATATGTATATACAATGTTATTTATATATTTCTTATATATTGAACCCACTTGGTAAAAATCCTAGGTCCGCCACTGTAATTAACTCTAAAGAAGACACCTTATCCTGAATACTGAAATAATATGTTAATAACAGCAACATACCCAGTATAGTCTCACATGGTGGGGTCTGGGGTACCTTGTGGGATACAGAGGTTGTTCCGATAGACCCTCGGCTCAAGAAAAGGTAATAACAACAAACTAAACTATATACCTGCAGCAGAAATTCAAAATATCAACGAACTGACATTAGTAGATCACACTCCATCAGACATGTTCCATCAATGCTGTCTTTAAAACAAATCTCTGGCTGGATCAGCTGGATAACTTGGGATAATCTGATCAGCAAAGTTGATCAAGTCATCTGATTAAAGCAGTTCAACAGCTGAATCTGCAACACCCTGATGTTCAGATCAATTATGCAGATTACTCCAAAGCATTCATGCTAATTCTTAAAAACCATGGATTTCTGGGATTCAAAATGAAAACGTTAATGAAGGCATGTCTTGATAGGACTTCGTATCGACATTAGGAAGGATTTGGACAGACTCCTGAGGCGTTGGAGAACCTGACGGATAAAACTGGCACTAGTCTAAGCCAGTCTTCTATATTCAATTCTGTCATATAACATTGGTTTTTTTCCTAGTCAGTTTGATTCAAAGGTTAGGCCCTCGTTGCTTCATATATACAGGGGAATGCCCTCTTAACTTCTGTGAAAAACTAACAATTCTTTTGACTCATCCCTTTGTTCTATTGGTATGTGATGATTGATAATACTTTTCTTTTTTGAGAACAAATGTTTACTAGAAACCATATTAATGATAGAAGTTGCCTACTAGATGTATACTTAAACATGATTAACTCTGATTTCACTGAATGAACCTCCTCCTCCTAACACACTTGCTTTGGGTCGGTAAGGGGTGGAATTACTATGGGCAAGCGAGCTAATCCAGGAACACGACGAATCAAAACACTTGTAATTTTAGGAATCAAAGTGTCTTGATCAACATAATCACCATGTAAGTCAAGTATTAGCAAAACAACAACTATGTGTCGGAAAAATTAAAGGCATGGAAACCTGAAATCTTAAAGGAAATCCACAACTTTGCTACAAATTTAACACAAACAAACGTCTAATTGGCAGAGACAAACTAACTGTGATTCTTTTCTAATAAGCGGTCGGAGGAGCACAGGCTGAACGAAAATATTTTATTCAAAAACTCATAAATCTTTTAATGCTTTCTACAATCTTCACACAATGAAAATAGGTAGCAGCAACCATATATATAGTAGTACGAAATCAAAACATATTCGTTTATTTGACTCTAAATTTTAACTAGACATGAACTAAAATATCAAACTATACTAATTAATTTGATTTCCTACAGCTTTAAATTTTTAAGTTTTTCAACAGGGGGGGCTAAATCCATAAGCTGATCTTTTGCGCGAGCTTCAGCAACACGTTGCAGAAAATAGGCATGGTAAGGATTGGAAGCATGGACGGAACTGTAGCTCAAATGACCAGGATTATTTAGCATATTATGCTTCTCGAGCCTTGCCACAAGCACTGCACTCCTTCAATTAAACTCATAAGACGTTGTTCCCGAAGAACTTCAGTGACACGGTGCTTATAATAGGGATGATAACGATCCGAAGCATCAAAGAAACTAAAACTAGGATCACCAGGGTGACTAAACATAATCTTCTCCTCCCAATCTTCCCCTAACTCAGCCACACGCGGTGCAATCTTGTCAACAAGAAGCCTAATATTTTCTGGAGGAACAATGTATGATGGATGATCTGCGATGATCTGCCATTCCGCAAGAGTTTCAAGAAAAGATGAGCGCACAAACTTTGAATATCTGTGTAAAGAAATACAGTTACGAATACGGCTTATATAGGTTTTCGGAAACCGACTCGACTTTATTTTGTCACTTTAAAATAACTCAAATTTTAAAACGGAAAAGGATCATATTTGACTTTGGTCTCAGAAAAAGAATATATTTGCTATTAGTTATATTTTTTTAATATATTTATTTTTACCTCTGAACCATTAATTTCCCTTGTCCTTACCTTTTTTTCTACGTTAATATTATTTTGGGGAAATATCAAAAATATATGATCCAACACAAGAAATTACATTCACGTAGCAATATGCTTTAAGTTTATCCGCATAGTCACTTTTCTCCTCCTCTACAGCCGCACCGACCCACCAAAATGAGCATCACCTACTCCCACGCCATCAATTTAAACCCGAGCCATCCATTTAACCGAACCTATTTACAACATAAACCCATCCACCCAATTTGCATGCTAAAAGAAGAAGCACCTATTGATGATCCTATTCTTCATGAAGCTGGGCTACCAAAGATCAACCACACATACCGGGAACAGAATAGGATAACAGATTTGCTAGCAAAAGAAGGAGCCAAACGAAAGTTTTTAAAAAGCTTAAGTTGAAGGCTGTTCCTTTGGTGTTTGTGAATGATGCTTTTTGAACTAACTTCATAGAAAGTACATTTAACAGGGAAATTTTGGCTTGTGATATTAATAGCCAAAATCCACAAGTTTGCATGCCTCCAAAAAATTAAATATTATATAAATATCCAGTTTACTAGTAAAAAAAAAAAACTCATCAAAATTGACAAGTAACGTGACATTAGACCAACTGCTCCAGAATTCTCTGTTGGTCACAATGGGTGCGGTTATCTATCGAGAATTTTTGTTGAAAAATTGTCATGAAATAAGGTTATTGTCCCTTATACCCTTTACAGAGAGAAATGCGTCAAATGTCAAATTTCCCTTAATCATTTTATTGTTCTTACTCTTTAGCCACATCACTAATGAGTTAAAGACTTTTGGAAAAAGGGAATTTACCCCTCTACTTTTGAAAATTGCTTACATTTACTCTTCTTTATACTATCATGTCAAAGTCTATCCCTGTCGTTATATTATCCGACCAAATTTACCCATCTACTATTAAAAGATTTAATTTTACCCTCTATTATATTATCAGTACATATATACACCTAATGTTATAAAAATGGCTCAAATTAATAAAAATAATATTAATACTAGACATAAATTTACCACTTTTTGAAGTTTATAGTTGCTATTGCTGGATTCGTTGGATTTGCTATTGAGCCATACGAAATAAAACGGGCGAAGTGTATATGTAGCCTATTTCAAGATACCAGTTTAAGTCATCACCAAAGTTCTTATATTTTTGCAAGTTTAACTACTTTAAATCAAGGCCTTAAATCAATTCATGCGCACAAATTTAAAGTTCTGATATATCCTTTGAAGTTTGTCTTGCCAAAGCTTAACTACAGATAATTTGGAAGCAAACAAATTTCAAAATTTTTGCATGAAGTTCAGGCATATATGATTGAACTCCAAGCATTTGCGCATGAAGTTCCGGCATCGCATGTCTCTTAAATATCAATATGTCAAATTGAAAGTACTTTATATAGTCAAGATTCATCTCTTCTGATATTTTCAAGCTTTTTCAATATCCACTTTTTATTGTTTAAAATTCAAAATTCACTTCTTCAATCTTGCGAAAATTATAATTTTAGATGAAGTATTAATTCCAACAACAATGTGAATTTAAACTTTTTATTACACAGTTTGTCTTTGATATGCGTTTATCCGAGGTTCAGTCTAACAAAAATTTGAAGTAATATAGCAGATTTTTTCACCTTTTGTTCTTTGCTTCGGACAAGCTGTGAAGAATAGAAATAATTTTGAGAGAAAGGGATTTGGTGGAGCTTTTTCCGGCGTTTTACCGCAGCTCCGGTGGCGGCGGTGGTAGTGATGATAGCGGGGTTGGAATTTGTGAGTGAGGGAGAAGGGTATAGAATTTGTGATGAAAGAATGTGGTGCTGACATGGCAATGACGTGGTGCTGAAAAGGCAATGACTTGGCGCGTGTGTAATGCACCTTCCATTGTGAAATGGTATTATAAACTTAGGGTGGTATTAATTTCACTTCATACTAGATAAGGGGGTATATAAATACATGTTAAGTTTAGTTGCTAAAGTGAGTTTTGAGGCCAAGTTTAGGGGGGGAATGATGTCTTTTCTCGTAAATATACTAAGATGGTATCACGGAGGACTGTTTTAGTCCTTCTCTTAGTCCTCTATGATACCATCGTGATATATAAATATACTGCGATAATATCACTAAGAGGAGGGGTTTGGCCGAGGGGTATGTCGGGTAAATATTTCCAGCCGGTGGGGATAGAAGCAAAAATAGTTTGGGAGGGGGCGTGAGTGGGTAAATATATTGTATTTTGGGGGCAATTAGTGATGTTTTCCCTAATTTTTTTAAATGGAAAAGGGTCAAATATACCCCTGTACTATCAGAAAAGGGTTAAATATACCCCTCATTATACTTTGGGTCCAAATATACCATTCATGTTATACTTTGGGTCCAAATATACCATTCCTGTTATACTTTGGGTTCAAATATTCCCCTCCGTTAAACTTTGGGTTCAAATAATATATCCCTCCGTTATACTTTGGGTCCAAATATACCCCTCCTCCGTTAAAATTGTCCATGGTGGACATGAGATATGACGTGGCACTGACAACTCGGTGAGGTGGACACCACATGACATGCCACCTCACCACCCTAACCCATTTATGTTATGCCCCGTACATTTATACGACAAATTATCCGCAAGCAAATCGACTCAAGTTAAAGAAGGAATTATTTTCGGACATGAAATAAGAGCTTTTAATTTTCAACTTTGATTATCACAAAAATTGATTAATTAAAGTTAGACAAGTAAATTAGTGGGACATGTGTCAATGTTAAGGGCTACTTATATAAGGCATAAGATGACTTATATTCCTCCATTATTCACAAAACTCATCCATCAAAGTAGAGTTAGTGAGAGAAGCTCTCAAGCTTAGAGAGAGAGAGAAGTTCCCGGCGCTACTATTCACGACGGCGCACTGTTCACGGCGCCGCCACTGTTCACGCGTACTATTCAATTATGAGAAATTGAAATTAAGTGATTTTTATATAATTTTTATGCAATTATGAAAGTAAGATGCTAAATGTGAACTATGGTTGTTATTAATGAATTTGGAAGAAAACAATGCGATTTGGTAGTTTCGTTGCAATTGTAGAAGTTTCGAATGGAATATGGAAATGGGCGGAATGGTTCGAATCCTTGGATATTGTTTAAAATGTTATTGAAATATGTTTGGGTAATCTTGAGTTAGTTGATGAATATGGAAAAAAAAAATGTTGATATTAGTTGGATGGTGTGAAGTTAGAATGGAAGAGTTACATTATGTGGAAAGGAAGGGAAAATTTTTGGATTGTTGGAAATGTTGTATGAATTGCTTAGAATGTCTTTAAGTATTGTTGGTATGGATTCGGGTTAGTATTTAAATATATATAAGCATCGATGTTGGCTTGAAAGTAAGTCGTCGAGTTGAATTTATGAAAGTTGTTGAATGATGTAAAAAAGAGTTACTATTATTATTTTGCCTTTCGAATTGGTTATCAATGTTACTAGGTTGGTTATTGTGGTTGTTGTTGTTGATTTTGAGCGAGATAAATTCTCGGGATGGCCTATTTACAGGGGAAGTGCTGCCGAATTTTCTGTAGAATTTAATGATTAGTTTGGAATGAATGGCTTAAGTGCCCTTAGCTAATGATTGGATATTCGTTGGCATATTTGTAGACCTTGGGGAGCCCGAGGCGTAGATTGGGATTTACTTTAGATTGGCTATCTTGGAGTGCGTACGAGGTATGTAAAGCATCCTCCTTTTTTTTTTTTGGCATGTCTTAGTTTTACATAGGCTAGATTAAAGCCTTAAGGAAATTCCAAATCCGAAATCCGAGCATGATATGATATATATTCCTTGGCACTCTTATGTATGATTTGATGAAATATGAACCATTATGTTTTTGAAAGAAGTGATTTCCAAACTTTGTACAAAAAGGTTTCACTTTAATGAATTTCGTAATTTTTGAATGCATATCTTTCGCATAAAGGCTCGGATTGTTCCAACATTTTCATAAGAGTTTGCATTATGTATAATGAGTATGTTTTCCATAAGCGGGCCTGACTTGGATAAATACCCGTCCGTGGGGCCCGCGACGTTCCTTTATGTAATTCGAGAACTTTTGAAAGAATTCGTTATGACTATTATTTCGATTTTTCAAGTATGATCAGTTTACTTATGTTTGGGTTCATGATAATGATTTTATGCATATGACTACTCACGACTCTACTCGTGCGTTCTGTTATATCTTTCGCCGGTTCCCGGGCCGGTTCTGCTATCGTGAGCATTTTGATATACTCCGGAGTTATGCTGTGTTATGGTTCTCCGAGCTACTCGCTAATGAGGGTCGGGTTCCACATATATTTGGTGTTATGCTGTGTATGGCGTTATGTTGTGATGTGATATGTGACGGGGATACGGAGATTTGAAACTTTCTGGTGTTATGCTGTGTTATGACGCCATCGACGGGAGGGCGACCATATTCTTCTGTACCCTACGCATGACTTACATGTTTGAAACTAAACATTTTGATATGATTGGATTTGTACTTATGTTCGGCACTTCTGCTTCGTTTATGTCTCAGGTTTGTTTTCTGTATATTCTGCTTTGCATACTCAGTACATATTTCGTACTGACCCCCTTTCTTCGGGGGGGCTGCGTTTCATGCCCGCAGGTACAGACGCACAGTTTGGTGATCTACCCATTTAGGACATCCTCTTCTGCTGTTTGGAGTGCTCTTCTCATTTCAGAGCACACATTTTGGTATACATTTGTTCGCTATGTATATATGTATTTGTTCAGGGGTACGGCGGGGCCCTGTCCCGCCATATGATTCGGTTTGTCTGTTTAGAGGTCTGTAGACGTATTTGTGGGTGTGTGTGCCTACTTCTGTACAGTTGTGTTTATATGATTCTATTCGTTATGGCAGCCTTGTCGGCGTGCATTCGTATATGTGTTTTGGGCTGTTGTACCATTTGATAGCCTTGTCGGCTTTTGGTACATTTGATAGCCTTGTCGGCTTTTGGTACATTTGATAGCCTTGTCGGCTTTTGATACATTCGATAGCCTTGCCGGCTTTTTGATATATGTATATGCATATGGTTGCGTTTGAAATATGTCTAAGACAGTTTGATATAATTTGAGGCAGCGTGTGATATTTGTGCCTATATACGTTATCTGTATGTGATTAGATTTGGATAAGTATGTTACGATTTGATATGTTTGTCTATT
Organism: Lycium barbarum; assembly: GCF_019175385.1. Taxonomy (NCBI): domain Eukaryota; kingdom Viridiplantae; phylum Streptophyta; class Magnoliopsida; order Solanales; family Solanaceae; genus Lycium; species Lycium barbarum. The sequence goes on along the minus strand of NC_083342.1, from coordinate 135,070,256 downwards.
TGGGTGTCCAAGTAGGGCACCAGTCGCGGCCCACGGGGCTGGGTCGTGACAATTTACCCCTCTCTTCCCCGACCATGTAGATTAGAACCGCGCGGCCACTTCACTATTGTAGGACTGTATGAAATATTTATTTTCTTTAAACAAAATAAATATTCACTATTTTGATTTAATATACTCTAAAAATAGAACTAAAGATATGATCTAAAAAAATAAATCAGTTGTTAAATTAACTTATAGTCTTTGATGGTTAAAATTGATTCACATCCGATGTTTACACTAAATTATACTAATCAATATGTAACTAATTAATATTTACAGATAAGAATGTATATAAATACATGTGTCAACTATTTGTTAGTTTGGTGTAAACACGGATAAATTCTTACCATCCGCTTTTTATAAGTCTTTAGTTATGAGATATGTTCCAAAGGAAGCAAAGTTACCATTTCCAATTTTATTAAGCTAATTAGATTAATATACTCAGACAAATAAGATAATAATTAAAGTAATTAATTTTTTCATACCAACCGTGCACCGCGCATATACGAATACTAGTATAATTAAAAATCCATTATATGTAGGAGAGGAGTGCCCCTATATATTATATTATTTATATATGTATATAATAGGTGAGGGTGGTGAGTTCTTTTTGTTAGGAATACATTAATATTATTTGAGGCAAAAGTTAAAACCCTCGGGCGATATCTCCCTCACAGCTCAGGTCAGCTCAGGTCAGGTGTGTATACTGTAAAATATCACCCCTTTTGTTATATATGTACAATTAACTGCTGACTAGAATAGTACAGTAAAATAATTCTGGATCGGAGTGGTTTTTTATTTTTTATTATGGTGAATGATGATATGAAAATTGTTGTTATAGGAGGTAGATAAACGAGAATGGACACGGATAGACCTATCACAAAGAATATGACAACAGAGACTGAGAATGAGGCTACAAATTGCCCTCTGATTACAACAATTGGTCATCCACTGTAATCTTTTTTAGGGAAAATTCTGATGAGGTAACGGTGTATGCTTTTGACTGTGACCACTGCATCATGTACTACGTTGTGTCCCACAAACGGATGAAGTTTCTTTATAGGTATCTGGGATATATTGCTGGTGATTGTAAACTCTACTTTGTTGGTCACCTCATAATTGATGAGGAGACTGAGGAGCTATCTTACACTTGTGATGTCCATGTTTATGATATTCCCTCTAGGCAATGGATACAAGACTTCCCAAAGTTGAAATATCAAAAGCGCGCTCCGTTTGTGTGTTTCCTTGATGGGAAGCTTTATGTGCTTTCTAGTGGTTCCCCATATATACCACTATCACACTTTGAGATGCTTGATATCAATAATCTTTTTCAAGGATGGGTTTCTCTCTCTGAACCGACGGCTCTTGTTTATGAAAACTTGCTCGCCTGTCACCATGCTAAGATTATTGACTACTCCAACAAGATGCTCTACGCCAAGTTGCTTGATGATTACTGCACAGATATATATGGTTACAGCGTGGATCATAAGGAGTGGCACACGTCTGCGCTTGACATGCAAACTTTGCCCTATCGCTCACGTAATTTATTCAAAGCCAGCTGGTCGAAACATTGTGTGATTGTAGAAGATCACTTGTATCGATTTCAGGTGTTCCAGTACTCTAATGGACCACCCGAGCTATTTTAGTCCTTCGTGATTTGGGGCATAAAATAGAGCGGCTTTACACTTATTCAGTAGAGCGCATTTATGTGGATGATATTCATTCTGATGATGATCCACCCATCACTGGACAGTGTCTTGTTGATATCTCCAACATTGTCGACCCACTCGTGCTTAAGGATTCCTCTGCTGTTGGCTATCTAGTTTCTCTAGGCAGGAGGAATTCATGTCTAAGGTTTTTTTTTTGGCTATCATGTACAACTGTAAGCCTTGTTCTAAACCTGACGAAGGTCATATATATCAATATTTAAGTACATGCACGTTTGAGCTGACACCAAGTTCCAGGAGAGAGAGTTCTACTGAATCATTCTTTGCCAAACGCATTTCCTACAACTCCCCGCATATAGAGGTGCATCCAAGCCATCATGCCTTCAACAAGTTATGTAAGTTTCACCCCTTCCACTTGCAATTGCATGGTTGCACAATCAATGTGAAGTTTGTTCTTTATTATATATAATAGTTTAGTTAACACATGCATAAATCCATCTAATTATGTTGGAGCTAGAATTGCAGAAATCAACACACTTTTCACCTTCACATTCGTTCTTATTAATGAGGGGAAGGCATTTTTTCCTTGTACAACCAACCAGTTCGTCGTTAGAGTTCTTCCTCAGTTATTAGTGCCACTCATGCTTACCTAGTTTTCAGGTCTTAAGTATGACCTACATTTTGTCTAGGTTGTTTTGGTCATTGCCATCATTAGCTTTCCTAAGTATTTACTTCCTTTTATTTGACCACAGGTGAAGTCAAAGATGATTGAATCGTCCAATTGGCAGCAACTATAATCTAGCTCCTGATTGGGTAAGCCTTTTCTTAGTTGCATGTACCTTAGAACCTTGATCTAGAAGAAGGTTATTCCTCAACTGAAATGTTAATGAACTGAATGCTAGGAATCAATTTCTTTTTTTCCATTTTATATTATTAAATGAAATGTTAACTTCTATCTTATACAATTTTGATTCTCCAACCACAAGCTTCTTTCTACTGTCTGCACTTCCTCTTTCTCCTCTAAAAGCAAAAGATGCATATTCTTTTAATATTGTAAGGCCAAGAGAGTGTTAGGATTTAAATCCCAAATCCGACCTTTGTAAGCAGGTTCTCAGGAAAGATTGGAGGGTCACAACTGGACCACTTAAATACCAACCTCCTTAGACAGAACCTACTTACGCCGTGATGTAAGCGAAGAATAAATAGCACACACAGATTTATAGTGGTTCACCCTCAATGTGAGAGCTACGTCCACGTTGCTGCTGCAGATCTTATTAAAGAAGAAATATTACAAGTGTTTACAACACTCAACCTCACAACCCCAATCCCAATTACACTCAAGAATTTTACCACAGAAAATTCTCTCAAAGACCTTCTCTTACTTAGGCCTTTCACTAAGAGTATTTCTCTTAGATTTTTTCTCTCTTGGGATGTGTATAGCAAATGATCTTAATGATATCTTACAAATGAACCATAAGCTACCTATTTATAGGAATGAATTTCCTATGATGAGGTAAGCGCTTACATCACGACTATTATGAGGTAAGCGCTTACATCACGACTATGTGAACAAAAGAATTGACTTGTTTGGCCAATTCCACACCTAACAAATCTCCTACTTGAAGACTAATTTTAATTTGTCTTCACACTTTGATCGATGCAGCAGCTCTTTCCTACTTTCATACTTCGTGCAGGCCAACTGAAGTTGAGCATAGCTTCAGTTTGTCTATCGTCACTGCCTTTGTCAGCATGTCTGCTGGATTCTGACTCCCTGCGATCTTCTCAAGCACCAGCGCTCCATCTTCCAAAGCTGATCTAATGAAATGGTACCGGAGTTGTATGTGCTTCGTTCGAGCATGGTAAACCGGGTTCTTTGCCAAATGAATGGCGCTTTGGCTATCACAATATAGCACACTTCCCTCGTGGTCCTGATCCAATTCCCGCAGAAAAGATTGTAGCCACATCATTTCCTTTGTGGCCTCCGTCACAGCAACGTACTCAGCCTCACAACTAGAGAGAGCTACTATCTTTTGCAACTTGGAAACCCAAGAGATTGCAGTACCTCCGAAGGTGTAAGCATACCCGGATGTGCTCTTTCTGCTATCAATATCACCACCGTTGTCAGCATCAACATACCCTTGCAATCCTGTTTTTGATTTTCGGAAATACAGAGCTGAACTCGAGCTGCCTTTCAGATATCTGAATATCCACTTCACAGCCTCCCAGTGTTGCTTTCCCGGATTGCTCATAAATCGGCTGACAACTCCCACTGCATGTGCAATGTCTGGCCTTGTACATATCATTGCATACATAAGACTACCGATTGCAGATACATAAGGTATCTTGTCCATCTGCTTCTTCTCATCCTCGGTTGTCGGCGACTGATCCTTTGACAACCGAAAGTGTCCAGCCAAGGGAGTGCTGACTGGCTTGGCATCATGCATGTTAAACCTTTTGATAACTTTCCTCACATATTCTTCTTGTGAGAGTTTGATGCCCTCCTTGCTTCGGTCGATTCTCATCCCAAGGATTTGCTTTGCAGCTCCCAAATCCTTCATTGCAAACTCTTCCAATAACCCTTTTTTCAACCGATCAATCTCCTGTAGGTTTGCTCCTACGATTAGCATGTCGTCGACATAGAGTAGCAGTATCATGTACGAGTCTTCAAATGTTTTGAAGTAACAGCAGTGATCTGCCTCGCACCTTGAAAAATCAGCTTTCTTCATAAAGCTGTCAAACTTTAAATACCACTGTCTTGGAGCCTGTTTTAGTCCGTACAGACTCTTTTGAAGTTTGCACACCAGATTCTCCTTTCCTTTGATTTTGAATCCCTCCGGCTGTCGCATGTAGATTTCCTCGTCTAGATCACCGTGAAGAAATGCAGTTTTCACGTCCATCTGTTGCAGATGTAGATTTTCCTTTGCTACCAGCCAAAGAACAGTTCTGATAGTCACCATCTTGACTACGGGAGAGAAGATCTCCGTATAGTCAATGCCTTCTTTCTGTTGAAATCCCTTTGCAACCAGCCTTGCTTTATAACGCTTGCTTCCATTGGGTTCTTCCTTTATCCGATAAACCCATTTGTTTTGCAATGCTTTTTTATCCTTTGGCAACTCGGATAATTCCCATGTATGATTTGCCGATAGTGAATCCATTTCATCCTTCATTGCCAGCTCCCACTTAGTCGATTCATCGACTTGCATTGCTTCTTCATAACATTCCGGCTCCCCTCTATCAGTGAGTAGAATGTAGTTGAGGGATGGAGAGTACCTGTGAAGCGGCTTCCTGATCCTGGATGATCTACGCAGTTCTGTGATTGGCGTCTGTTCATTTGTTTCAGAATCAACACTTTCATCAGCACCTTCTCGGATTGTTTGTTCCTCTGCCTCGGTTGTACCTGGCTGCGGCTCAGGTGTCGGGAAGTCCCTCAAATCGACTATTTCCGATTCCTTGTCCTGACATTCTGAATTCTTTTGTAGCTTGTCCTTGTACAGTACCTCTTCGTTGAAGACAACATTCCTGCTTCGGATGATTTTCTGATTTTGTTCATCCCAAAATCGGTAACCAAGCTCGGTGTCACCATAGCCAATAAAGTAACACTTCTTTGATTTTGGATCAAGCTTGCTTCTAGCTGTATCATCATTATGAACATATGATAAGCAGCCGAACACTTTCAGAAATGAAAGATTTACCTTCTTGCCACTCCAGACTTCTTCTGGAATTCTGAAATCCAAGGGAACTGACGGTCCTCGGTTAATTAAGAAGGCCGCGGTATTGACTGCATCTGCCCAGAATGTCTTGGGCAGTCCAGAGTGTATTCTCATACTCCGAGCACGCTCGTTCAACGTTCGGTTCATTCTTTCGGCTATTCCATTTTTGTTGCGGCGGTTCAGGAATAGTCTTCATCATCTTGATCCCATTATCGGCACAGTACCGTTTGAAATCACCATCAGTGTATTCTCCTCCGTTGTCGGACCTCAAACACTTCAACTTGAGGTTTGTTTCATTCTCGACCATGGCTTTCCATCTTTTGAATACACTTAACACATCGGATTTATTTTTCATAAAATAAACCCATACCTTCCTGGTTGAATCATCAATGAAGGTCACGTAGTAGTGTGATCCTCCAAGGGAGGGGACAGTGGTAGGTCCCCACACGTCTGTGTGCACCAATTCCAGCTTTTCGACCTTCAACTCTCTGTCTGCACTTGAGAAGCTTACTCGCTTTTGTTTTCCGAGAATGCAGCTCTCACACGTATGAAGGTCCACCGTCTTGAGCTCCGGAATTAAGCCATTTGTCACCAACAGCTTCATCCCCTTCTGGCTGATATGCCCAAGCCGACAATGCCACAAATTTGTCTTCTTTGTGTTGTCAACCACAGCAACAATATCACGACAGCTAGCCGTCATGTAGAGAGTGCCAATCTTCTTTCCTCGGCCAACTACCATAGCACCTTTCGCCACCTTCCAAGACCCATTACCAAAGTTGAGATCATATCCCTCATCATCAAGCTGACCTACTGAAATCAGGTTTCGCATCAGCTTGGGAACATGTCTAACTTTTGTAATCTTCCACGAGGATCCATTTGACATTTTCAAATTAATGTCTCCCGTGCCAACAACGTCTAGCGGCTCTCCATCGGCTAAATAAACTTTGCCGAGATTCCCAGCCACGTAGTTTGTCATTATATCATGATGTGGGGTGGTATGAAAGGACGCTCCTGAGTCAAGCACCCAAGAGTCTATCGGGCTGTCAACCGATAGCAACAACGCATCGCCAATGTCTTCCGTAGCAGCGTTGATTCCAGCCCCCTTGTTGTCCTCCTTCTTTGGCGCCCTGCAGTTCTTCTTGAAGTGACCTGATTTTCCACAGTTCCAACACTCATGTGTTCGTCCTGGTCTGGATTGACCCCTGCCATTCCTTGACTTCGATCTGCCCCTATTTCGGTTGTAGTTTCTGTCATAATTTCTGGTTCTGTTTTCAACATTAAAAGCAGAACTCGTCGATGCCTCTCCAGAATCTGTCCTGCGCACTTCCTCAGCAAGGATACGATCCCTAACATCGTTGAACTTTAGTTTGTCACTGCCGACAGAATTACTAACCGCTGCTCTCATTGGCTCCCAGCTATTTGGTAGGGATGCCAACAAAATTAGAGCTTGCACTTCATCATCGAAGTCAATTTTTACCGATGACAATTGATTTACAATGGTATTGAATTCATTTACGTGTGCAGCAACATGAGCATTTTCCATCATCTTTAGATGAAATAGTTTCTTCATGAGAAATACCTTATTATTTGCCGAAGGTTTCTCATACATGTCAGACAATACCTTCATCATATCTGCAGTGGTCTTCTCCTTTGCCACATTGTGAGCAACGTTCTTTGACAGCGTCAGCCGAATGACTCCCAGAACTTGTCTGTCGAGGAGATTCCAATCTGCTTGCTTCATCTCCTCTGGTTTCAGACTCAGAGGTTCATGAAGCTTTCTGCCATATAAATATTCTTCAATTTGCATTCTCCAGAACGCAAAGTCTGTACCATCGAATTTTCCGATGTCGTGCGTCGTACCATCTTCGCCTCCCATCGTTTCTAAATCACAACGCAACTTGTTGCTCTGATACCAGTTGTTAGGATTTAAATCCCAAATCCGACCTTTGTAAGCAGGTTCCCAGGAAAGATTGGAGGGTCACAGCTGGACCACTTAAATACCAACCTCCTTAGACAGAACCTACTTACGCCGTGATGTAAGCGAAGAATAAATAGCACACACAGATTTATAGTGGTTCACCCTCAATGTGAGAGCTACGTCCACATTGCTGCTGCAGATCTTATTAAAGAAGAAATATTACAAGTGTTTACAACACTCAACCTCACAACCCCAATCCCAATTACACTCAAGAATTTTACCACAGAAAATTCTCTCAAAGACCTTCTCTTACTTAGGCCTTTCACTAAGAGTATTTCTCTTAGATTTTTTCTCTCTTGGGATGTGTATAGCAAATGATCTTAATGATATCTTACAAATGAACCATAAGCTACCTATTTATAGGAATGAATTTCCTATGATGAGGTAAGCGCTTACATCACGACTATTATGAGGTAAGCGCTTACATCACGACTATGTGAACAAAAGAATTGACTTGTTTGGCCAATTCCACACCTAACAGAGAGGACTAGATGAAGATCATGAAACAGAATATCTCATTATTTTGCAGATTTAAGTAATTTGTGATAGTTTTTCTTTCTTAGATTTGATATCTAACAAACTAAAATTTGAATTGTTGAGAAGTTTCCAAGTGATTTAGCAAAGGAAAAAAGGCACCATCTTGGTTTACGCTTCCTCCGCTTTTCCTTTTCCAGTGACAGTAAACTGATTGCTCACACTTTACTGTTCCTTTTTACCTGCTATTCACATCATATGATTAATCCTGGTACATGATACACTCTTCTCGCTTGAAGTGTGCACATCCTTTTTTCTCTTATTGACGATTTTCTAAGGAGATGCTTTTTAGTTGGATTTTCAAGTTTGTAGGCTTGTCATGTTCAGCGTGAAATATGAGGGACTTAAATAATCCAACCCTTGAACTTAAGGGATCATTTTGTTCATTTTTTTTTCTGGTCAAGGTTCTAGTTTGTGAATTCCCAATGGAAACCTTTATTAATCCGGGAGTGCGGAATTACATATTGTGCTGTACTAAAATATCATTATATTAAGTCATGTTCTTGACACTTGAAATGTGAATTTGATGTGCTCTACTTGTCTGTTTATGATTGACGTAGAAATGCCTACTTCTAGTATATTTGTGAATGATTCAACTGATTATTTATTGTGGATGAGTTAATTCCATTAATAACATCAAGAAAACTGAATCAGATTGTCTGTGGGGCTGAAAGTTGTTTTGCGAACTCCTTTAGAGTTATGGTTACAAAGATGTAGGTGTTACTCTAATAGTTGGTGTTCAATCTGATTACAAAAATGATGCATGACTAATGTCAGAGAGTAGAATTGAAGCGTAATCACCATGCTGTCTAGTAGCATGATACGTAGACGTTGAATGAGAGCATGAAATTCTTTTACTTTTTGTGAACGTTAGCTTCCTTTTTTTGCGTGTATTATTGATAGCGGAACTCATTGCAGTTATAGATAAAGCAATAGACATAGCTAGAATTTGTCCCAGAAGCAGTTTTATCTCAGTTCTTAAGCTATGGTCTTCGATCGGTGGTAGAAGCAGCAAGATATTTTCATATTCCAGTTGCTTGTGACTATACCATTCCTAAAAGCATCTAATGTTTATTTTGTATTCTTTGTTGAGTATGGCCCAGAAATTAGTTAATGGGAGCCTATGGACAATTAGAAGCATTTGTGTTTTGAAATGTTCTAGATTAGTCTTTGACTAACCTCAAGAAAAAACTTGATGAAGAAGATATGGTTGCTAGGAAAAGCCTCTATATTTTAACAATGGTTTTGGGCGAATTGAGTTACAGGGCGTACAATATGTTTTTCTACATAATCACTACTACAGATCCTTATAGAGGAGAACATAATCCGAAATAAGCTATTGTATTGGGATGCGTAAGTAACGTAATGGGCAAAAAGAAAGTTGCAGGTTTAACTATTGTATTAATACCTATGTAAATACCAGTGTCTTCTAGGATCCATGACCTGGCTTATTTCTTAAACTTTAGTTTCTTATAACCAGGTAAATCTTTGATTACGTTGTATTTGAGTACATGATAAGTGAGTTCGAAACTGATTAGATGGTCCCCAGAATCTAAATTTTCTCGAATACATTGTAACCTTTTTAGTGGGGATGGGAAGGGTTTGGATTTGATATTGAATTTCTCCCCAAAAAGTTATGATGAAATGTATTTGTAATAGTCAAACGTCCTGGTTTATCTTGGGCTAATGAGCATCCAAATAGGGCAAGATAATTTTAGGTTTTCAACATTTGCTGATACACGGAATTAGCCTTCATTAGGTGATTTTTCAGCTAAGCTTAAATGAGAATAACTACGTAGTTAATGACATTCAGGGCTTATCCTTCACCAAAATATCTTTACATCTTCAAATGGTGTGGACGTTTTTCGTGATTCATTTGTGGTGATTCTGATAATAGCTTGATCAGCTGCTATTTTTCTGGTTTGTGGCTGTCATTTAAGAGTTAAACAAGCCTTGAGATAACTCAATCAGATTGTCCTACTCTTGCTTCGCATATAATTTTGCCTTTCTCATTGTGGCTAGTCTAATGTATTCATGTTTTAGGCTATCTCAATACGAGTCTCCAACTTAAATGATCCAAAAAGTGACTGTAGGGATCAAAATAACGCAATAAAAAAAAAAAAAAAAAAAAACCCACCTTTGCGCACTAAATTAGTGTGCAATAGGACCAAATTGTAAATTTATAGTTAAGTTCTATTGTGCACTAAATTAGTGCGCAATAGGGGTTATATATATATATATATATATATATATATTTTGTACAATTTTAAAGTTCTCAAATTCACGTTTATTCCATACTTTGATCAAAGATTAGTGATGTTTTAAAACTCCGAAATATCAATATTTTATATAGAACTTGATATCTTTTTCTGCGAATAATAATGTCGGCTCAATACATCAAGTATACGTAAACGTTTGGATCGTCATTTTAGGGGTTGTTGTAAAGTGCCCCGAAGTAAGTTTTGTTTGTTTGAAAACTTGTTATCTTTAGGTTTAAGTGTTTTATTTTATAGCGCAGTAATTTACTGCGTTAATGACGTCATTAAAAAAATATTGTTTGAATAACACAGTAAATTAATGCGTTACGCAAGTCCCATAAATTTTTTATCCAGTAGACTTAAGTAGTTATAAAAATAAGATAAAATTATCAAATAATGAGTATAGTGGGGGGGGGGGGGGGGGGGGAAGTAGTTGTAAATTGGTGAAAATTTAAACGGTCATAATTTTGCGCTCGACAGTCCGATTTAGGCGATTTTTTTTTTATTTTGCGTATTTTTGCGAGATCTAGCCGCAAAAATTGCCGCAAGGTGGTTTGGCTAGCCCAATTTTTAGAAAAACCTCTTTTTTCCCATTCAATTTGAATTTTGCCCCAAATTGGTGCACAATTTTCATTCATCTTTAGTAAAAGTCTAGTGATAAAAAATATATTTGAAGATGGTAATCCCGTGGTAGTGATGTTTTGAATGTCAATTTCAAGATTCGAAATTCAATTTATGAAAACAAGTTAGATGACATTAGTGAACATTATAAAAAATAAAAAGTGTTTACATTGTAGCTTTCACCAACTTGGCTTGGTGGTTTAGCCATCTCTTTTTATGCCAACCACCGGGGATCAAATCTAGGTGGGAGTATTGAGAAGGCATTGAAAAAACAACTTGGGTGCATGATGCATGGTTTAAGTACAAATTAAGTATATTTTTTACGTATCTATTTCTTAATGATAAATATTATTTTACTCTTTGTAATCGTTTATAACTAACTCGCGTGACATTCTAAACTAAATTATAAATAAAACACTTAAACCTTAGATAACAAGATTCAAACAAACAAAACTTACTTCGGAGCACTTTACAATCCCTAAAACGATGATACAAACGTTTAGGTATACTTGATGTATTGAGCCGACAGTATTGTTCGCAGAAAAAGATATCATCAAGTTCTATATAAAATATTAATATTTCGGAGTTTTAAAACATCACTAATCTTTGGTCAACGTATGAAAAAAATGTGAATTTGAGAACTTTAAAATTGTACAAACAAACAAAAAAAATATAACCCCTATTGCGCACTTAACTGTAAATTTGCAGTTTGATCCTATTGAGCACTAATTTGATTACTTTGGTAACTTTTTTTTTATTGCGTTATTTTGATTCCTACAGTCACTTTTTGGGTCATTTAAGCTGAGGACTCATTCTAATACTGTGTATTTTGTCAGGTGGCAACGATTTGTGATGTCGGAGGGTCCAACTCGAGAATTATGTCCATGAAGAAAGCAGAGTACTGTATGAGCTTTGAAGAACAAATATCTATTTCTTTTATGGTTATCATTTGAACTTCATTCTAACCTCCCTATTTGTTAGACTGGGACCATTTCCTCTTTCAGTTCATTCTAGCTCCTTTTGATGTACTTATTTTTTTATTGAATTAATTTAATTTAATTGAATAATTAAAAATTCATTTTAGTATAAAGAGGAATATGATAAGAATAATAACTTGGAAAAACCTGAACATTAATATGATCTCTTTTTACGAATACCAATATAAGTGGAGCAAACCATTGAAAATTATCTTTGTGAAAGGAAATTTATTCTAAAACTTAGATTTCAAAGCTTCCTCTGTTTTAACATGTCCTTTATCCTTTAATAACGCTTAATTTATTTTTCATATGTAGGTGTATTAAAAATTGACTTTATGGAGAAAATAAATGGGCTCAGCTAAAAGATAGTTTAAATATTGAAAAAATTAGATTGGATGTGATATTACGAATAAGATGTTAATTATTGGAGTAATATGGTGTACTTAATTGTTTTTTATATAATGCGCGGATACGAATACTAATAATAATAATAATAATAATAATAATAATAATAATAGTAGTAATAGTAGGCATAAATCGACCACTTTTGAAATTTGTACTTGCTATTGCTCGATTGGCTGGATTTTCTAATGAGCCATACAGATAAGGGCGAAGTGCATATATAGCCTATTTCAAGATCCCAATTTAAGCCATAACCAAAATTCTTAAACTTTTGCAAGTTTAACCGCTTTAAATAATTTTCATGCGCGAAAATTTGAAGTTCAGACATATGCTTTGAGGTTTGGCTTGCCAAAGCCTAACTTCAGGCAACTGGAAGCAAACAAACTTCAAAGTTTTTTGCATGAAGTTCATGCATATATGATTAAACTCCAAGCATGGTGCATGAAGTTCTGGCATCGCATGTCTCTTAAATATCAATATGCCGAATTGAAAGTAATTTATATAGTCAATCTTCATCTCTTTTGATATTTTTAAGCTTTTCCAATACCTGCTTGATTTGAATTCACATTTTATTTTTTGAAATTCAAAATTCATTTCTTCAAGTTTGCGACAATAATAATGTTTACGTGATATTTTAATTCCATTTCTTAAAGTTATGTACACAAGAGCTGCTAAAAGAAGAAAATAATTTGTTAACACGTAATATGAATCATGTGAAAGAGATACTATGTGGCTGAAGCATTTTGTTTAAACTCTTGATATATATATATATATATATATTCACGATCACTATTTATATATACACACATTATGTACATCCAGACAGAAGCTGCAAAAGGCAAAAAGGTACCGCAACCAGCGTTTTTTCAACTACACCCACACACTTGATTCAAAATCACTTTCTATATTTGAAATTCAAAATCCCCTTATATAAATTTACAATATTAGTCATTTTAATTATGAAAATCTTTAAGTGGTTATAGATGTAAAGTTTTTAAAATAAGTGGCTGTGCCTTAAAGAGTCCGGAACCAAAATAGCCTCAAAAAAAAGTTTTTGAACCAAACTACCCCAATAATAAAAAAAAGTTACCAAACTTCCTTTAGCGCAGTAAATTACTGCGCTAAAGCGTCTCGTCTTTTTTTTTTCGGCCCTTTTGGTTAACCCTTCTTTCATTACACTTTTTAACGTACTTTGACCATAGATTAATCATGCTTCGGGACCCCGAAACTTCAATATTTTATATAGAACCCTACTTATTTTTGTGCGATTAATAAGGTAGGCTCAATACATCAAGGATAAGAAAATCTTCGGATGGCCATTTTAGTGGTTGAAAAGTGCTCGAACGTCATTTTCGTTTGAAGGCTTGGTGTCATTAGCTTTAAGTTCTTTACGAATATTTAAACTTGTTCATTAATAATTAATCAAAAGTTAGTCATAATGGAAGCATTCATACAAATCTCAAAATAATTAAATTGCATCATTCATAACAATATAAAAATACTTAAACTTGTTCATTAATAAGAAACCCGAACTTTTTAAAATACAATAATCAAAGAAAGAAAAAAACTTAAAAAACATTCATCAATTAATGACCTTGAGTTGATCTTCCGCCACTACCACGAGATGTGCCACCACTACTAGATGTGCCACTACTGCTAGACCTACCACCACGAAAGCTTCCTCCACTGCGAGAGGTACTTCCACCGCGAGATGTAGTTTGACCACCATGCCGTAAGGGACACTTGCGCTTATCATGACCAACATAATTGCAAAATGAGTATTTTCGAGTGTATCTCCCCTGTGGAACATCCATTTCATTATGAATACGGGAGTATGCTTTCTTTCTGAATTTATGGATAAATGCTTTATTTGCAATCATTGAAAATGGATCCGGTGGCCAAAAACTCTCACTACCAAGTGGGTAGAACCTTCCAACATACGTTCTTGCATAATATTCAACTGAATATTCCTCAGCCATGTACGGGGAGGTGTTATTTCCCATTGCGATACAACACTTGAAGGCATGAGAACATGGCATGTGATATGATTGCCACTTGCCGCATGTGCATGTTCTTGGAATCTCACAAATTGTGTGGACGCTACCTCCTTTACCTTGGTGCACACTTGTTGTGAGTTCAAATATGCGCTCTGCAGAGTTGTACTCCATCCGGTCATGTTTCTGAGCCTTATATTTGTGGTACTCGAACAGTTATGACGGTTTTGGCATCCATCTTAGACCTGCTGCTGCATGTGCTTTGGCCTCTTTTGATCTATTAACGAACCGCTCCACAACCTGCTTAAAAGTCATTCTCACCATTGCGGTGACGGATAGTCTCCGTGCAGATTTCAACAAGCCATTGAATGACTCAGAGCTGTTTGTTGTCAGTATACCTCATCGCCTACCTTCATCCTGGTATAATGTCCATTTGTCTTTATCAATTGCATTCAACCAGTGGAAGGCTTCCTCATTCGCCCGCCTAATAATGTCCATCTGCAGGTTAAACTTCTTCTCCTGATGCTCTGTTGTAGCCGCCCACATCCAATTGCAAAATGCTGGGGTTCGATATGCCTTTTGGAAGTTTGCCTTCAAATGCCTTAAACAATAACGATAGTAGGCAAAGGGAGGCTGCCACCTCTGCAAATTGAACATATTGTGCAATATGCCAGCATTTCTGTCTGATATCACACATATTTCCATGTGATCCTTAATAACGTGTTGCCTTAAGTAGTCCAAAAACATACCCCACGTACTATGCTCTCATTAGCTGCAATTGCAAAAGCTAGAGGGAATATAGCTCCATTTGCATCCATTCCAACTGCAATTAGCAGCTTTATGTCATACACCCCGTACACATGTGTTCCATCTATTGATATTACAGGCCGACAGTGAGCAAAACCATCAATACATGGTTTGAATGCCTAAAACACAAACTCAAAAATATTACCGGGCACACCAGGCTTCGATTTGAGCTTTCATTCTACAACAGTACCATGATTGAAGTGTGTAGAGCCGCCATGTATCTCGGCAACTTCTTGAAAGAGCCCTCCCAATTGTCGTAGACTATCTCATGTGCACGCCTACGCCCAAGATACGCCTTCCTCCTAGTAACAGTTTTGCTATATACTTTCAGGACGACTGTAATACAATCTTTAATAGGGAACCTGAAAAAGTTGAAATATCAGCATATAGCAACGAGGAATATTCTATTAACACCAAAAATAAAATAAACTTAGGCGAAGGGGATACCTTGGGTTTTTTCCAACGTCGCCAACTAATACCCGAGCAATCATATTGGTATCTAGATTGCAATGATCTTCTAGGAGGTCACCCATATCACAAGTGTGCTTTGTGTAGAACTTTGAAATAGTCCACATCTTTTTCAGCAGTTTCCTTACCACGGAGCATCCATTCGCAGCTTTGATATTTTCGCTTGCAGACCAATTGTCAAAGTTTTCGTGTGAAATCGTCAACTTTAAACTCCCTCATCCCCTGGATGCAATAAATCCTAACAACCCTTTGCAATGATTTTTTCGAGCTGAAAATCATGCATTTTTCAATATGAGCCTTTTGTTTTAAAAGATCCACTGGCTCTTTCCACAAACTTCGCCGAATATGATCATCATCCCTAGTAAAGACAAAGGCATCTAGGCGATCTTGAAGATGATCAAGATAGGGGATCTCATCAGAATGCCACTGAATCGGGGTTAAAGAACCATCGTGTTGAATGTACCACTGTCCATAACTAGTTACACCTTGCGGCGTAAATGACATTGGATATTTTCCAATTATATTTAAATCAAAATCACTCCTACTAACTTGTAGTCTATTATACAAGGCTTGGAGTAGTTTTGAGAATTTTAAATCAAGTGGAAATTTAACATGGTATTTTGGGGGAGAATCATAGCGCAAATTATTTTCCTCGAATATAATTTATTCGTCCCAGAATGAAGAAACTCTAATTTTTGGAACATCTTCCATTTTTTGAATAATTTAGGAGGCAGTGGCGGAGTCACATAGAGCCGAGGGGGTTCGGATTCCGAACCCCCTCGGCAGAAAAAAAAACACTGTTTTTATAAGGTTATTTTTTTTTTTTATATATATAGTAGATGTTGAACCCCCTTAGGCTTCTTCGTATGTTTACTTTTTTATATTTTGAACCACCTCGGAGAAAATTCTGGCTCTGCCACTGTTAGCAGGAATACAAAATGCAAAAACTGGATGAAACTTAGAATTTGTGTTAAAAATTGGATGAAACTTAGAACTTGTGTTAAAAATTGGATGAAAATAGAATTTTTCCCTTATTCGAACTCTGTATTAATAAGATTTGAAGTTTGAATATTGAACCAACGCATGCATGCAATTAGTGTGTCTTGCAGTGTTACGTCAAATCAAATTAAGTACGGAGTGTTGCATAACACATGAATTAACCACACTATGTCAGACCGTGGCAGAATCTATACGGCTGCAATACATTGTCACATCAACTGTCATACAGAAAAACGTCATAATTCGAATCAAACTTTACGTGTTGTATAACGTAATTTGACGAATAGTTACCAACCACACAAAATTCCACACAAAATTGAGTCACTATGTCATTTTTTGACCAATTTAGAGATATTAGTCGTGTTATATCGTTCACTCTAGAAAACATATTCGACGCAATGGGTAGGACATGGGAATTGGATGAAGATTTTGAATACTCAAACAACCCTAACGACATATTCAATCGAGAATACAATAATAAAATGAGAGAGGAGTGGGAGTGGCGTGTTAGGGAGGCTGCAACACTGGAGCACAAGTTAGCGTCAGTAGGGCTTAAACGCCCAAAAAAACATGCTATGTCAATGCCTCGTGGAACTCCACAAGAGTATAATTTTGCTCTTAACCATTTTCGCGAAGAGAACAATCGGATGCAAATACGTTACCTTAGGGTAGAATATGGTGTACATGGTAGAACAAGATTTAGATTCAAGTGAGATTCGGACTGTGAGATGTCCGATGAAGATTAATATTTTTTTATATAAAGTAAGTAGGTAGGGTCATAAAGACCCCCCCACCCCCCAACTACGAGTACATGGGGGTTTGCAACTATATAAGTAGCACTTTCTTTTGTTATTAGACTACAACATATTCAATGTCGACTACTAGAAACTCAGCTTGGTCTTTACTTCTTCCAAAAGAATCAAATAGCATTGGTGATGAGAGTTCAAATCACAGTAGTTTTTCGAGCGATACTAGTGATTTCAAACTAGATGAGCTAAATCCCCATCTTCTTATAGAGCGTAATGATGATTTCTGCAATGTGAAATATTCAGATCCGCTAGAATATTATTGCGGTTTACGCCGAGAATGGTCACATCGGCTTGCCGAATCAGAACGTCTTGTTCGTGAGTTGGAAAATCTCAACGCTCCAATCCCAACAAGGTACTCCTTAACCATGCCTCAAGTAGGTCCAAAAACTTGCGAGCTTGCCGTGCAAAGGATTAGAAAAGAAAACAACAGAATGCTGGCAAGACGATGTAGATTTTACATGCTAAAGTTGGCCGAAGAACAAGCATCATCAACCGGTAGAGAACTAACAACTACTGAAAAAAGATGTGTCTTAAGAAACCGCTAATATTTTTTTGAGGACGATATTGAGGACTTGTATTCTGATGATGATTAAGAATGTTGTGATTTTAGTTTTAAGTTTAATTTATGATGATGTTGTTATTTTGAAGAATATTAGTATGTTTAGTTTTTCATCAACTCAAGGGCGTGAATTGATGAATGTATTTTAAGTTTTTTTTTTATGCTGCCATTTTGACTAACTTTTGATTAATTATTAATGAACAAGTTTAAGTATTCGTAAAAAACTTAAAGCTAATGACACCAAGCCTTCAAACGAAAATGGCGTTCGAGCACTTTTCAAACACTAAAACGTCCATCCAAAGATTTTGTTATCCTTGATGTATTGAGCCTACCTTATTAATCGCATAAAAATAAGTACGGTTCTATATAAAATATTGAAGTTTCGGGGTCCCGAAGCATGATTAATCTATGATCAAAGTACGTTAAAAAGTGTAATGAAAGAAGGGTTAACCAAAATGGCCGGAAAAAAAAAAAGACGGGTCGCTTTAGCGCAGTAAATTAATGCTCTATAGCAATTAATGGAGCCGTCCCCGTTAACTATTTTAGCGCAATAATTTACTGCGCTAAAGGCAGTTTGATAATTTTTGTTTTTGTTGGTTTGGTTCAAAAACTTTTTTTTGAGGCTATTTTGGTTCCAGACTCCGCCTTAAATGACCCTTAAGGGTGCAGTGCAGTGTACATAAGCCGCCTCGAAAATTTCAAAAAATTAAGGGCGCCGTACGGATAGTTTACCGGTTCAAGATTTTCAAATTAAAACCCTAGACTGGATTACTCTTCGCCGCTCAATCTTCTTATCTCATCATATCTTCAATCTTTTCTCCATTTCCAATAACCATATCCCACATTCCCACCACACAAAAAAAATTCTTTAAGCCAAAACACAATGGCCAAAAAGAAAGTAACCCCCCAAGAAAAAGAAAACAATAACTCCAACACAGCAATGGAAGAAGCTACTGAGAAACTTGAAAACCTCAAGAACCTTAACAACATGCTTCTTAAAGAGACTATTGAGAAAAGACAACAAGTGGATTCACTTGTTCAGGCAAAAGGGTGTCTGGAATCGGAACTCAAAAAGTCTAACTCGGAGAAAAATGAGTTGCAGACCGAGTTGACTCAGTTAAGTGAACAGGTTATTCAGTTAGATATTGAGAAAAAGTTGGTGTCTTTGTTTGTTGCTGTTCAGGTTGGTTATCATGCTGAGGTGTTTGAGAAGGAAAGAAATGAGTTTCTTGAAAAAAATGTTCTGGTTAAGGAGAAACTGAGTAGTGTAGAGAGAGAAATGAGTGATGTTTTGAGAGAGAGGAGTGAGATCGAGAAGGTTATGATTGGAAAGGATAGTGAGATTGAAAGGCTTAAGAAGAAAGTGAATGATGTTAGTGATGAGGTGGCGAATGAGAGGAGTGTTACGGAGGAGGTTCGTAAGGAGAAGGAGGAAATGAAAGTGAAACTTGACGTTGAAATAGAGGAGGCGAATGGACTGAGAGTGAGATTAGTCGAAACTGAGAAACGAGAGAAGGAGATTGAAGTGGATGTTGGGAAATTAAGGGTTGAATATGACGCGATTAAAGAGGAAATAAAGGAAAGAGAGAGCAAGATCGAATCGATGGTGAGAGAGAAGGAATTGGTTGAGAATAGCCTGTTGGATTCGAATAAGGTGATTGAAGAAATGAGGGGAAAGATTGATGGGATTGTTAGGGAAAAAGAAGGGATTGAAGTGGAGAGAATTGCGGAAGTGAAGAAGAACGTCGAGTTGGGAAAAACAATCACTGGTCTTAATGATATGGTGATGAGTTTGCAAAAGGAGGAGGTGAAATTGTGTGAAAATTTGGCTGAGTTAGAGAAGAAGTGTTTGGAAGGGTTAAGGAAGGAAGAAGAGATGGAGAGGAGGATTAATGAACTAGTGAAGGGAAATAATGAGAAAGAGATTAGAGTTGAGGGCTTGATTGAAGAGAAGGGTTTTGTTGAGAAGGAATTGGATAAGGCATTGAAGCAATTAGATGAAGAGAAGAAGAAGATTGAGCGAACTGTTACTGAGAAGATTGAGATAGAAGAGGCTAAAGTTAATAGGGAGACTGAAATTGTTGAACTAAAGAAACAATTAGCTGAATTCAAAGATGTTGTCGAAAAATTAGAGGTGTCTTGTAATGGTCAAGAAGAGAAGGTGAAGAATTTGGAAACCGAAGTTGGTAAATATAAGGCTGCGTTCGAGCGAGTTACCCTTGAGAAGGATGAGACACAAAAGTGTTTTGCCAATGAGGAACAGAATGGGGTGATAATGAAGAAACAGATTGAAGAAATGGAGAAGCACATTGAAAAAATTGTTAAGGAGGTTGAGAAAACCAAGGCTGATTACCTCGACGTTGTTAAAGAAAAGAAAGAGCTGGAAACTCAATGCCAAGTGTTGAACAAGGAAATTGCATGCGTGCAAACCTCACTAGGCGAAGCACAGAAGAAAATTAGTGCTATTCAGTGTAAGATTGAGTTGGCAAACAGTAATTCTGAGGAAATCTTGAATGCTTTGAGGACTGCTGCAGATTCAATCTGCTCAAATGGTGAAGGAGAAAATGGGAAAAAACAAATGAATGGGGAAAATGTCAAGCCTTATGAAGCAGAGTTGGAGGTGATCAAGAATGCAATCAAGAGTAAAGAGAACAAAGTTGAGGAGATGGAGAGACAGGTTGAGTTTCTGCAGTTTTCAGTAGCACAGGCACAAAAGAAGAAGAATTTCTGGACCATGTTATCTTCAGCAACGACACTCTTTGCTGCAATTTCTCTTGCGTATGTTGCTCGTGGCCATTGAATAATAAGGGAGTCCTATTATTATCCAAACTGTTAACTACAAGTCCGAAGAAATGACTATAGTTTTTGGTCCCATAGCTTACCTTTAAGAAGGCACATGAGCATTTTTCTAATGCTGCTAGTATCATGGCCTAGACTTGACTTTGACTGCTGTTAGCTTGTTTCAACATCATATGTAACAATAGATGACAGCTTTTTTTGTCCTTACCGTATGAAATAATATGAAATCCTTTTTACTTTCTGAAAAAAGGATTACTGCTTCATATTCTGATGTTTGTTGTTGATGTGATTCGCATTTCTAGAGAGCTATTTTAAATTCATTTCCACTTACTGCGTGGAATTATAAGGCTTCAAGGTTTGCTTTTTTAAGAATAACTGAACATTAAGTCTGAGCCCAAGACCTTGCATCTCACTTCTATAATACTGACTAGAATATTGTTTCACATAACGAAATAACTAAGTCATTTCTGGAGGTTCATAATATTCTTATTGCTTCTATTCCTTGCTTCTCTTCTGTTTGTTTTAAGAATGAATGTGGACCTGCCTCTTTAGACAAATTTTGAGTTATATATAGTTTGAAGTGATTTTTTTATCAAAAGTATTTGGCATTTCATTTGCTACTGTCTTTCCCAAATAGATGTTCGCCTATGAAATTTTGTCTAGCTTCTATCTTTCTTTAGTGATGATTATGTACCCCCATTTGCCGGAGGTGTTTTCTCATGATTAGTTTATATACAACTGTTACATTGCTAATTTCGAGATATGTCTCAGGGTATCTTTTAGTAGTCCAGGAGGTCAATAACTAGATCATTTGGTCCTTCATATGCAACCAAAATGGTCTTAAATTATAAGTACTGCACAAGGACGGAGAAGGCAAGATCATATGATGCTCTTCATGTGCTACTGTCTTTCATGTGGATATTAATCAGATGCCGTTTCAATTAGGATGTTTTGAGTACAATAATCAGGTAAACCGAATGCTTCTCAATCACCATTTGATCAACTCAAGGTGCTCTCCGTCATTTGATCTTCTTGACAAATTTAAGCCAGCATATTATTCTTGTTGTATAGTACCAGTCCATTTCACCATAGTATTCTTCTCTTGCTTGTTCCTATAAAATAGTGCTAAGGTCCACCCATGTTCAGCAGTGGCACAACAGAAGCAGACACTGGTTGGTTTTGTTCTTTGACTAGAAAGCATTGGAGGACCTATGAGTTTATGACCTCAGAACAACAACTTTGCCTTTGTTGTGGAAATCGGTGGGGCCTTCTGCAGCTAGTCCGAGTGAGTTGGAAGGCAAAGCATGTGATACTTCAGGTGCTATTGTCTTTAGCTGGTGCCCACATAATACATATTCAATTCACATTAGTAAGATTCTACAACTTGTCATTGGCCTATATAAACATATCCAAAGAAGGGTTTACCATAACAGCTTGAAATCATATAAAGCTTTTCTCTGCTTTCAGGGTCCTCACTAATTCTTCCCTCCTTTAGTTGCTCATCTATATTGAACTGAACGACCATGGCTATCCGTATGCCTCGTATAATCAAGAAGTCTTCTACAGCTGGAGACGTTCCGAAAGGCCACTTTGCTGTTTATGTAGGGGAGAAGCAAAAGAAGAGATTTGTGGTTCCCCTATCATTCTTGAGCCAACCTTTATTTCAAGACTTGCTTAGTCAAGCTGAGGAAGAATTTGGCTTTGATCATCCAATGGGCGGTGTCACAATTCCCTGCAATGAGGATTTTTTCGTTGATCTCACATCTCGCTTGAGGAAGTGACAATGAAATTAGTCCCTTTCTTTTGTTGCTTACACAATTTTGCAAAGCTGTAAATTAGGACCACTTTGTCCAGTTCAATAGTTAGAAGAAACCCTAGGTAGACTAATGAGTTTAGCTGCATAAAGAATGGATGTCATTCATTTGTCTCTCGACTAAGGGCCACCTCTTTCTACTTCAAAAGAAATGGAAGTAATGAACCTCTTTACTTCTATGGTTTCATTCCATTCCATATATTGATGTAGTCTATTCATTGCAAATTTGCAATAGATAATTTTTGCTCAACTCTCATGGTTTGCTAATCAGACTGAGCTAGAATCTAGTCTTCTAAAGTGGCATAACCCATTCTATTGGTGACATTATGGGCACTAGTACTGAGTGCAATAGAAAACGGATGCAAATTAATTCACTCTCAGTGAGATTTCATATCTACACTTTTCTTGAATATTAACTCAAATTTCTGGCAATAATAAGGTTTAGACAGACTCATAATTTATGTTGTTAGCCAGTAAACATTTCTATTCTCTCCTATTTGGAACCATTTCTCAAAATCTGTAGAAGTAACTTTGAGTTATTCTAACCTGGAAAGTTGATCCTACATAATGACTTAGCATGTGGGACCAAACAAGTTATCAGATATTGCAGCAAAAATGTTTCTAATTTTAGTGTTGTTGAATTCAAACTCCCAATTAGTCCATTTATGAACTAATACTAGTGTCGGCAAGCTCGTGCTAAGCCCCGGCCCAAGATCAAGGTAATAAAGTAATCACTAAGTTTCAATTTATGTGCCACAGTTTAAATTTCGAGAGTCAAACAGTTTAATTTTGACAGTGAATTCGAGCATAAAATCTTTAAGTCTTTGAAAATTTACATATTTAAAAGCTATGTAACAAGTACTATAAATTTCAATACTTGACTATTCAAAATATTTAAAAGATATATGAAAAAATATTGATTTTTCTTAATTAAAAATTTTCTTTTCCTTTCAAGAAATGCATGTGGAGGAAATGATATTTCTTTTCTTTTTTCTTTATCTAATATATTTTCTAAATTTGCGTTATAATAATATTATAATTATGATATAGCCCCAAATACATTAGCATTGGCTAAATTTAAATAATTAAATTATGTCTCGGTGCAACGACGTATATATCTAATAATTTTGTTCCTTCTCATTTTTATTTTCTTTAAGGATAGATTTTGAAATTTATTTTCTATCGATTTATTTTTATTTTGAAATTTATTTTCTATTGTATAATTGTGTTACATCATTAAACCTTTATATATTCAAAATAATTTTTTTAAATAAAATTTAGATCAAGAGAAATTTAATGGCAATTTTAGAATTACTAAGAAAATATGGTCGACGCTCTGCTAGTACCAAATGAGTTCTCCAAAATTATTATTATTACCATTTTAGATTATCTTTGTGCATAGCTATTTCTATTAGATGACATCATCATCATGCATAACTTTTCAAATATTTTTAAAGGGCTTAAGTTATATGTACCATATTGGATGTGACAAACCAAGTAAAATAAAAATAAAAAAATGTAGGGGCAAAAATAAGACATAGAGAAAACTGTGGCATAACTCATTCAATTGGTTCGTGGTTTCAAATGAAGTTAGCTTCAATTGGTAGTGGCTATCATATGGTGAAGTATAACTCAGCATTTACTAGATCTGTACAGTTGAGGGGTTAGAGAAAACTGTAGTTGATGTTAGATTGAGGGACATTCTGACTAGGCAGATTAGTGAACTTATATTAACAAACCCGATTGCTATTCATGTCAAAGAGATGAATGACTCTTTACTTTTTTTGTACTTCAAATATATTGAAAGTATTGAATCTTTTTCCACTTGATGGTTCCATTCAGTTAGCTTTGGTGTTTTTTTTCTCCTTATGATTCCTTACTCTCGAGTCCCGTGGTTTGCTAACAATTATGAGGCAGAATCAAGTGATGTCTAAAGTGGCTCAAACTTGACGATAATCAGTTACTTTGTTGTGTTACTTACTAAAATAGGAAATTGTGAAGGCGAAAGAGCTTTGCTTAATTTCCTAAGACATTGCATTATAAGTACTGCACAAAAGAAAATTGAAGGTAAAGCCATATGATCCTTTATGTGCTTGTGTCTTTCATGTTATCAACCTGTATTCGAAAAATTATTTTAACCTGAAACTGAAAACTAAACAAAGCAGATTCTGAAATTTAGAAGCTGTCATACCTCATTTTAACTGGGTTAAAGTAGAAGTACGACATATTGGTGATTCCTATTTTTTGTTTATGTTAAGGAGTCGCCACCTAATTATTTACGGTGAATTAGGATACCTAAAGTTTATTAAAGTTATTTTAAAAGTTAACTCCGTTTTAAGTCTACGAAACTTAAGATTCTAGGTAAGGGTTCAATTAGTCTAAAGGGAAGGTATTAGGCACCCTTTAAGACCCATTAACAATGGTTAACGGACCGGACTTATGATTAGTTAGGCTAAGTGTAAATATAGTATTATAGGAAAGAAAATAGCTTTGTAAATATGACTAAAGTTGTAGATAACCATGTGAGAATGCTATTTAAAATAGAACTTGTATAAAAATAATAATTTGTATAAAAAAAAGAGTTTAGTTATGAACTGAAGGAGCACGGAATATGTAGCGCTTTAAAACATAATTAAAATAACTCTGGGAGGCATTAACTAATTTTGTTTTAAGAGTACGGACGAGATGGAATCTTCCTTCTCCCCTTTTTTTTATCATGTTTATTAACTATAGCTAAAAATGTACGTGTTTGATTTAAACCCGAAGAGTTGTTTATAAAATGTATTCGAGTTCATATTTGTATATCAGTAATACCTTAAGATTCCCAATATAGTAGGAATATAATTAAAAATACGTGTTCATGGCTTTACGCTCTTGAAGATCAATTATTTTGATATAGATAAATATTATAAGTACTATAGATAATTTAATATAAAAGGAGAAAATGGCATTATGCAATTAAATATTAGTTCTTCCTACCCATTTACTAAAAACCAACCCGACTAAATTCGCTAAGGTTCGCCTAATCTAAACAAATAAAACAAGTAAAATGTTAGTCATGTAATTACATATTAATTGCACAAAGAAAATAAAATAAAAAGTAAAATGATTTAAATGGGCTCAGCCCACTTTCTGTTTGCAGCCACTGTTATGGGCCTCGGCCCAGAATTCTTTTTTTGATTTCTTGGCTGCGGATGGGGCTGACTCGAGAGGAGGATTTTGTTGGGCTTTTAGCCCAACACCGAATACGGAGGAGGACGGGTACCTCGGACTCGTATGCGGAGGTCATGCATAAAAACGAAAGAAAGAATTAGTATCTAATGAATGAATAAGGTTAAACATGTAGAACATAAACTCAAAACAAATTAGTAAGCTATACATATGCTTGTGTATATTGAAGTATATAGATATACAACCTCACTGCCTTAACAAAGTTTAAACAATTATAAATGTACTGAAAATATTCCAATCGATCGACTATGCTAAACATAGAAAATCAATTGTAGGGCAGTTCATGACCGTAAGTAAGGTGGAGAATGGCTAAAAGGCAAATTTCACAGCCCAAGGTAGCGCAGCAAGACAAAACGAACAAACAAACACAGAAAAAAAATTAAAAGACAAGGAGGGATTCAAACGATAAGAAAAAAAATGATTCATGTAATATTGAAAACGTAAACAAAATGAATCAATCATAAGGCAAGGGGCATTTTGAAACTGTATGCTTAATAGGTAATGTAGTAAAGGAAACTTAACCGACATTCTTTACACAAATAATTGCATGGTTTATACTTGTCATTTTCATTCTTTTAAAATATAGTTGCTTTGTAATGACTTCAGTCCACATGGAAAGCAAACTGGATCAGTTAACTCAACATCAATTCATACAAAAACAACCACATTCAACAAGGATATTCATATTTGTAAATGGACATATTTAACAAAATATGGAGATGAAAACAGAACAGGGTAACCGGAAGTCGTACTTCGCATACATGTTGAAAGTTGAAACGAAATTAAATATCTAAATTCGTAAAGTTCAACCATGCTTAATTAATTCCAGATTTCTAATAAACAAGACAGAGCTCGAATGATACACACGATATTCAGAATCTAGAAACTAATAATAAGCAGTTACATGTAGAGACAATCATCCTTATTTGCCCTTAAACCACTTCAAATGGATTACATAGTTATAAGGACATAGCAGGCATGGACATTACATACAGAGCTGGCAGACAAATGGAATACAAGTTTGGCCAAGTTTAGACTAATTTTTTTTAAAAAGGAAAATGATGTACTGCGAATTCAGGTACAGTTTGAAATAAAACAAATATGAATCATGGAGAGGAGGCAGCAGGGGAGAGCCATATGGCGCATAAAAAGATCAGTCCATCATAGTCTAAATTAGGCTCTCAGAATAAACACACCAAACTTGAACATTGTTTTCTAATCCTTTTATATGTGCTAGATTCCTTCGACAAGCATCAACAGACACAAAAGAGAACTATCATGAGCAAATTTTTAAAGAGTGTTATGTCATGAAGAGTTGGAAATTAACACTGCACACTTAATCACAGATTCAACGCGACACAGACAGACCAAAACAACACACAAACTAACACCTTAACCTCATGCTCAGGTCACGATATCAAACTAATATTTGTCAGACACTTAAACATAACAGACAGGACTGAATTAAACTTTCAGTGATTTAATCCAGTCTCAGGACTTTATTGGTACAAAACATATGCAGTAGCAATCCTCCAAATCACAGAAGAACAAACAACCAATACTCACTGCCACTGTTTCATATTAGCATTAATCAAATCAGAAAACTTAGACTTACGGATGAAAGACAATTATGGAGATGGTTCAGTGTTGATTTGTTTTAACCACATACACAATATACCTAAGATATACACACCACGGTGTGTATATCATATGTATATCGAATGTATACCTTCTTCTTACCTCAATAGCCCGCTGTATATCCTATGTATATTCGGCTCTAAATAGGTTCTAAGTCCTGGAAATTCAATCTAAACATCCAAACTACAGCGTACGTCTTTCAAATTCATTTTAGCAATTAATATTCTATCCTAACAACTCCCAAACATCAAAGAAATAACATGACGACAAAGAAACTACATAACTAGAAAATAGCAGAATCAGCTAAAATTTAACTAAAGCAGAAACTAAAAACTAGAAGTAATAAATGTATCGAGGTTTACCTGTTTTGTGCGCAATGAACTGGGGTGTCGAGGTCGTCGAATCTACTCTCTCGTTATGAATAGACCCGAAACTTGACTCGAAAATTAAAATGGTTCTGTCGCAGTTAAAGTTCTTTGCCGAACAACGACGAAAGTTAATCGAATCTTCAAGAACTTAAATTTTCGTCACAAATCTCATAATTCCACAACAGTATTTTCCGATTTAAAGGGTTCAAGATCAGATTTTTTTTAAAAAGAGAAAAATTCAAGACTTTGATAGAAATTGCTCATGTATCACCAATCCGTGTTTTCGATGAATTGAACCAGATATAAAAAAAAAACAGAGAGTAGGGATTCCTTTTTCTTCGAAAACGTTCAGTCCCCCCCTCAGACACTGAATAATCCTTTCCCCCTTTTTGTATTTATAGGGTTTCATTTATATTGAAGAAAGAGAGGAGCGTATGAGAGAAGGAGTGGGGGACAGAGGGAAGTGGAAGGAGCGTGGGAGAGAGGAAGGGTAGGGGGTGCGACGGTGGAGAAAAGAGTGAGAGAGGCGGCTGAAAAGGGTTAGGGATTAAATAGTTTAGGGTTTTAATTTAGGTAGTGGGCCGGGTCGGGTAATGGGTATGGGCTGGTCTGGTCGTTGGGCTGGCTGAGTTAATGGGTAATGAACTGATTTGGGCTTAAATATTGGTCCGAAAATATGTATCCTTCCATCTTTATTTTAATTGTTCTTGGGCTTTTAACTAAATAACAAGTACAATGTATACTATGATAATTAGTGATTTATATGTAGAAAATAAAGGACTTGATAAAGTATAATTAATTTAATGAAAATAAAGTGATGACGAACCCTTTTGAAATTTGTGATAAAGTAATACTCGTAATGTTGAAAATAAAAGTAGCGATATTAATAGTTGTAGCAGTAAAAAAATAGTGAAAACAAAGTATTTAGCTCGTCAATAAATTTAGAAACCCGAGTAAATAAAATTAAATAAATGAGGGACAAAATTGGGTGTCAACAGATGCCCCTCTTCGACCGGAGACGATGTAAGAGTCTTCGGGCGAAGAAGTTGACGTAGTAGCCAATTTTGTTCCGACCAAAAAATACAGACTTGAGAAAAATATGGGTTAGGAGAATTGGTGGAAAATATTATGAGGGCAGAAGGAATTATGGTGAGATTAGGATGTTGGGAAGCGAAGATTGACGGAGTATTGAGAGGTGTTAATGATTTGAAAATATGTTGGATGAGATGTCATTTGTATCCTCGCGAGTCGAAGACAGATGACGACACTGTTTGAGAATGGACCGTATGTTTATAGGCTCCTAATTATACATGTGGCGCGCAACATACCTATAAGTAGGACTCTACTAGACACGATGTAAATTCTCCAAAAAATGCCCCAGTGTTGAGTTATGGAGACACTGGGATATAGAAAAGGATACGAGATTTATGAAAAGAGTTGATTGAGTAGAGTCTTGGCGGTGTATATGAAAGAAGATTTTTGGATAACCTTCGTATCACATGTTTGTGGACATAGGCGGAGTCGAGTTCGAGAGTAGATCCGTGACCTTTGCTTACGAGTTTGATATTCCTCTTCAGCGTATTTGCCCCAGTTCACTGCGTAAGATAAAGTTCCACGTTTGTGTTACGTCTCTGCGGATTGTACTTTCGGCCAAAACTGAAATTCATGTCAAAATTAGTAATAAAGTTGAGAGTGTAAAATTATAAGGAGTGTAAAATGATAGTAAATATTAGTGCGGGAATGAAGATGAAGCCGTGTGGCTTATAATGAGGCAGTGTGGCCAATGTTGTCTCTGATTGTCTTCAGGAACTTGAATGAATGTGTGATGCGTATGCCGAGGATGTAATAATATCTCTAGTTGCGGTTGAAAATGATAGTAGTAAGGCCTCCGACTGTCTTCTGGGACTCGATGATAAATGATGTCTGCGGAATTTAAGGTAAAGTAGTTAAAGTAGGTAAAGTGGATGATGAAGTAAAGTGATAAAGTAAAGAGTAAAGTAAAAGTGTAGCCGTTTGGCTTATGCAGATGAGGTCGTGTAGCCATGTAATGTCTCCGGTTGTTGTCGGGACTCAATGATATGATATCTCCAGTTGTCTTTGGAGATTTGATGAAAATTCCCGTACAGTCCGGGGTAAAGTCGTAAAGTGGATGATGTCTCCGGTTGTCTTTGGAGGCTTAATGATAATTCCTGTAAAGTTCAGGGTAAAATCGTTAGAGTTGGTAAAGTGAATGATAAAGTAGAGAGTAAAGTCATAGTGTAGCCGTCTGGCTTATGCATATGAGGCTGTGTAGCCGAATGATGCCCCCGGTTGTCTTCGGAGACTTAATGATAATCCCTGCAAAGTTCAGGATAAAGTCATTAAAATTGGTAAAGTGAATGATAAAGTAATTGGTAAAGTAAAGTGATGGTGTAGCCGTTTGGAAGAGGCTGAATAGCCCAATGATGCCTCCGGTTGTCTTCGGAGACTTAATGTTGATTCCTGTAAAGTTCAGGGTAAAGTGGTTAAAGTAGATAAAGTGAATGATAAAATAATTGATAAAGTATGGAGTAAAGTGATAGAATAGCCGTTTGGCTGATGATGTTTGATGGTGTTGTGATAGGCCGAACTAATGACATGTGATCCTGATTTAATTCGCCTTCAATTTCGTCAACCTACAAAACAGGTATATAAAGTTATTGTGATAAAATTAAAGATAAAGTTGGAAGTAAAGCCGTTTGGCTTTTGAGGCGAGGCCATAATGAGCCAAATGATGCTTTTTGGCAATGATTGATAGACTTGACTGTTGATCTCGCGGTCTTTTAATTCCTGCACTCAAAGAAAAATTCTTAGTTTGGGAGGGGGAAGTTGATTCGTGTTGTCTCGAAGCTTGACGTTGTTGGCGCTCTATTCGACTTGTTTGTTTGGATCTTGTGATCTCCGTTCAAGCCTTGGTAGATGAACAGTAGTGAAACAATTGAAAGAAAATGTTTCATTTGAAAGGTATGTATGTAAGTATGTGTATAAGGAAATGTAACTATATGTATATAAGTTCTGAAATATGTATATGTAAATGTATGTATGTAAGGAAAGATATATATGTAAATATATGTATGTAAGTGGTAAAATATTTCTGCCCACTTCAGATTGTGACACTTCTGAAACAATTGAAAAGTCATTTGTCTATACTATTTCCTGTCTGGTAGCCTTAAACTTGTCAATGTCCAACCGTTCTTTTGTCTATTTCTTTTCAAAATATGCCCCAGTTTTGGGTTCAGAAGGGTATGCTAAATTTATGTTGTGGTGTGACCGAACCTTATATAGGTTGCCTACGTATCTCTCCAAGGGAATCAGGTCAGAACGTAGTTCATAAGTACATAAAATGGTCTGAAGTTTTCTAATAAAGGGACCGAACCCGATGTGGATTGCCTACGTATCCCACCAAGGGAATCAGGTCAGCGTAGTTCTATTATATAAATGGTAAAAGATTTGTTGGATTTTTATCTAAGTGTGACGGACCTGTATGTTGATAGTCTACGAATCCCGCCGAGGGAATCCAGCCATGTGTAGCTCTCCTTGTATAAGCTTTTTTTTTTTTTATTTTTTATTTGCTGTTATAATGAACCCTATGTGGGCTGTCTACGTATCCCACCACAGGAATCAGGTCGGAACGTAGTTCGTACTTTGTTAATGATTTTTGATTTTCTGTTATAGTGCAACCGAACCCTATGTGGGCTGCCTACGTATCCCCCCATGGGAATCAGGTCGGAACGTAGTTCGTACTGTATTAAAGGAAAGGTTGCAAACTAGGCTGTCTAACCTAATGTCGTCCTTGATTTCTTCTTGAATTGCTAACTTTCAGGCTTATGTTATTATCTATCGGCTATTTCGATTTCTTCCGAGTGGGTTCTTGTCTTGTCCTCTTGTTTTTATTTGTTACTCTCTCGAGGATGTATGTTGTCTTCATCTTATGTCATAATCATAGAGTTGGCAGATTTGATAAATAAAATAAAAAAATAGCAATAATAGACGTTTAAGGAAAATCAGAAATGCATTAATAGATTTTGCGATTAAGTTTCCAAAAGATGAAGCAAAGCAACAAAAGTTTTGCGCGTGATTCAAGCCTCAATTTAAAAAACAACTTCACTACATGTTCAAACTACCAAGACTCCCAGCGAATCATGGACGGAGTACAAGTCCAATTCTTCAGTGTCTCTCCTAGTTCGGCACCTCGTGTGGTAGGTGTCTCGTTGTTGTGAGTAGTTGTAGCAGTAATCTTCATGTGCGTTTGCCTTTGGATTGTTCCCACGGGAGCGACAAAAGTTGATGACATACCCCTTTCCATTCTTCCAATTGACGTAATAACTTCTTTCAAACTTTGGCATCTTCGTGAGCAGGTAAAGGATTGTTGACCACATTGGGCTTAGCTTCAGTGAGCTGGACTACTCCTTCCTTAATCAGGGCTTCGATTTTGTTTTTAAGCCCATAGCAATCTTCAGTGGCGTGCCCAGCAACTCCAGAATGGTATGCACAGCGCTTGGAACCATCAAACCATTTTGGGATAGGATCGGGAATTTTTCCTTCAATCGGTTTATTACGCCTGCTGCTTTCATTCTTTCAAACAATTGAGCCAAGGGTTCAGCGAACCGAGTGTAATTACGGGTGTTTTTGGTGTCAGGGTTTGGACGGGTTCTGGGTGTAGCATGTGGTCGATTTTGATAAGTGGGAGCTTGAACAGATTGGTATGGATGTGGGTTTGGATGTGGAGGTGCTCGGGGTTGGTAGTAATTTGCTTGGGCGTTGTAGACAGGGTAAGGAGATAGTGGAGCTTGGTAGGGTTCAGTGTAGTGGTAAGGGTAGAAAGGTTGTTGTGGGTGGTTAAAGTATGTAATGGCTTGGCTCGGCTTATGCCCTTGGACGTTCATGACTGCAGCGACATCTTCCTTCTTCTTTTTAACCCCGCCGATAGAACCAGATTGAATAGCTTTGTTTATTGCTTGTAAAGCAATAAGATCCTGAATTTTCCCCGATTTGATTCCTTCTTCTAAGGCTTCTCCCATTCGGATAACTTCTGTGAATTTTTGTCCCATCATACCTATCATTTTCTCATAAAATACGCCAGCCTGGCATTCAATGAAGGTAGCAGTCATTTCTCTATCATTTATCGGAGGTTGAACCCTGGCCGCTTCTGACCTCCAGCGTAACGCATACTCACGGAACGTCTCAGTTGACTTCTTGGTTAACTTAGTCATGTAGACTCTATCTGGCGTGATATCGGTGTTAAAACTGAATTTGTCCATAAAGTCTTGCGCCATGTCACTCCAACCACGCCACTTGTGGACGTCTTGTTGTGTATACCAGGTAAGAGCCTCACCAGATAAGCTTCTTATGAAGAGCTTCATCCTTATGTTCTGGTCTCTTCCTACTCCAACCAGTTTGTCGCAATAAGCCCTTAAGTGTGTATGAGGATCGCCTGTTCCATTGAATGTATCAAATTTCGGAGGTTTGTAGCCTACGGGTAAATCGATGTCAGGCTGAACACAGAGATCCTCGTATTCTACATTCTTAGTACCCCTAGCAACTTGAAGGTTTCTCACTGCTTCTTTGAGAATGTGAATCTCTTTTAGCAACATATCGTCTGCCCTTGCTTTTGCTTCTTTTTCCATTTCCTCGTATTGCGACAAACTGGTTGGAGTAGGAAGAGACCAGAACATAAGGATGAAGCTTTTCATAAGAAGCTTATCTGGTGAGGCTCTTACCTGTTATACACAACAAGACGTCCACAAGTGGCGTGGTTGGAGTGACATGGCACAAGACTTTATGGACAGATTCGGTTTTAACACCGATATCACGCCAGATAGAGTCTACATGACTAAGTTAACCAAGAAGTCTACTGAGACATTCCGTGAGCTATTCAATCTGGTTCTATCGGCGGGGTTAAAAAGAAGAAGGAAGATGTCGCTGCAGTCATGAACGTCCAAGGGCATAAGCCGAGCCAAGCCATTACATACTTTAACCACCCACACCAACCTTTCTACCCTTACCACTACACTGAACCCTACCAAGCTCCACTATCTCCTTACCCTGTCTACAACGCCCAAGCAAATTACTACCAACCCCGAGCACCTCCGCATCCAAACCCACATCCATACCAATCTGTTCAAGCTCCCACTTATCAAAATCGACCACATGCTACACCCAGAACCCGTCCAAACCCTGACATCAAAAACACCCGTAATTACACTCGGTTCGCTGAACCCTTGGCTCAATTGTTTGAAAGAATGAAAGCAGCAGGCGTAATACAACCGATTGAAGGAAAAATTCCCGATCCTATCCCAAAATGGTTTGATGGTTCCAAGCGCTGTGCATACCATTCTGGAGTTGCTGGGCACGCCACTGAAGATTGCTATGGGCTTAAAAACAAAATCGAAACCCTGATTAAGGAAGGAGTAGTCCAGCTCACTGGAGCTAAGCCTAATGTGGTCAACAATCCTTTACCTGCTCACAAAGATGCCAAAGTTTGAAAGAAGTTATTACGTCAATTGAAAGAATGGAAAGGGGCATGTCATCAACTTTTGTCGCTCCCGTGGGAACAATCCAAAGGCAAACACACATGAAGATTACTGCTATAACTACTCACAACAACGAGACACCTACCACACGAGGTGCCGAACTAGGAGAGACTCTGAATAATTGGACTTGTACTCCGTCCATGATTCGCTGGGAGTCTTCATCTTAGTCATGTAGACTCTATCTGGCGTGATATCGGTGTTAAAACTGAATCTGTCCATAAAGTCTTGCGCCATGTCACTCCAACCACGCCACTTGTGGACGTCTTGTTGTGTATACCAGGTAAGAGCCTCACCAGATAAGCTTCTTATGAAGAGCTTCATCCTTATATTCCGGTCTCTTGCTACTCCAACCAGTTTGTCGCAATAAGCCCTTAAGTGTGTATGAGGATCGCCTGTTCCATTGAATGTATCAAATTTCAGAGGTTTGTAGCCTACGGGTAAATCGATGTCAGGCTGAACACAGAGATCCTCATATTCTACACTCTTAGTTCCCCTAGCAACTTGAAGGTTTCTCATTGGTTCTTTGAGAATGTGAATCTCTTTTAGCAACATATCGTCTGCCCTTGCTTTTGCTTCTTTTTCCATTTCCTCGTATTGATCCACCTCGGGTTGGAACCTGACCGTTACTGGGTTGGTAAAGGCTTGTGTTTTTGCGGCACATACTGGAGGAACATATTGCGCTTTTGGAGTGACAAAATGTCCCCCTTCTATATGCTGGGTTGGATAAGTTTGGACGGTGGGAGTGTTTTGGACCGGAGGTGGTGTGTTATAAGTGGTGTTTGTAGGTGGTTGATTTGGTGGGTTTAGAGGAGTGGTTGTGGGTAGTGGATTAGTGTTGGTGGGTAAAGGAACATAGGGAGTGCGAACTAGCGATTGACTTGGTGGGTTGACGGGTGGTGGATTATGAGTAGCATAGGTAGTGTAGGTGGGTGGTTGATTTTGTGGAGGAGTATAGTTAGTGTAAGTGGGTGGTTGATTTTTTGGAGGAGTATAGTTAGTGTAAGTGGGTGGTTGACTTTGTGGGGGAGTATAGGCGGATGATGGATTTGGTGGATTTGCGGGGGTGATCGGAGGTAAGTTGTTGTTGGTAGGTGCATTGTTTTGTGGAGGAAAATGCTCAGGAACTGGAGATTCGAGTGATGGGAAACGAGGTGGGTTTGGTGCAGTATTTCTAGGTTCAGGAGGCGGACTTTGGAGTGTGATAGATAAATTGGTCAAGTCCCTAACCCGATTCAGTTCTCCACGTAGATCCTTAATTTCTTGAGTCAGGCGGGCGATATGTTCATCACGTTGAATAGTAGTTCCGTGTTCGGAAGTCTCAGGGGGATCACCAGAGATCACGATGTTTTCCACACCAGTTGAAATAGGTGTGGCCGGATCAGACATAGTAATTTCATTTCCTTGAACAGCCCAACTACGTTCAGGTAACGATGACGTTTTTGACCTTGTGATGTAAGGATGGTCAGCCATCGAGCGTCAACACGAATCAACTCTTTTGGGAATAAAAGAAACATAAAGTGCAAATGATGTCAGTCTCACAGCCTATCTAGGTAAAGTCATGATCACATAGAGTCAAGTAAGTCATGTAGCAAATAATTCATCAAATAAAGTCAAACAAGTTGTCAAACAAATGTAAATGATTATAATAACGCGTCCTAAGAAGAACAATATGTTAAATTGTACAATGATTAATGCTTACCTGCTATACATAACAAGAAGGAATTAAGCTCGATTTAATTTCCTTAAGGACACACTGGACGTCTTCTAAAAAATTATACAATGATTAATGCTTTGTTCTGAGTTTCAAAATGAGGTAGGGCCTATTGTTCTTGAACTAATAGTCCAAAGTATTAATATTTGGAAGGCAAAACATGTGATACTTCAGTGCCATTGTCTTCTGCTGGTGCCCATAAATTCCTATTCAACACATATCAGCAGTGCTGAATGAGTTGCCATTGCCTATATAAGCATATTCAAAGAGGTATCTACCACCACAGCTCTCAACAAACTTCAAAGTATTCAAAGCTTCCTCTGCTTTGAGTTCTTTAGTAATTCTTTGCTTTTCTCAACTGTAACTAAAAGATCATGGCTATTCTTCGTATGATCAAGATGTCTTCCACAACTAGAGATGTTCCCAAGGGTCACTTTGCTGTGTATGTTGGGGAGAATCAGAAGAAGAGATTTGTGATCCCAATATCATTCTTGAGCAAACCTTCATTTCAAGATTTTCTTAGTCAAGCTGAGGAAGAATTTGTCTTCAACCATCCAATGGGTGGTGTGACTATTCCCCGTAGTGAGGATTTGTTCAATGATCTCACATCTCGCTTGAGGAAGTGAGAAGGAAACCAGTCCCCATTTTTTGCTTACACAATTTTGTAGAGTTGTAAATCAGGATCTCCACTGTGTAAAGTTCAGAGTTAGAAGAAACACTAGGTAGACTTGGGACACATTTTTTGCTACTTCAATAGAAATTGAAGTAATGAACCATTTTACTTCTATCGTTCCATTGTATTCCATATATTGATGTAATCAATTCATTTCAATAGAAAACTTTTGCTCAACTCTCATGGTTTGCATATCAGAATGACATTCAATTGGTAAACTGATAATTACACTTGGCGGTTTCAAATGAAGTTAGATGCACTTAGTAGTGGCCATCATACGGTGAAGTATAACTCAACATGTACTAGATCTGCAGCATTCTGGAAGTACTTGTGCAACTAAACACAATAGAACATGGATGCAAAGTAATTAACTGTTAATAAATATATATATGTCTATAATTTTCTTGAATATGAACTCAAATGTCTGGCAGTGATAAGGTTTTGACGGACTCATAATTAGATGGAGATTTTCAAAACTTAGACACAGACATGCTGATAGCCAGTAAACATTTCTATTATCTACTATTTGGAAACATTTTTCAAATTTTGTTGCGATATCACAGGTTATTCTAATCCGGAAAGTTGTTAATACAAGTTGTCAGACATTGCAGTAAATTTATTTCTAACTGCAGACCAAGTGGTCCAGACCTGAATCATATCAAGACAATTACTTATTATTATCAATTTGATTTCTAAAGATCTTGTGTTCTCTATATTTCAAGAAAAACACTGGGGTCTGGTGATATTCAAGAGCAATGATTAAGATCATATATACTTGACAATGAGTTGGGCAGCAAAACCATGTGACACTTCATGTGCTAATGTCAATCCACAGTGCAACAAACGCCTCTCCACCAGTGAAATCTTACATATTATTGACCTTTTTTTTCTTATATATTTTTTGGACACATAGTTTGCATCTGGGGTATGTTTTATTCCTAGAAATCATCATAAGGCACCAGCAATATTTATGGATTTGATTATGAGAGACCCTTTGTTCAATGTTTGAGAAAAAGGTAGGACCTAGTGTTCTTGAACAGTTGAACTTATATGAGCTGAATTAAATAATCATGTCAATTAGTTGGACGACAGGACCATTGTTGACACCCAATTTTGTCCCACTTTTATTTAATTTACTTAGGGTTTCCAAATTTACTGACGAGCTAAATACTTTATTTTTCACAATATTTTATTGCTACTACTATTAATATCACTACTTTTATTTTTAACATTATAAGTATTACTTTACTACAAATTTTAGATGATTCGTCATCATTTTATTTTTTCGGGTTTGGACTCGTTAAATTAATTACAAGACAACACTTTGCAAAATATTTATTTTACATATTAATTATTTATTGTCTTTACATAATATATATTATACCAGTTATTAAATTGGAAGCCCAAAAACAGAGAAGGAAGGATCAACAATTTTCAGCCAAATTAATGACCTGAAATAAAAATACCATATTATTTCCCTACCCAAATAAACAACCCACGTTTTTCAGCTCACTATTCATCCAACGACCGGTCCAGCCCAAATATTTTCCCTTACCCGGTCCAGCCCAAATATTATCCCTTACCCGGTTCAGCCCAACCCTTTCCCCTTTAACCAAAACCCTATCCCTTTTCTTTCTCCCATCCTCACCACCGCTCCCACACACCCCCTCACCCTTTCTCACTTCCGCCTCCCTCACTTCTCCCTCTCTCCTTCTCTCTTCACGCCTCTGCTCCCACTCTTCCCTGTCTCCCTCACGTTCTCCCTGCAACTTCCACCATACTGCTGTCTCCCACGCCCACGTTCCTTTCCACTCATCATTTCCCCACGCCTGTTCCCCGCTTCCTCTCTCTCATACGCTCCTCTTCATTCCCAACTCTATAAATAACGAAATTACTCAATTGAAAGGGGGGTTTTAAAACAAAGAGGATTTGATTTAGCAAGAAACCGACAATAAAAAAAAAAGAAAAGGATCTGAAACCAAAAATTCTCTACAAAACACAAGTTTAATCATCAAATATAGCCTGTCTCCAAAAAGAATAGCCAACGATTACTCTATTTGTTGGTTGGAAACTTTGTCACTTTAATCGGGTTCTTCGAGTTCGAGTAGATTCGTGACCATCGACACCCACTTCACTGCACCACAAACAGGTGAAATTCGACTCTATTTCGACTTATTGTTCCATTAGAATTCCGTTAGTATAGAAAATCATGTTATGATGCCTTCTTGTTACCATTTTCTTCAAATCTGTGCTCATTGTTGCTATTAGATTGGTTTAGATACATGTTATGATTTTTATTGTTGTGATCTTGTTCTAACATGTGTTTTCATATTTTTGATGTTTAGATTAAATTCTAAGTATGGAATCGCATGTTTGTCATTCTTGTTTCGTCTAATTAGTTTAGCATATATCTATAAATTTGTTTGGTTTCAGTTGGTGAGTAGGTATTCAAGCACATTGTTTATGCTTAGGACTAATCAATTGGGTCTGTTTAATTCTAACTGTTAGTATGAATGCCGTGTTTAAAGGTATAAAGCAGAACACCATGTCTTCCTTCAAATGCTAATGTCATTAGCTGAAATTACTCTTCCCAAGTTCAAAGTGTGGTCTCACAGTTAGGTGTTATATATACAGAATGGGGTTTAATCAAATATAGGGATATGACTTAAGAAATGCTGTGTTAAAAGGCTACAACCATTTAGTGTCATCACTAGTTCAATCTTACCATCTGTATTTTGTTTAAAAAAAGGGACTCATAGACATCTGATTAGTCCAGCATTATACTAGTTCATCATTGAATGATTCTTGAATATTTTAAGTCCAAAATAAATGGCAAAGTAAAAGTTTAAACATGGGTTATATGGAATCCTTATATGCACACTAAACTTGAAATAGCACTGAAAGGGCTTAAACATAACTATTTGAACCTATTTCTGTCGGATTGGGCCTAGAAGCTGCCTGGAACTGCTTTGCATAAGGCTGACATGTTTTAGTCTCTCAATGAACATTTTTTTTTTGCCTTTATGTTCAACCAGAGGGTTCTTTGTCTAATATAGCTAAGGTTTTAATCTCAAAGGTCATGATTTTGCCAAATAAGTATTTGTATACTGTTTTGAGTTTCTCTATGTGATCATGAACAACAAATCTTATCTCTGTCTTGTTTACCCTTTGAATCCTGCATTATTGATTATGGTTTACCACTCTCTCTCTGTTCTAAATGTGTCATTATGTACCACTGAATGAATTTAGTATAACCCTTGGGAGTTCATTGACACTCGCTTATGCTCAGCTTTAATTGGTTTCAGACACCTATAACTTGTTTACATAAAATTAGTACGACTTAACATACTATTGGTATAGTCCATAGATCTTGTTGGATATTTGAGTAGCTTGGAAATGTTATGTTGGTTCTGTTAGCTGAATCATAATTCTATATTGACTCGTAATTATGAAAACATGACTAGTTTAAACTTCAATAACGTGGAGGGTACTGCTTAGTCCAGTTCAGTTTGCACATGTCACTCTAAATTGGTCTTTTTATGGTTGAATTCGTACGAGGAAACACCTACAAGTCTGTGGCACATTTTGATTAAAGCCCTGCTGCCTCCTCTCCATGATTCATATCTGTTTTATTTCAAACTGTACCTGAATTCACAATGCATCACTTTCCTTTTAAAAATTAGTCTAAACTAGGCCAAACTTGTGTTCTATTTGTCTGCTAGCTCTCTATGTTTTGTCCGTGTCTACTTAGTTGTTGGTTAAGTCTGTTGTTTGCTTGCCCATGGATGTGCCGTGAATGTTCTGTCAATATATTAATCACAGTTTACTATACAAACATGTCTAGATTAGTGTTAAGATCACATATGTTTTAAAGAGTTGTAAGATGAAAGTAGCTTAGATCAATATGACATCCTATAAGATACCTATTGTATGGCTATTAGATTGATGAAGTTCCACTAATTACATGAATATATTAAGCTAAATTTCAGAACTGTGTACATGGATCTTGGTATGTCTGCCTCTAATTATGCCAAATTTGCGATGATTAGTAATTTACTTATGCTTAGGTGTGATTAATCCTTCTCTGTATCTGTTTGGAGATCCCTATCTGCTTTGAAAGTATTTTTAGGCAATACTGCTGTTTTTTTTTTGGTTCTGCATTAGTCTGCAGGATTTATTCTTTCAAAATATGCATCATCTAATAGTATGATGACCCTGAATGTGTAAAGTAATCTAAACTTTCATATAAGGATCAGATTTTGAACACTTGCCTATTTGCCTGTTGGTATAATACCTCATCCGAAATAACTCTTCACATGCATTTAGTCTTTACATAGTACTTTACCAAGACCTCTGTGTGACTCTATTTTGGGGCTGGGCAGCGTGTGCTATAAATCTTGCTAACTTGTCCGGAATTCTGGGTTTAGAATGTAGATGGAGGGTTTTAGAGCTTGCTTTCTTTCGATACAAAACATGGTATCTATGAACTTCATTGGATAATCTGAGGAACTTGCACAGGTTGGGGGTCTTATTTTGGGTTAAAATGTCACACCCTCATCTTGATAGGGCATGATGGGCACCCGACTCCCTTCAGAGTCGAGCGAACCCTTAAACATTCGCTTTACGAAAACCTGTCATTTCAAAAACTTTTAAACACATGAAACTTTTCCAAATAGAGGTCATTATCTTTATACAAATTATAAAAAAACTTTCAATCAATTACGTACTTTTTACCAACTGAAACCATCTAAAAATACATACTCTTTTAACATCTATAAATGATTCGCACTTCTCGACGCCTTATCCACAGGACACTATCTGCAAAGTCTCTAACACATACAAAACACCATAACAAAGGTACTCGACTCGGCAATACTCCGAACTGAGATGGAGCTCGCCAATCCCGCTGGAATACCTTCTAGCAAAATCTTCTACTCACCTGGGTGTACCTGCGTGGCATGAAACACAGCCCCCGAAGAAAGGGGGTCAGTACGGAATATGTACTGAATATGTAAAGCGGGAATAAATGATAACCATCGCATACTTTAGGAAAGAAGAAATCATAACCAACCCAATACCTGCAGCCTTCGCTGGAAGAAACGTAAATATGTACGCAAATCTCAAGCAGGCTTCAAGTAAATAATTGCAATCTAACTAACATTTTCAAAATAAGTAATGTAATCTAACACACCTCCTTGAAGTGAATAATGCAATGCAACACACGTGCCGCTTCTGGCAAATTAATGATGGCCCCTTCGGGCAGCCGCTTCCGGCTCTATATCAATAATGGCCCCTTCGGGCAGCCGCTTCCGGCTCTATATCAATAATGGCCCCTTCAGGCAGCCGCTTCCGGCTCAACATCAATAGTGGCCCCTTCGGGCAGCCGCTTCCGGCTCTATATCAATAATGGCCCCTTCGGGCAGCCGCTTCCGGCTCAACATCAATAGTGGCCCCTTCGGGCAGCCGCTTCCGGCTCTATATCAATAATGGCCCCTTCGGGCATGAATGCAAATATGCAAATGTATGGAAATCTCTTTTAAAGAAAATCCATAACATAAACTAAGGCCATGTCACGACCCAACCCCGTGGGCCGCGACCAGTGCCCTAGCTGGGCACCTATACGTACCCGATACCCAAATTAGCATATTGTCAGAATAATAATATAATAATATTAGTGGATGCCACAGAATTTATCAGAAAGAGCAGACTTGGCACACATAGGCCGATAAGGCCATCATAGAACAAAGTATCCCAAACATATGTACAAAACCCACACAGATGTATCCACAGACCTCTACAGAACATATCATAATCATAAGACGGGACAGGGCCCCGTCATACCCAGAACAAAGTACATATCCAGATAGCAGTGACAAACTGTACCAAAAGATGGGCTCTGAAGAAGAGAGCGCCCCAAAATAGCAGAAGTGGGATCCTAAACAGATGGATCAGCGAACCTGTCGTCTGTACCTGCGCGGCATGAAAACGCAGCCCCCGAAGAAAGGGGGTCAGTACGAAATATGTACTGAATATGTAAAGCGGAATCACAGAAGTCAAATCATAATGGTTACAGAAAATGAGTACAGAATCCAGAGTGTCAAATGCATATTTCCAAAATAGACAGAATGCGTACAGAAACATAAGTCATATCATATCATATCCGGTCCCTGCCACGGGACTCGGCATACAGAATGTGGCCACCCTCCCGACGCTGGTGCCACTATACAGAGGAATCAGAAAAAGGGGCGTGGCCCCGTATCATATAATGTCATATCAAAATGGCCATAACAGATCAGATCAGAATAGGCGGACATGGCACATCATACTCCACAGACCCATGTACGCGTAT
The DNA here is from genome assembly GCF_019175385.1 of Lycium barbarum. NCBI lineage: Eukaryota > Viridiplantae > Streptophyta > Magnoliopsida > Solanales > Solanaceae > Lycium > Lycium barbarum. Next base: position 135,027,301 of record NC_083342.1, on the reverse strand, counting down.
ACCTGCCCCCTCACATCGGGACGCGGCGAACAATGCAGAGAATTACGCTTGACAACATATCCTGACCCGGGCTCAGTGTGGGAAACATTGGGACATCCACAAATTGAGTAGTGAGAGACTAATGCAATTTAAAAATATAATAAATGTTTTCAAAGACTCGATGAAGCGTATCAAAGACAAACAAATCCAATGGGGTCGGACGGAATCATAATAAATGTATTTCGGATATCATAATAAATTACAGAAGTATAACTTTCCCGAAGTCATTCCGAGTGTCAAAATAATTTATAATATTTAACATAATAATTAAAATAATATTCGTTAAGTGATTAGTAGGGTAATTATTACATTTCTTTCAAAAATCGCTTAAAAAGGAAGCTTTAACACATTAGGGGCAAAACCGTAAATAGTGGGCCCGCCTCAAAACAAATAAGGCGGCGGACTCAAATTGTGCCCTCTAAACATATAATATCATCTACGAAGGTTATACAGACATTCTATGACTTTCTGAGTAATTTAGAGCACAATTGCATAATTTCAGAAAAAGCGTATCAAAATGGTTCAATTCTACTGAAGGAAAAACTGAAATTTTGTCTTGCGGGTTCCGAGGGCCAAGAGGTCCTTCGAGGCCCGGATCCGACCCTAATACACTAAGGGCATGCCAAGGGAAGAATTGGGTTTGCTTTACATACCTTTCACGCTCCTTAAGCCTTTCCAATCTCACTTCCCGTTTCGTCGAAAAACTGCAATTGGTCAAGTTTACCAATTGTGAATTATTAATGCCATTATTTCAACTTTAAGCATATTTGGCTACCGAAATTTCGGCAGCACTTCCCCTATACATATGACACCTCGAGAATTCAACTCGGCTATAAATCATCAACAACAACCCAAACGACAACAACAATATCAACAATGAACATTAAAAACACAAATATCCTTCAACTAGTCATTTTTCTCACAAGTTGACATAATCTTCAATTCAACCCAACTTTCAACTAAGATCAATAATTTCATATTCAACAACCATCATGATCATCACCATATAGTTCTAGAAACATTTCATATCGTTTTCCTTAAGATATACACTCGATATACATGATATACAATCTTCCGCCAAAATCATAACTTATGCAAAACATCAAATCTTTGGCATACAACTTCATAACAAGTTTCTAACTTCCAAATTCATCACTGATCATTACTATTAGCAACCAAACAACTTCATTTCCTTAACGTCGGAAAATCATACTAAAACGACATAAGTTTCTACATTCCAATTCAATACAAACTTATATCATTCTAACTTCATTTACATATCAAGCATTACAACAACACTCCAATACTCTAAACAAACTTAATCCATTTCATTCCCAAGTCAAATACACCACACGGCCATATGCTATTTTTCTCCATTCAATCAAATTTATTCCACTTTCATTCTCAACATAAATTCCATCACATTCACAACTAGAATACAACATGAATTCTATACATTTTTGGCTATACAACATGCATATACACACGGCTACAAGTCATATACCAAACCCACATTGCAAACTTCCATTTCTTCATACAATCAACACATTTCCATAAACTACAACACAATCAAAACTTCATAACACAAATAAAAGGTAGAAATTCTTACCTTTTCTTCAAGTTTTCTTCACTTGGATATTGGATGCTCCCCACTCCAAACCAACTATACCAAGTTACAAAGGAACCTTAACTTAGTAGGAAAATGACAAAAGAAAAATTTTTGGAACAAGATTTTGGATAGCTATTTTTCCATGGCCAAACCCGAGAGCCTTTTTTTTTTCTTTGTGTTGTTCTTGATTTTTTTGATCTTGCTTCTAAGTCTTGAACCTTCTAATGTATATCTTATAATGACTTGGTCACATGACCAAGCACATGACCACTTAATGGGCTTGGATCAAGGCCATTATGCCAATTAATCTTATGGAAATTTAATACAAAGTTTTGGGCTTGGGCCACCATGGCCGGCCACTACTATGCATTGGGCCTTAAATTTGCTTCTTATTTTACAAGCCCAATAATTTGTGGATCGTATTTTGTAATTCCCGGAACAAATTTTCAAAATTCCAAAATTACCCTTAGCCTTGTCCCACACTTCATGACTCTATTCTTTCGTGCATAACTCCTATGTTCAACAAAATATCAAATTGACCTTATATCTCAAGAATCCAATATAATTCAAGTCTTTCCAAACGTGTGAAAACACGGGTTATAACAGGCCACGTGTCACATAGCACACTCAGACATAAACTGAGGCCATAGCGCACCCAGGCGTAAGCTGAGGCCATAGCTCACTCAGGCACGAGCTGAGGCCATATATCATATAGCACACTTAGCTACGTCATGAAGTCATCTAGTGACTTAGGCTTGAAAATCTCGCACCCCCTTCGGAGTGGTTTTTGGAAAGTATAAATAATAAAATCTCGCACTCCCTTCGGAGTGGTTTTTGAAAATCGACTTTATGTTTCCTTTAGTACAAAACTAGTTTTCTTGAAATCATTAGTAAACCACAAACACGTTTCAAGTAAATCCGAGTTAGTCTACGAAAGTTACGAGCTTTTGATGTACGGAACCTTCTAAAAACATTTCATAAGCCATATTTCGAAATTCAAGTATTATTCATATTAGGAAACTTCTGAATAATGTTTTGGACCAAATCAAATAGGGACCTTAAGATCATATTTAAGTATCAAAATATTCATCAAAGACTTTAGTCATATTGATTTTCTTTCGAACAACATTCGGAAATATACCCACTAAAATCTTTGAACGTCATGTATATACATATCAAACCATATGGAGTACTTATGGAAATCAAAGACATCGGCCATCCTAGTGGCGCTAAGAATAGAATTTTCCTTAGAATCATACACATACGTTATTTGTTCATTTCATAAAGGTCATGCCAAAAGGAAGAAAGGTAGGCTCTACATACCTGTCAGTGACTTAGTCGTGGATCCTTTTCGCCTCGTCGCCCTTTTAGCCTATTTATATAAAAGTAACGTTATCGTTAGTAACTATATTTTCTAGTCCACAATTCTATAACCCATTTCTTATTGAACCTATATTTTAGTTTATATATCCCCATTTAGGGTTTTTTTATTATCTAAAAATCTAGCGAAAATCCGGTAGCACTTCCCCTATACATTCGCCTATCCCAAATTTTCAATCGCCCTCCTGTTGACACAGAAATACCAACAACAACATATGGATACAATCATATCTTCAATTCCTTCAGTTCAACGAAAACAACATCATATTCACATCAACAAAATTCCAACTTTAACTTTCTAATCTTTTCGCCATATAATCCATGATAATAACAACCACACTACTAATTAAACTTCATTTACCATAGCTAGTTTAAATTGTCCCCATACGGCTCAAACTCCACTTCCATATCAACATACACAACTCTTGCAATTTCTTCCACATCCACCAATTCATACAAAGACTAATCATCTTCTAAAATATGTAGGAAAATATTAAACCTTACCTTAATAGTAGCGCCGTGAATAGTGACGCCGTGAACAGTACCCCCCGTGAATAGTAGCCCGTGAACAGTTGCCGTCGTGAACAGTGGCCGAACCTCTCTCTCAATTCTCTATCCACAAGATTAAAAAATGATCTTTTGTTGCTGAATTTTTCTGGAAATATTGGGAACTTTTGTGATGAAAAAAATGAGATTTTTGTCCCTTAAAAAGGAATGCTGAAGTCGGTTTCACTGTAGCTACAGTACTGTAGCGGTACCGCGGGAATGCTGTTTCTGCATCGACAGTTCAGTTTGTAACGTCTATAATTCCCTATTCCGATGTCATATAAATGAACGGTTTGTTGCATTACAAACTAGACTCAACGAACTTCATTTTAGGATTTTGAAATACCTTAAAACTCCACATATACTATGAGGTACGCGCCTCCAAAGTTGACTAAAACCCGTCTCGCGTTTCTCAAATTTTCGTCGAACTTATTTTCTTCAATTCGCTCGATCTCGAAATATTCTGAAATTATCCATACATGGTATTTATCACTTATTACACTAATAATGGCCATGTTCTCGTGTTTCAAAGTACGTTTTCCCAATTACGACTTACGAGATCGTAATTCACCCGTTTTCTTCGTTGTTACGTACTTTCCATGGCTTGTGCCTTTCAAAGCATCCTGGGATGTCTCCGATACCCCATTACTACAATGAGGTACATGCCATACTCATGCACTGGAAATGCGAGGTATAACATAAAATATGATCGCAATGTACCATGCAACACCTATGAAAATCTGTCTGATTTTTCACTAGAAAGTTGTCTTAAATCAATTGTGTGTAATGCATGTCTGTATCATTTGTTCAAAAGGGGATTTTAAGGTCCTGCTCATCTGCTCATTAGTGTCCTGCCTATGTATCGTCTATCTGGTCTGTCTCATTTTCAGTTGTCATATACTGCTCTCCGCCTATCTCTAAAGGTTGCCTTGCTCGTATATTGCAAAGTATGTTTATATTTCGTATGTTTAACATTATCCATTGATCGTATACTAATCCTTCACCTTTTATTTTATGCATGACTATCGCATACGAGTCCAAACGACTCGTCATCTCCCGCATTCGTCGTTGGGCCAAAGCCCAACAAAACCTCTTTCTTGTTCGGCCTGCCCACAGCAATAACAACAACAAAAGGGGCCTTTCTGGGCCGGAGCCCAATAACAAAATAGGCTGCAGCAGCAGCCCGAAAATGGGTTGTTCCATTCACTCTTCTTTCCTTCTATCTTACTTTTGTTATGTATTTCTTATTTACCTTGTATGACTAACATTTTATCTTTTAGGTAATTTAGATACATTCTAGATATTAAGAGTTTAGTTTAATAATGGGTAGTTAATTCCACAAAATTACATTCACTTCTATTTATGTTCTAAACTACTTATATAGCATCTACAACATCTATTTAGAATAATTGATCTTCAATAGCGCAAATTCATATTTATTTGAGCTAAAAGAATCCAGATTCGCTTTTACTATCTTATAAACTTAAAACATTACATATTTGACACTGATGCTAACTCATTTGAGAAATAAAAAGGCAAACTAATTTAACGGATAACTCTTTCACTTTAGCTCTTTTTCAACGCTTCAAACGTATATTTGTTAAAACGATCCTTACATATATATATTAAACTATTAGTCTTATATGAAACCTTTAAAATTTATTTAACATTAATCTTACAATAACTCTTTTTAATTTGTGAGTCGGCATAACTCACTTTTTCTTCAAATACATATAAACATCACATATCCTGTTTCTTTTAATTTATTTTAACTAAACTTTTTTTTTACGCAAATTATCGTGTTTTCTACAAGTATTATTTTAAATAACACTATTACACTTTCGTTTAAAATTTTAACAACATTTATAAGTTGTATTTTAAAATAGCATTATGAGTATTCCTTTATACAAATTATTATTTATAAGTTCTATTTTTACAAATAGCATTTTTTACATGCTTATCTATAACTTTAGCCATACTTACAAAGTTACTTTCTTTTTTTTATAATACTATATTTACACTTAGCCTAATTAATTATAAGTCCGGTCGGTTAACCATTGTTAATGGGTTTTTAAAGGGTGCCTAATACCTTCCCTTTAGACTAATTGAACCCTTACCTAGAATCTTAAGTTTCGCAGATCTTAAACAGAGTTAACTTTAAACATAACTTTAATAAACTTTAGGTGCCCTAATTCACCATAAATAATTAGGTGGCGACTCCTTAAAACAAAACAAACAAAAAACAGGAATCTCCAATATGTCGTACTCTACTTTAACCCGGGTAAAATGGGGTGTGATAGCTTGGCGACTCTGCTGGGGAATCACTTAGGTTCTAACCATAACAGACTTAGTTTAAATAGGCTTTGTGTGCCTATCGAAAATTACTTTATTGATTTGTTAACTGTTTTTACATGCTATTAATTGTTTGCGTGTTTAATTGTTGTTTGATATAAACTGTTTAAGTGTTACTGTTTTGATAAATTGTCATTCTGTTCATATTTCTTCCACTCCTGGAAAATTCACACATATTCACACACTTAAAACGGCTTCGCGGTTCGCGCCCGTGCACTACTAAATTACCCCTTTAGTTGGATTGATCTTGTGGATTTAGTCGATCGGCGGTGCAGTCGACAGCCACGGACTTTCCACTCCCAAGTTGTCCACTTGGGGGAACCTTGTGTCATAGGAAGCCAACTCTTAGTCAGCCTAAGATAGAGCTAAACCAACACCTTTATTAGGAGCATACATTTCATGACCTGGGAGGTTTAATACCCTTGGTGTATTAAGCCCATTAGATGACTTTACCCAAACGTCCAAGCCGGTTCACGACCCCGAGTGACACTAATCATACTTTATGTGCATGTTTGAAGGATAATTGTGCCTAAATATTGACTATTTGCTCTAATTAATCAAACTTTAGGAGGGAGGGAATGACTAACGTTTCTATGACAGATATGGATTTGCATTGGAGTACAATAAATGATGAAGATCAAAGACATCACAAACGGAGCTAGCAGTTAGACATAGGAAATTGTATTTACTTTACTTAGATTAGGAAACACTCCATGTTGTATTCATTTGACATGTAATAAATATTACATTACTTTTGTACTTTATTTTGGGGAAATAGAATTTGTTTAATTAATCAAAAGCGATGGGATGACGTATTATGGCACACTTTACCCTTCAAACAAACGTTAGGCCTACCTCTGGCACAAAGAGGTCACATGCATATTAGGACGCGTTATGGTTTGATATACTCGTTTACGTTTGTTTGATGACTTGTTTGACTTTATTTGATGAATTATTTGGTATATGACTTACTTGACTCTATGTGATCATGACTTTACCTACTTGACTCTATGTTATGGGACTGACATCATTTTGCATTTTATGTTCTTATATCCCCAAAAAGAGTTGATTCATTTTGCATTTTATGTTCTTATATCCCCAAAAAGAGCTTATCCCATTAATCCTAGGATTATTTTACCCCATCTCCAAGATGAGATAAATTAGTTCCAAGAGATGAAATAAATTAGTCCCAGATTTATAATTCTGGGATAATTTTGTCTACGTACCAAACACCCCCATACACCGATTACTTCATTATATATCCCTTTTAATCTGACAATAATAAAAACTATACATCATCGGTGCATAATAGTAAAATCCTTTGATTTTCAATATTTGATTAGGTGAAGGGGGTTGTGAAGAATTTTTTCTGAAGAGAGATTATTTAACCAACTGGAATACACCATACTCCATGCCAAACACACCTGTTATCATGTCATATGCACAGTTTTCTGTGTGAGTCAACTTAAATAATACGTTAACTCAATGTTATAAGTGATAACTTTAAGAAAATGGAGAAATTGGTGGTGGTGCAAATTTAAATTAGTCAGACTAGGGATGGATAATGAACGAACTTGCGTTTCCTAACAACAGCTTCTTCAAGATCCTCAGCCCAAAAATAAAACCCTTTGCTATTAAATTCAATATTTTCCCCATTATTTACAAAATAGGTTCCATGCTCTTGCTCTCCATTACTTATCTTCCATGAATTCAATTAATGGTGTTCGCATTGATCACTACAGGTATATGTCTGTAACATATCTTCAAAACGTCAACTTTGGTTCAAGTGATTCACGTCCTTTTTACATAAATATTCTGGTTTGCTTTTAAGCGTGTATGTGTTCTCTGCTTTGGTTGATTCGTATGCCTAGTCATTGTTTACCAAGAATGTGTTGGGGTAATTAAATTATCGAGCTAATACGAGAGAAAAATACTTCTATTACTTTCAAGAATAGAAAGAAGAGACATACAAGCTCCAAAAAAAAAAAAACTCTCAAAAGACACCTCACAAATCTCTCAAGAATATTACACAACTCTTCTTATTTGTGCTGTGATGATCTAATATCTGATAATAGAAATCTTTACAAGCCTCTCTATTTATAGGACCAAAACTAGGTAGGAGGAAGCTAGGAGGAAGGTGTGAGGAAGCTTCAATGGTGGGTGAGAGGAAGGTGACTCCTAGGTGTGAGGAAGCATCCCTTGTCATTCATAGATTTGGAGGAAGCTTCATAGAAAGTGCTAGGAATTGAATTCTTCAATTTGCTTGTAACTGGATATGTCATGGAAATTGAATTCTTCAATTCTCCCCTTCCAGGCATATTCAGAACAAGCATCCCGACTATGTCTCTGCATAGCTCTAGCTTATCTCGTGTCACCACCTTTGTCAGCATGTCTGATGGATTTTCCTTTGTGTTGATCTTCAGTAGTCTCAACAGCTGTTGATCAATCGTCTCGCGTATCCAGTGATACCGAACATCAATATGTTTTGTACGGGAATGGTACATGGAGTTTTTGCTCAAGTCTAGAGCACTCTGACTGTCACAATGTATCTTGTACTCTTTCTGCTGGATCCCAAGTTCTTGGAGATAGCGCTTTAGCCACAACATTTCTTTACCAGCTTCAGCGGCAACAATGTATTCTGCTTCTGTTGTAGATAAAGCGACACACTTCTGCAATCTTGATTGCCAAGAAACAGCCCCCCTGCAAAAGTGTAGATATATCCTGAAGTAGATTTTCTACTATCAATATCTCCGGCCATATCGACATCTGTATAGCCTTCCAAGACTGGATCATCTCCTCCGTAGCAAAGACATAACTTCGTGGTACCCTTCAAGTATCTGAGAATCCATTTGACTGCCTCCCAATGCTCCTTCCCGGGGTTAGAGAGAAAACGACTCACTGTACCCACTGCATGAGCGATATCTAGCCGTGTGCATACCATGGCATACATCAGACTTCCAACCGCTGAAGAATAGGGCATCACTGACATCTCCCCGATCTCTTCCTTAGATGTGGGACATGTTCTTTTGCTCAACTTGAAGTGATTCGCAAGTGGAACACTAACTGGTTTGGTATTATTCATGTTCAATCTCTCAAGTACCCGTTCAATGTACTTCTCTTGAGATAGCCATAACTTGCGATTCTTCCTGTCTCGAGTGATCTGCATCCCAAGAATCTGTTGAGCCGGTCCTAAGTCTTTCATATCAAAAGACTTAGAGAGTTCTTTCTTCAGTTGGTTTATCTTTATTTGATCTTTCCCAACGATCAACATGTCGTCTACATATAGTAGAAGAGCAATGAAGGTACCTTCTGGAAGTCTCTTGATGTATACACACTCATCCGTAGTAGTCTTCTTGTAGCCTTGACTCTTCATGCATGAGTCAAACTTCTTATTCCACTGCCTTGGTGCCTGCTTCAAACCATACAAGCTTTTAGATAGCTTGCACACGAGATTATCACTTGAAACCTCAAAACCTTCTGGCTGCTGCATATAGATTTCTTCTTTCAAATCTCCGTGAAGAAATGCTGTCTTCACATCCATATGTTCAAGCTCCAAGTTCATACTTGCTGCCAAGCCAAGTATAACTCGGATTGAGGTCATCTTGACAACTGGTGCAAAGATCTCATCAAAGTCAATTCCTTTCTTCTGCTGGAACCCTTTGACAACTAACCGAGCTTTGTGTTTCACCACTTGTCCGCTTGCATCCTTCTTTAACTTGAACACCCATTTGTTTCTCACTGCCTTTTTCCCTTTAGGAAGTTCTACGATCTCATAAGTTTGATTTTTCTGTAGAGATTCTAACTCATCCTGCATTGTTATCGGCCATTTTGCTTTATCCTTATGAGACATAGCTTCTTGAAAACTCTCCGGTTCTCCATCTTCAGTAAGAAAAAGGTATTCAGATGATGAGTACCTTTTTGATGGTATATGGCCTCATTCAGATCTACGAGCAGTTGGAACCATCTGAGAAGAACTACCGTTATCTGTGTCGTGTGATGGTTCTGGTGAGGTGGGTTGTGGCTCCCCTTGCTCAGTACTCTCTTCTATCTCTTCATCTTCTTCTGCTTCTGAGTTTTCTTCTGGCACTTCGTCATTATTTCTCAAGAACAATTCTCGTGCTTCATTTGAAACTTGAGCACCCTCATTTGACTTCTGAGACATCGTGGATTTTTCAATGTCTTCTATTGTCAAATTTTCATGAAACACAACGTCCCTGCTTCTGATCACTTTTTTTCTCCTTAGGATCCCATAACCAGTATCCAAACTCTTCATTTCCGTAGCCAATGAAAATGCATGGTATAGTTCTCGCATCAAGCTTCTGCCTGAGCTCTTTGGATACGTGTGCATATGATGAACAACCAAATACTCTAAGATGTGAGTATGTAGGATCCTTACCTGTCCATAGCCTCTCTGGAACTTCAAAGTTGAGTGGTACTGAAGGTGATCGGTTGATGAGATAACATGCGGTATTGAGTGCTTCTTCCCAAAATGGCTTTGGAAGTTTAGCCATGTTCAGCATGCTCCGAACACGCTCCATGATAGTCCGGTTCATTCTTTTAGCAACACCATTGTGCTGAGGGGTGCGTGGTACTGACTTCTCATGTCGAATGCCATATGCTCTGCAATATGCATCGAACGCCTTGGAAGTATACTCGCCTCCATTATCAGATCAGAGACATTTCAGCTTCTTTCCTGTTTCACGTGCTACCAAGACGTGAAATGACTTGAAGCACTCGAACACCCGGTCCTTCGTCTTCAGGAAATACACCCACACTTTCCGAGAAGCATCATCGATAAAATTCAGAAAATATCTGCTTCCACCGAGTGATTCAACCTCCATAGGACCGCAGACATCAGAGTGTACCAAACTTAACAACTCTGATCTTTTTGTTGAAGTGAAATTAAATGAGACTCTGTGTTGCTTACCGAATAGACAATGATTGCAAGGACACAGTGCAGCGTTCTTGTCAACATTGATAAGATTCTTCTTCATCAAGGTAGTCAACCCTTTCTCGCTCATGTGGCCGAGTCTCTAGTGCCATAAATCCTGAGAAGCCTCCTCTGCAATGTTGAGGCTGTCTGTACAAATTCTCAAATGCGTTTTATACAATGTGCCACAAACATGTCCTCGAGCGATTGTAAAAACGCCCTTTGACATTTTCAATGTGCCTCTGCTAAAATGGTTTTCATACCCTTGTTTGTCAAGAGATACCACTGACAGGAGATTGAGCCGAAGATCTGGCACATGTCTGACATCCTTCAAAGTGATTGTGCTTCCGGTACCTATCTTTATTTGTACATCACTAATTCCGGCTATTCCAGAGGAACTGGAATTACCCATCTTCACCGCTCCAAAGTCTCCAGCTTTGTATGTTGTGAAGTAGTACCTGTGGGGAGTTACGTGGTAGGATGCTGCAGTATCTACCACCCATTCCGTGTCTTCTCTTGTGACATGAAGGCATGTCTCATCATGGGTAGTACAGTACGCTACATCACCTGAGATTGTGATGAGCGCTTCACCACCCTTGTTCTTCGGTTGAGAATTGCTCTTGCCTCGCTCCTCTGGCCATTTGTAGCAATTCTTCTTCATGTGACCCTCTATACCGCAATGGTGGCAGGTATAAGAAGGTTTCCGGCCATCCGATGATCTCCCCCGACTTTTGCCTCTACTTTGCCATTTCCCTCTACTGTTTCTTTGTTGTTTTCCTTGTGATTTTCCTCGATTCTCCGTCACAAGGGCATGAGTCTGATCTGTGCTCATGTCTTTCCTTCTTGCCTCTTCATTGAACAATGCATCCTTGACCACAGACATGGTAAGTTTGCCATCTGGGGCTGAGTTGCTGAGAGTAACAACTAGTGTTTCCCAACTATCAGGAAGGGAAATAAGAAGTAGTAGAGATTGCATTTCGTCTCCAAGTGGCATTTCTACACAAGATAATTGATTTACCAGACTCTGGAACTCACTGGTATGTTCGGCAACAGAAGTTCCACTTTCGAGCTTCATATTGACAAGGCGCCTCATCAGAAGGGCCTTGTTCCGAGCGGTCTTGGCCTGGTACATGTCTTCCAACTTCTTCCAAAGGGCATAAGCGTCAGTTTCTTGTGCAACGTGGTGGAAGACACTATGATCAATCCATTGTCGGATTTGACCAATAGTTTTTCTATTAATTTTCTTCCACTCTATTGACTTGGGCGGGTCAGGATTAATACCCTTCAGCTCTATTGGATCAAAAAGGTCTTTACAACTGAGGAAATCTTCCATCCGAGGTTTCCACAGCGTGTAGTTGGTAGCCGTGAGCATAATCATAGCTCCGGAAGATGAAGTTGACTCGTCAATGGTCATTTTCACCTTCTAAATAATTTTGATTTTCTGTTTGAGAAAAATCGGAGCAGAATTTCGAAAAACGGGCAGCACCGTTGTGTCCGTAACGGCCGAAATTGGTAGAGTAGACACTTTCGGGGTCAAAATACAATTTTCGAAAAAATTATAGGTGAAAGTATAATTTTTCAAAAATTGAGGGACCAAACTGCAATTATTTTTTCAAAATTACAAAACTGACCGGTGACGTGGCAGCTGACGCAGGCTGGCGTGGCGCTGACATTCTGCTGACGTCAGCGATGACGCAGCTCGTCTTCCTCCCTTGGTTGGCACGTGCGGCGTGTATGCCTTCCCGCCGGCGCGTGCGTGGCCCGTGCGGTGGATTCCGGTGGCCGGTTAGTTGCCGGAAAATACCAGTTTGCTCCTCTCGACGAGACAAATCCAATGGTATAATCAGATTGCAATTCCGAGCAAAATTGAAAATGACGATTTTTCAGACAGTAGCATTTTTTTTTCTAAAAAAATAAATATCAAAAGCTCAACCAGGCTCTGATACCACTTGTTGGGGTAATTAAAGTATCGAGCTAATATGAGAGAAAAATACTTCTATTACTTTCAAGAATAGAAAGAAGAGACATACAAGCTCCAAAAAAAAAAAACTCTCAAAAGACACCTCACAAATCTCTCAAGGATATTACACAACTCTTCTTGGTTGTGCTGTGATGATCTAATATCTGATAATAGAAAGCTTTACAAGCCTCTCTATTTATAGGACCAAAACTAGGTAGGAGGAAGCTAGGAGGAAGGTGTGAGGAAGCTTGGAGGAAGCTTCAATGGTGGGTGAGAAGAAGGTGACTCCTAGGTGTGAGGAAGCATCCCTTGTCATTCATAGATTGGAGGAAGCTTCATAGAAAGTGCTAGGAATTGAATTCTTCAGAATGCCCCTGAGTTTTTCGATGAAATTCCTGTGAAGAAGAATGTTGTATGTGCAAATGCCATTTTTAAACCTGTACACGGATTAAAGTTCTCTCTTTTATTGGTATCTTTGCATCTGGATGGGGTAAGCAGGTTCACGGATGTGTTACTGGAAAGGCTTAATGCATATGCGGCCCCCTAGACTTGTTTCTTTTTTCCATTTTGACACCTCAACTAAGTGTTGTTCCTATTGAACCCCTGAACATGACCTCAAGTGTGTCTATCAAACACAATCTGACTTACAAAGCATATATGTTGAGTTTCATTTTTTTTAGCCTTGCGCTTGAATGTCAACCGCATCCTACTTGGAAAATTCAACTAATTAAAACACCCCACCATTTTAATTATACACATTAGATAGGAACAAGTGTGCTACTCTGTTATACAAGTGAAGAACCACCACTTAAACCAATCAAATAACAAAACTGGAAAATAAGAAATCAAAATTGGAAACTAAAACTGAAAACTGAAAACTAAATCTGGAAAATAAAACTGAAAAATCAACAACTGAAAATAAGAAACCAAAACTAAAAACTAAAAAACCAAAACCAAAACTTCATCGCTGATGTGTATAATTAAAATGGGTGGGGTGTTTTGATTGGTTGAATTTTCGACGTAGGATGCGAATTGACATTCACACGCAAGGCTAAAAACATTAAACTCACCATATATGTTATGTAAGTCGGATTGTGTTTGATAGACACACTTAAGGTCAAATTCAGGGGTTCAATAGGAACAACACTTAGTTGAGGTGCCAAAATGGAAAAAAGGGACGAGTTTGGCCCCATACCCTACTACAATTCTTATTCAATATAATACTCCCTCCGTCCCAATTTAAGTGTCTTACTTTTCTTTTTGGTCTGTCCCAAAAAGAATGCCTCTTTCTATATTTAGTAAGTTTTCCAATCCCAAGACAAATTTAAGACTGCAACATTTAAAAGACTACACACATCTTTTATTTAAGACCACAAGATTCAAAAGTCTCTCTTTATTTCTTAAACTGCGTGCTCAGTCAAACTGAGACACTTAAATTGGGACGGAGGGAGTAATATTACTACAATGTCGTGCCGATGTCTCCCTTACAAAATTGAAGATAAGTCTTTTGATTAGGGGGATGACAACTGAGGTGTTTAAGAGAAGTTGCTATAAAGAGCTATCTCATATAAGGCCAGGCTTGTAGCCAATAGATTTAGAGTAGTGATTAGTTTGCTTAAGGGCATGGTAGTGGAGGGAACCAAACCAGATGGTGTAGTAAGTCTTGGGATATGAATGTTGATTAAGTATGTGATACACAGTCCCGAGCATTATAATTGTTTAATAGACTTTATTTGTCAGGCCAGTGTACTGTTATGCCTCGATCCCAAGCAAGTTGTAGTCGGCTATATGAATCCTCATTGACTTTGCCGATCCATTAAAGCTCATGGTAGACTCATTGTCGTGCCAGTGTATGGAAATTAGTTAGCAATTTCTCCTCTAATAAGAATGACAAGTTACTGTTTCTATGTAGGGGTCTTGCTGAGTTCCTGAAATAATTTTGACAATGTTGAATCAATAATTTAGCTTCTCAAAGGGTACTCCAGTTGGACCCTCTAAATGGCGTGGTTTATTTTTTGCTTTCGAAAATGTATGCAAGGAATAGTATGTGGAATGAGAATGAGAAACCGAGGTAACAGAGAAGAGCCTAAAGAAAGGCAGTGACATACCCTGGTAGACGTCACAAGATGAGTTAAAGATGCTGATATTAAAGAACCACATTCTCCTACTCATGGATTCATGTTGGTCAGCCGAAAATGGTTTGAGGTATTAGTAGTGCAGTTAGAGGACTTTGGTCGCTTGTGGTATATTTCAAAAAATGTGATAAGGGACTCTTCTTGATGGAGTTGGAATGTTCATAATGAGGTTTCTTACATGGAAGTGCTGCCACAAGTTTGAATTTCTAGTAAGATTGAGCAAACTGCAAAGACAATGCTTCACCGTGCCGTAGTTTCTTCGCGTAGAATATGAGAGCAGTAACAGGCTGAGAACAAATGAATTTCTTAACATTGCAAAACCATTTGTAAGGGTACAGTTAACTCAACTCACTGTCTAATAGAATTGCTGTTATCAGGACGAATAGATTATTAACTTCTCTGTTTTCTCCTTTTGAATCAGATTTCCTTTTCCCCGAGCTTATACAAAGCGCCAACAAAATGTAAACATATCAAGGAAAAAGGCATCATCCTTCATTTCCATGCTGATGTTCACTATCAGCCGCACATCTTGTGAGTTGCTCTTCTGTTTTACAGCTTTGACTCCTGATACCATATAATGAACAAACTAACTAATGCTAGGACCAAACCAATTTAAAGTTTTGATTACTAAACAATTACAATGATCCAAGAATTGAAATAGTCATGCACTTGGCTAAATCAATTTCTTAGTTTTTTCTGCTTTTTGTTGATTCTGCTCTTCATATAAACTGCTAAGAGTTGATAGTTTTGTGTGGTTGCTAAATTTTCAATTATGAAAATGTAGCCTGAGGATGAATTAGGCACTAAGAAGCCTGTTATTCTCAGTCACCTGATTAAATTAATTTCACGGATCATTCAGAGGCTATTTCCCCCTGTCCAGAACTCTTTTAGTTTTACTGTACCTTTTGAGGTCTTTGTCCTTAGTACCATACAGGCCATAGTTCTGGCTGTTCATAAATATTTAGAATGATAAATTTGGTATAATTTAGATTCCTAGTGAAGTTCTGTTCAAAGTCAACTTATTGTTGGATATATATACAATCTGATCACTTAAAGGTGCACTGCGTCAATTGCTGACTAATTTAAGCCAGCATGTTCGTCGTATGATGAGCACCACTCTATTATCATAATTACTCACCAGATTAAAGATAAGCTTCTGTGTTCTTCTCTTGCTTGTTTCCCACAAAATTAGTGCTGAGGTCCACCAATGGTCAGCATTGGCACAACACAAGTAGACACTGGTGGTTTTGTTTTTCTTTGACCACAAACATTGCGTTACCTATGACCTTATTAATAAATGAAACTGGAGAAATATTCTAACCTTATACAATTCTTATTTATTTCCAATAACAATAATCGTCACAATTTGACCATTGTATAAGTATTCTCCAAGTCTTCAACTACAGCACCACTTGGAACCTATGTTGCTCGGACTCGGTGTCGAGTGTCGGATACGGGTACGGATCTAGAGGTCGAATTCGGCATAATCTAAATTTTAAGATTCGGGGGTACGGATCTAGGTGCGGATACGGGTGCGGGGATTCGGCTAAAATAATTCAAAATTATAAGAAAAATAACTAAATCTATGCCTAGAAATAAAAAACAAAAATAATTTTTTATAGTTATGTTTCATTTATAATTAAATTTTAATTTTTAATTAACTTGAAACTCTTCTAGATACAATAAGCGTCCACTCTTCAAGAGCTCTCCGTTTCTTTCAATTTAGCCTCAATTTTTTTCTCAGATTGGTCCATGGATTTGGTCAAAGTATCCAATGTCGTTTGACCAGATCCGACACGAATCCGGTGTCGGTGTCGGTGTCGTGTCGGACACGGGTACGGCAGCAAAAGTGAAGGGTCCGAGCAACATAGCTTGGAACCCTAAATAGTTTTTTGTCATAAATACCAACTTGTATCCTGAGCCATTGCTTTGGCATTATCGATGATAAAATTTCGTCTAAAATTATCAGGATATGCCTTCATATATTCGCGAATCTGACTACCAGTTGTTGATTTAACATCAAAAAATGGCTAGAGGTGGTCCCTAGCTAAACCATTTTTTCAAGAAGATGAAGTTTCCATCTGTTCTTTGTTGTGATCATCAGTGGGACCTTCTGCTTTTAGACTAGTCTCATTGTATAAATAGTATGACAATGAGTTGGAAGACAAAACCATGTGATACTTCAGGTGCTACTGTCTTTAGCTGGTGTCCACAGAATGCCCCATTTTTTTTCGGATAGCAGTGTCCACAGAATGGCCATTCATATATCAGTGGGGTTTGACGACTTATGATTGGCCTATATAAACACATCCAAAGAAGGGTATACCATAACAGCTCTCAGCAAAATTTGAAACCATACAAAGCTTTTCTCTGCTTTCAGGGTCCTTACTAATTCTTCCGTTCCTTATTTTCTCATCAAGATCATAACGACCATGGCTATCCGTATGCCTCGTATAATCAAGAAGTCTTCTACAACTGGAGATGTTCCAAAGGGCCACTTTGTTGTTTATGTTGGGGAGAAGCAGAAAAAGAGATTTGTTATCCCCCTATCATTCTTGAGCGAACCTCTATTTCAAGACTTGCTTAGTCAAGCTGAGGAAGCTTTTGGCTTTAATCATCTACTGGGTGGACTCACAATTCCCTGTAGCGAGGATGTGTTCACTGATCTTACTTCTCAATTGAGTAGGATCTGAGGCGTTTCCTTTCACAGTTTTGTATAGAACAGGATATTCAGCTTGTACAGTAGTGGAATTAGGAGATACATTATTTGTACCATATTACTGAAAATTAGATAGAGGGGCTACTGTCAGCTGCATCAGTAGATCTCAATTTTGAATGTAATTTTCACTAGTTGATGTCTAAAAGAAATACAACACATTCTTAAGCAAATTAAATCCGTTCAGATTCATTCTTTAGCCAATTGGGTTTTCAATATTCTTTACAAGACTCCATTTTCTCCATAACTCGGGAATTGGAGCTTCCATCATGTTAAAGTGTATGTTAATTAATTCAATATATGAAAGGAGTGACATTAATAAACATACCCCATTAGAAATTTTCTTTTTCTGCTCTTTTTATAACAAATCTCTGTCTCTCTGGCTTGATTTATTAGAATTTCTCTCAACCAGCTGAAAAACTTGGAGAATTCTTTTTTTGAACAGGAAAACTTGGATAATTCTGATCCACGAAGTTGTTTAATCCATCTGATTAAAATGACTTATGATATGTGGGATCAACAATTGTACTCAATTTTGATCAACTTTTTTCTAAATATTTATTAGTACAACTGTATGTATTTACTGGCAAGTTACCAAAAATAGTGGTTGTGTGAGTAACTTATGTTATTAGCACACAAAGAAAAACTAATGTTGCTTGTTTGCAGGTTATTAATTCGAAACCCATAACATGTTGTGTTTTACATACTTCAACGCCTAAAATCTAAATACCTAGAGTTCATGTTACCTGGTAGAGTTTTCTTATAGATGTAGACCAACTAGACCAAGCAGTTAGGAATTGTTCTCTTTTTCTTCATCTTTTCCATTGAGGAGCTAAAGTTCACCTTTATCCTCTTTCATCTTTTTCAATTTTTTAAAGTTTGCTATATCTCTGTTGTTCAAAGCCTAAGACATAATTTAATTCCCGTAATTAGTCAAATTTGTAAGTCAGTTGGTTCTGTTAGGAATTCCTAAGATCAGGTGTTTGTTTGTTATAATCTTAGGAACGGGTTCCTAAACCTTCATAGTATATGCTATCAACTAGGAATGTTTTGGATTAAGTTCAGGACCGAGCTAGAAAACACTTGGAGGGCTGGAACATCCCACTTCCCTTTGTTCTACTGATGTCTGTTGATGGATATTACTTTTTTGTTAAAAAAAAAATTACTTTACTAGAAAACTATGTTAATGACAAGAAATATCTAGGTGTACGTTGATCACTCAAAGATACATCTCTTCTTTAGCAATTTGATGTGAGGCATGCTATGTTCCAACTTCAGGGAAAAGGTAGGGCCTTTATCTTCAACTAATATGTCCTTAAGTTATCAATATTTGACGATTAGTTGGAAGACAAAGCCATGTTACTTAAGGTGCTATAGTTTACCGATGGTGCCCACGAAATAAATCTTCACTATCAGCAATTAGAATAGGAATGTCAACTTCTTCTCTGACCATCATATCAAACTCATATGATATCTACATGCGCAAACTTGCCTTTCCTAACAACAGCTTCTTCAAGATCCTCAGCCCAAAAAACCCTTTGCTATTAAATTCAATACTTTCCCCATTATTTACAAAATGTTTTCGATGCTCTAGCTCTACATCACTTCTCTTCCATGCATAATGGTGTTTGTTGGTCGCTACAGGTATATCTCTGTAACATATCTTCATCTTGCCTTCAAAACTTCAACTTTGGTTCAAATGATTCATGCCCTTTTACATGAATATTCTGGTTTGCTTTTAAGCCTATATTTGTGCTCTACTTTGGTTGATTTGTTTGCCAAGTCATTTTTTACCAAGAATGCAGCTATGTTGTTCGATGAAATTCCTCTGAAGGACGCTGTAAGTGCAAATGCACTATAGTTGTTTAATAGGCTCTTTTTTTTTTTTTTTTTGTCATGCCAGTGTAAAATAACAACAACAAAACAACGCCTCAATCCCAAGCAAGTTAGGGTCGGTTATATGAATCATGACTGACCATGCCACTCCATTTAACCTCACCATAGAACCATTATCATGCAAATGTGTGGAAATTAGTTAGCGAGTTCCCCTCTAATGAGAATGACAAGTTAAACTGTTTCTATATATTGGGTCTTGCTGAGTGCCTGAAGTAATTTTGACAATGTTTGAACAGTAATTTAGCTTCTCAAAGGGTACTCCAGTCGGACCTTCTAGATGATGTAGTTCATTTTTTGCTTTCAAAAATGTATGCAAGGAATAGTATGTGGAATGAGAATGAAAAACCAAGGGAACAGAGAAGATGAAAAACCAAGGGAACAGAGAAGGGCCTACAGAAAGGCAGTGACATAGCCTGGTAGACGTCACAAGATGAGTTAAAGATGCTGATTTTAAAGAAACCACATTCTCCGACTCATGGATTCAGGTTGGTCAGCCGAAAATGGTTTGAGGTATTAGTGGTGCAGCTTGAGGACTTCGGTCACTTATGGTATATTTTGACAAATGTGATAAGGTACTCTTCTTGATGGAATTGGAATGTTCAAAATGAGGTTTGTTACACGGAAGTGCTGCCACAAGTTTGAATTTCTAGTAGGATTGAGTAAACTGCAAAGTCAGTGCTTCACCGTGCCGTAGCTTCTCCGCCTAGAAAATGAGAGCAGTAGCCCGCTGAGAACAAATGAATTTCTTATCACTGCAAAACCATTTGTAAGGGTACAGTTAACTCAACTCACTGTCTAAAAGAATTGCTGGGACTAATAGATTACTAACTTTTCTGTTTTCTCGTTTTGAATCAGATATCTTTTTCCCTGAGCTTATACAAAATGACAGCAAAATGTAAAAATATCAAGGAAAAGGCATCATCATTCATTTCCATGTTGATCTTCATTATCAACTAGCACATCTTGTGAGTTGCTCCTGTTTTACAGCTCTGCCGCCTGATAGCATATAATGAACAAACTACCCAATGCTAGGACCAAAAAATTTTAAAGTTTTGATTACTAAACAATTAGAATCATCCAAGAATTGAAATAGTCATGGACTTGCCTAAATCAATCTCTTAGTTTTTTCTGCTTTTTGTTGATTTTGCTCTTCATATAAACTGCTAAAAGTTGATGGTTTTGTGTGGTTGCTAAAATACAACAACAACAACAACATACCCATTGAAATCCCCCAATGTGGGGTCTGGGGAGGGTAAAGTGTACGCAGACCATACCCCTATCTCGGAAGACAGGGAGACTGTTTCCGAAAGACCCTCGGCTTAAGAGAAACCACAACGAGAAAGGTTAGATAAGCACAAGCAGTTCAAAGCAGAATGCAAATGAAACTAAGGAAAGCAAATAAGTCAAAATAAAGCAATCTGAAAAAAGGGAGCAGTAGCTACCACAGATAAATAAGATAATCGAAGTACAAGAAACCACATATAGTAGCAAGAAACAAAGGAAAATAGACTATAGATCGAAACAACGACTACCTACTAGCCTTCTACCCTAATCTGAGTCCTCCAAAACCTCCTATCTAAGGTCATGTCCTCAGTAAGCTGAACCTGCGCCATGTCCTGTCTCAGCACCTCTCCCCAATACTTTTTCGGCCTACCCCGATCTCTTCTGAAACCATCCATAGCTAACCTCTCACACCTCCGCACTGGGGCATCTGTGCCTCTCCTCCTCACATGCCCAAACCATCTCAGCCTCGCTTCCCTCATCTTGTCCTCCACTGATACTACTCCAACCTTATCCCGGATATCTTCATTCCTAATCCTATCTTGCCTGGTGTGCCCACACATCCATCGCAACATTCTCATTTCCGCAACTTTCATCTTTTGGACGTGAGAGCTCTTGACTGCCCAACACTCTGCCCCGTACAACAAGGTCGGTCTCACAACCACTTTGTAGAACCTGCCTTTAAGTTTTGGTGGCACCTTCTTATCACACAGCACTCCTGAAGCAAGCCTCCATTTCATCCACTCTGCGCCAATACGATGTGAGACATCATCGTCAATATCCCTATTTTCTTGTATAATAGACCCGAGATATTTGAAACTTCTATTCTTTGGGATGACCTGGGTACTAAGCCTCACTTCCACGCCAGACTCATGTGTCATGTCACTGAACTTGCACTCCATATACTCTGTCTTGGTCCTACTCAACTTGAACCCTTTAGACTCCAGAGTTTGTCTCCAAACCTCCAGCTTAGCGTTCACTTCGCTGCGTGTCTCGTCGATCAAGACTATGTCATCCGCAAATAACATACCATGGCACCTCACCTTGAATTCGCCGCGTCAGACAATCCATCACTAGAGCAAATAAAAATGGGCCAAGAGCTGATCCTTGGTGCAACCCCATCTCCACTGGGAAGTGCTCCGAGTCTCCTCCCACTGTCCTTACCCTGGTATTGGCTCCCTCATACATGTCCTTGATCACCCTAGTGTACGCTACAGGTACATCTCTGTCCTCTAAGCATCTCCATAGTTCACAATGAGCCAATCATGAAAATGTTCGGCCACACCAAGTGGTCTACACTCAAAATTATAGTCACTTCTCTTCCTTACAATCACCAACGAGCATGCTGGTCAACCCGATGAAGTTTCTTAAGCAAATTCATCTGTCAATTCATACATGTGTGGCTATTAGGCAACAACTCTCACAAATTCTGAAACAGAAGTACACAAGTATAATACGGTCAACAACATTTTTCTTTTGCACTCTTCTAGATAGATGCTCATGCAGACTCGGCTGGTGTTGCTCGGACTCAGGTGGGGGTATACTGGTGCAGATCTAGAGGTTAGATTTCATTACATAAAATTTTAGGATTTGGAAGTATGGATCTGATAGTGGGTAAGGATGCTGGGGTACGGTCGATAAATGTGGATTATGACATATATACATATATATTTGATTAACTGAAGTTATTGAACTAAAAGTAATAAAATTTAATTCTTAACATAAACTTAATATTTTATTCATAAAATATCTCGCATATAGCGAAGCATTCTCATACTTTATATGGATACATGACATAAACTCAAAATCAAACCAAATACCTACAACAACAACAACAACAACAACAACAAACCCAGTATAATCCCACTATGTGGGGTCTGGGGAGGGTAGAGTGTACGCAGACCTAACCCCCACCTTGAAAGGTAGGGCGGCTGTTTTCGAAAGACCCTCGGCTCAAGAGAGGAGACAAAGAGAGGAAAAGACAAAAAGTTAGATATGATCAAGCGTATCGAAAACAATATGAAAGCAAGGAATAACAAAGCAAGAAAGTCATGGTAAAAGGAGAATTAGCTGCTATAGATAACTATGAAAATGAAAACAATGAAAGTAAATAAAGTATGAAACCTTAATTAATTAGGATAAATCCTACAATCACTTGCACCAATTGCACCACTTCTTCTTCCTCTATTCAATATCCTTATGTTGCTGCCTCCTTGAACATGTAAAGCATCTTTGGGATTTAATTTTAAAAAAATTTTAAGCCAAGGCTGGCGTGAGCTTGGCAGCCATGGCTGCTCATGATCCTTGCTTCAAATGAACTTGTTGTGAAGATGAATGTGTATTAGTGAGTCATCAACATGTATATATAGGCATCCAGCCTTGTTGACACATACCCCCCCCCCCCCCCCCCCGCCCACTTGGCATGTCATCATTCATGCTATTTTTTAATTATTAAGTCGGGTGGGGCCCACTCAAATGGTGTAATTAACTTAAATAAATCCTTAATCCCCATTAATAATCTGAGCATGGCTATTAATTAATCCCTAATCTTCACTAATATTTCCACCCTAATTGCAATTAATTGGCAGATCGTGCATTTATTAAAATCGGGATTAAAAAGTCCTTGTCTCATATCTCAAAAATAATCTTGTCCTCGAACTTATGTCAATTAGCTTACGAGTAATCCAACGTACAAAAATACGGGATATAACAATGATATTCTACTCGTGCATGCTTTAATATATCGTTCACCGAGTCCCGGGCCGGGTATGTATTCGTGCACAGTTTTATTGCATTGTTCACCGAGTCCCTCACTAGAGGGCCGGGTACGGTATATATATGATTATTTCACCGAGCCTCTCACTAGAGGGCCGGGTATGGTATATATATATATATATATATATATATATATATTATATGATTACTTCACTGAGTCCCTTACTAGAGGGCCGGATACGGTATATATTTATATTTCACCGAGTCCCTTACTAAAGGGCCGAGTATGGTATATATTTACATTTCTAGTCATTGCCTTTAGGGCTACTTACATGGTTATTCTCTGCCTTCGGGGCTATTCATATTACAGGTGGTTTCTCATACTTTCATTATGGCTTATGTCTCATTCTTTATGATTACTGCTGCCTTACATACTCGGTACATTGTTCGAACTGACGTCTCTTTGCTTGGGGGTGCTGTGTTCATGCCACATAGTCCCAGATTGTTTTGCAGGTAAAAAGTATTCAGCTAGGATGGTTGGCTATCAGCTGGGATTGGCAAACTCCATTTTCTTCCTGGAGCAGTGCCGAGTCATTATGGTTATCATATGTGTGTATGGGTACATCGGGGCCGAGTCCCGACTCATATGATTCAGGTGTTTATTCTTAGAGACTTTGCAGACAGTGTCCTGTGGTTAGTATTTAAGATGTCATGCATTGAGTAAAGCGACCATGTAGGCCGATACGTCAGCTTTACTTAATCGGTTTTTGATTCATTGAGTATCATTCGTAAATTTCTATGGTTTGACGGAAAGTACTTTATTATATTTTTGATTTTTTTTATATATCCAATTTCGTTATGTGAATGCCAGAGGGTTCGCTCAGCTCTAAGTAAGAGTTGGGTGCCCATCATGCCCTATCGGAATTGGGGTGTGACATTGATGTCCCAAATGATCCAAGGTATCAATTTGAAATAATGAAAATTTTAAAATTTCTATACTTTTTTTTTGTTCCCTACCAAAGGACTATGGACACAAGACCAACAACTAAGGATCAAGAATTTTTGGAGAAATGGAAGTGGGTTGAAATGAAATTTGGAATTGAAATGGTACCTTGAGTATACGGTTTGAGCTTGACAAAATACGGTCCGTATTGTGGTTTACGGTCCGTATTGTGGTTTACGGTCCGTAATTCGTGTCCGTATTTAGAGATGCCCAAAACAGAATGCTCCTTGCCTTTTACGACCCACAAGATACGGGCCGTATTTTGTTTTACGGTCCGAATTTATCGATGTCTTTCCTAGGCAGAATGCCCCAATCCTTGGTCCTTGTATACGGTTAGGGAATACGGTCTGTATTGTGATTTACTGTCCGTATTGTGGTTTACGGTCCGTATTTAACGATGTTGCCAAATTCCAGTGAGCTACAATTTCAAGATCCAAGTTTATGACCCCAGATTACGGTCCGTAATTTGCAATGTTCCCAGCTTTAGCGATTTTCGTGTTGATCTCGAACTTCTCAAAGTTTGGACCAAATTTCTTGGATCTGATGACGTTCCTAGGCCCACTCAACCTAGTATTTACCCCTTTGGGGTAGAAAAACACTTTTCCCAAATCTTGACTTGAAAACTTTGGATTAAATGCCCATTTGGAGAGTCTTCTTCCCTATGAAGATTTGAAGATCTTCAAGAACACCAACAATTTCAAATTTCCAACTACCTTCAAATCAACTTGTTTTTCCTTCAAAATTCAGATTTAGACTCCCCAAGACTTGTAGAACAAAGCCCAATAAGTTTCAAGTCCTAATTTCACCCAAATCAACAAGACCCATTTTCAAGTTCTTCAACTCAACAATGGTGAAAATCTCAAAACAACTTGAAATGACTCGAAACTTCGGATTTGAAACCCTAAAACTCTAAGGAACTCAAATCTAACACTAGAATCAACAACAAACAAGGGTTTGAAACATTTTTTTTTATTTTCGAATTGTTTTTTTTTAAATAGTAACAAACCCTAGGCTAGATTTGATAGAACAAATCTAATCCAAGCTTTGAAACCAATTGATGCAAAATTAAGAACGAAAATAGAAATAAAATGCAAGAAAAGAAAAGGATAGATAATTTGACACAACTTAAGACCTAATTTAGCAACCAAAGTTATAGAAAAACTAAGACCTCTAAGTTAAGAATAAAAGAAGCACAAAATTCCTAGGAAGACCTCAAGGGATTTGTGTTACGCCTCGGAAAATTTTCCGTTGGTACGCAAGTGAATGAACTAGTGATGAATATGAGTGCATGATGTCCATGAGCAAGAAACGACGTTTGATGACCTTAGGCAAAATTTCGAAGGTATCCGATGTAAGATGAGAAAGTTGGCTAAGTTAAGATGAGATATAAGGTAAGCAATGCATGTGCATGGACGTGGGTGATTAAAATGAGAAGTCCAAAGAAATATGAAAAGTTGCAGATTTGAAATCTGCCCAGTGGTCGTAAAGTGCAGAATACGGACCGTAAATTGGTATACGGTCCGTAAACTGGCAGTCGTAAAATGCCATGCAAAGGTTTCAACTTTCTGCCCAGTTGAGAAATGGTAAAATACGACCTGGAGGACGGACCGTAAAGTGATTTACGGCCGGTAAACCATGGTCGTAAATCACCATGCATGCAGCCAAAGCTTCTGGTTCTGGAAATGGTTAAATACGATCGCAGGGGACGGTCCGTAAACTGCAATACGGGTCGTAAACCATGATGGACGACCACTGTTCACCTCAGCACAGATTTTACAATTCATTAAATAAAGGGACCAACACTTGTTTTATTTCATTACAACATTACACCACTTCTCTCTAAAACTTCTCTCTTCATTTATTACACAAGTTTTCAAGGATATTTGAGGATCAACAACATTAAATAAGTGAATCAAAAGTAAGGGAATCATCAAAGATCATCCAAGTCAAGAAATCCAAATGGAGAAAAACTAGAGTTTTGCTCAGAGAGGAGTATTATCAACCAAAGCTTGTTCCTACAACTTCTAAGGTAAGATTCATGATTGTTACATGATGTTTAAGGTATTGGAGAATTAAAATACATGGATTGTAGAAAATATAGTCAACTAGGTCATGAATGATGAATAGTGACATTTTGAGAAATAGTTTGAATTGCATTATGAATGTTGTTGCGTTGTGACATGAATGTGCTATAAATGGTATTAAGATCATGAGCCCGACACTTTAGACGAATGGATGAAGTTGGAAGTTATGACCATAAATATGGGTGAATTAGAAGCAAATTGAGAAATCTAGATAATGTGGATGATGTGAATGACTAATGGCCATTGTTTTGATATTAATAAAGGTATAGACGCTAGCATTAGAAGGAAACGTGCAAGTATAGAATAGTCCGACGAAAAGGTATGTAAGGCTAACCCTTCTTTCATAAGGCATGGTTCCTTGGCCAAACTCTTAAATCCTCTATATGAGTATGTTGTATTCAAATGATTGACATTCCGAGCTCATAAGCTCACGATCCTCGATATGTACTACGATTGTACTACGCACCCCATATGACGAGTAAGCCTAAGATATAGACGTAGCGAAAATGATGACGGTAGTGATGACGATGATAATAATAATGATGCTAAAGGTGCCTACGGTCTATTATACTTATATGTGCCTATGAAAGGCAATAATGACACCCCGAGCTTATAACGCCGGGTAGGATATATGTATATGATTATGTATAAAGTATGGATACGATTATGAAACGCGCGCACACCTCTGCAGATAGTACGGATAACCCTGAAGCCTTGGTAGGGCCAGGTATGAGCAACCTTGAGCCTTGATTGGCCAAGTATGTATGAAACACCGATCCTATGAGGTCGGGTATGCTATGTAAATGACTATGTATATAATATGAATATGAATGTGATAAAACTATGTATAAGAATACGAATAAGGACATGTATACGAATATGAGCACAAGTATGGTACGAGTACTATTATGGAATACTGATGATGCTGTAGGTGTAAAAATACGTATGAAAAATGGAAAGTCCTTACGAAAGGCAGGTAAGTGCTATGACGATGATATTAATGTCTCCCCTCCTATGCTATTTCATATGTTGTTCATTATGCACATATATCGATGTTGATCATGCTTTACATACTCAGTACATTCTTCGTACTGACGTCTTTTTGTTTGTGGACGCTACGTCATGCCCGCAGGTGTACAGGGAGACAGACTTGATCCTTAGCTGCTTATTCCGAGATTGCATAGCAGAGCTCCATTTCCTTCGGAGCCATAGCTTTTGGGTACTTATTCTTTTGTGTATTTGATTATGGGCATAGCGGGGTCCTGTCCCGCCCATGTTATATGTCATACTCTCTTAGAGGCTCGTAGTTACGTATATATGTTTAGATATGTCTAGCCTTGTTGGCCTATGTTTTGTATATCATTTTGTCGGCCACGTTGGCCCATATACATTGATGTGGCATAAATGCAAATTATGATATAATGGTAATGTCGTCCAATGGGACTAGTTTGACGAATGAATGGAAATGCATGTTTAATTGTGTGGCTCACCTAGATGTAAGCATAAGAGTAAGTTAAAGGCGTGCCCGGGTGGGCTAGCACCGGGTGCTCGTCGCGGCCCCTAGTCAGGTCGTGACAATTTGAATCCCAAGCAACCTTTCCTCTCAACAATTACACAATCTAAGGCTTCACAAGCTCTCAACTCTGAAGAGTTTTACAATACCAAATATCAATATTCAAAATAGTCTAAGTCTTCCAAATGAAAGAAACTACTGTTTATAATAAATCTCAAAATAAGATAACTACATTATTACACTTTTACCCTTAATGAAGTAAGGACCTTGTTTGGGTGTCTTCTTTTGGGAACAAAGCTTGAATTTGCAAATCTTCAAGTAATAGCCACATTGCAAGCATGGCCATCTTCAACCCTCTTCTCCAAATAATCCTCCCATGCTATCATGAACAGTTGAAATCCCCTGGAAGGTGCTACAATGTATTCAAGTACGTCCCTTCTCATGAACAATGCTTGCATAGCTTGAAGTTCCCTCACTTGGCTCCTTGTAAAAGGTCTTGATGCCACTCAAATTGTATCAGTATAGGAACCAAAGGATGGGCCAACGGGGCAAGCACAAGGTGGAAACCGAGGTAGAGGTGGAAGACACGGCTATTAACCTCATATGGGTAGGCAAGGAGGGTACCAAGATCGTGAAGGGTACCAAGGGCGAGATCGCCAAGGTTATGATTTTGATGGTGAATATGAGTAACATCATGGCCATGGGGGAGGATGAGACACGAGTCTCCATTCTATTAAGATGACGCTTCCCCCTTTCAAGGGAGCTTGTGATCTCGATGTCTTTCTTGAATGGGTTAAGCAATGTGATAGGATATTCGAAACAAATGACATGTCCGAAGTGAAAAAGACTACCTATGCCATTGCTCAATTTGAGGGTTATGCTTCAACATGGTGGGAGATTCAATCGAGGGCTCGTAGAATGGTCAATTTTCTAATGCCACCCACTTGGGGTGATCTTAAAGAAATCATGCGGAACAATTATGTCACCGAGCGATATAAGCAAGAACAACTCAAGAAGGTGTACACCTTGAAACAAGACAAGAGAAGTGTGGAAGAATACTTTCATGAATTCCATGTCAAGATGAGGATTGGTTTTCAAGAAGAAGACGTGCAAGAAATGATTCGGTTCCGGGCCGGGTTGAATAGTGACATCACCTCCCAAATGAGGCTTCATAACTATAGGAACATTCAAGAAACGCTTGAAGGTGTTATTGAAGTCGAAAATGGTCTCAAAGATGACAAAACCAACAAATCAAGGGGATATGTGAGCTCATGGAACAACAACAAGGAAAAGGGAACTTCTTCCTCTTTCTCCAATTGGCAAAAGAACAAAGGTTCCATGCAAGACACCAAAAAGCCTATTGAAAAAAGTGCTCAAGTTGAGAAGCCAAGTGACAAGCAACCTCCAAGGTATGCTACAAAAGAAGGAGGTACAAAAACTCCTATTCAATACTTTAAGTGTCATGGTTTTGGTCATAGGGCGAGTGAATGCCCAAATCGGAGAGCATTCTATGTGAGAGAAACTTATAGTGATGATGAGGGAGAATGTGAGGATGGTGATGAAGATGTTGATCATGAAAATGAGGGACATGATAGTGAAGGGGATGGTGTAGAGGGTGATGATGAGCCTATTGTAGCTCTCTATGTGGTGCGGAGGACCATGATAAGCAAATCAATGGATGACCCAAGTCAACGGGAAAATCTTTTCCATTCTAAGTACATCATTAATAAAAAAAACTAGCATCATGATCGTTGGTAGTGGGAGTTGTGCCAATGTTGCTAGTACCACTCTTGTTGATTTCTTGAAACTTCCCACCACTCGCCATGAAAACCCTTACAAACTTCAATGGCTTAATGAATGTGGTGAATTAAAAGTGACTCGGCAAGCTATCATCAAATTCACGGTTGGGAAGAATCACGATGAGGTGTTATGTGATGTTGTTCCCATGCAAGCGTGTCATCTTCTACTTGGCTGAACATGGCAATATGATAGGTCCATCAAGCATAATGAGAGAACTAACCAATACACCCTTGTCGACAATGGTGTCAAACATGTCTTGAATTTCATGACACCCTCCCAAGTGGGTGAGATCTATAACAAAATGAGGGAGTTGAAGGGGAAGGGTCATAGTGCATTGCAAAAGAAGAATGTGGGGGAAGAGGGTGTAGAGGAGAGTAGTTCTCAAGGGGTGAGTGGAAAGAAAAGAGATCTTAGAGGAAAATCCAAGGTGTCTCTTTTGGCGAATTGTGGGGAAATTAGGGAGGAATTAGGGGAGCAGCAACCGGTGATTCTACTCATGCATAGGGACTATGCATTGCACACTAATGAACTAACCCCTTCTTTTCCTAGTTCTATTTCTTCTCTTTTGCAGGAATTTGATGATATGTTCCCAACGGAACTCCCAAAAGGGTTACCACCCTTGAGGGGAATTGAAAACCAAATTGACTTTGTCCCGGGGTCTCAATTGCCAAACAAACCGGCTTATAGAGCCAACCCAGATGACACTAAGGAGATTCAAAGACAAGTGGAAGAGCTCCTTGAAAATGGAGTTGTGCGAGAAAGTTTGAGTCCATGTGCCATGCCCATGATTTTGGTGCCAAAGAAAGATGGATCATGGCACATGTATGTTGATTGTCGTGCCATCAACAAGATAACAGTAAAGTGTCACCATCCCATACCTCGTATTGATGACATGCTTGATGAGTTGAATGGTTCATGCATATTCTCTAAGATAGATCTTAGGAGCGGGTATCATCAAATCCGGATGAATCCCGGAGATGAGTGGAAAACCGCATTCAAGACTAAGTTTGGTCTATATGAATGGTTGGTGATGCCTTTTGGCCTCACTAACGCTCCTAGTACTTTCATGCGTTTGATGAATCATGTGATGAAACCTTTTATTGGCAAATTTATGGTTGTTTACTTTGATGATATTTTGGTGTATATGGATGAGCATGCTATTCATTTGAAATGTGTGTTTGAAGTGCTTAGACAAGAATAACTTTATGCCAATGTTGATATTTGTTCCTTTTGTGTGGATGAAGTTATTTTCTTGGGATTTGTTGTGAGCTCAAGAGGGGTTGAGGTTGATGAATCCAAAATAGAAGCCATAAGAGATTGGCCCACTCCAAAATCCATTGGAGATTTAAGAAGCTTTCATGGCTTGGCTAGTTTCTATAGGCGTTTTGTTAAAGGATTTAGTACCATAGCCGCTCCTTTGACCAAGGTAATCTGAAAGGACAAACCTTTTTCTTGGGGTGTGGAGCAAGCTAATGCCTTTGAAACTTTGAAACAAATGGTTAGCTCTGCACCATTGTTGCAATTACCCGACTTTGACAAAATATTTGAGATTGAATGTGATGTGAGCAAAGTGGGTATTGGAGTCGTTTTAATGCAAGACCAAAAGCCCATATTTTAGTGAAAAACTCGAGGAAGCAACTTTGAATTATACTACCTATGATCTTGAGTTGTATGCCTTAATTCGTGCTTTCGGAAATTGGCAACACTACTTATGGCCTAAAGAGTTTGTGATTCGGACCAATCATGAGTCCTTAAAGCATCTTAAGGCCTAAGGTAAGTTGAACAAAAGGCATGCCAAATGAGTTGAATTCCTTGAATCCTTCCCTTATGTAATCCAATACAAAAAGGGAAAGGATAACGTAGTGGTGGATGCCTTATCAAGGAAACAGGTTTTGATCAATACTTTGTCTTCCAAATTGTTGGGTTTTGAGAGCTTGAAGACATTGTATCCTGAGGACCCCGTCTTTGCACAAATCTTTCTACAATGCGAAGAATGGGAAAGGGAAAGGTGGCTTAGGGATAGATCTTTTACTCCCTATTCTAAGTTTGATGGTTTCTTGTTAAAAAACAAGCGACTTTGTGTGCCCATGAGCTCTTGGAGGGAGTTATTTGTGAGGGAGGCACACAATAGGGGATTGATGGGACACTTTGGGATTGATAAGACCATGGGGATTCTTGAGGAGCAATTTTATTGGCCTCACATGCGGCGGGATGTGGCTCAAATTTGTGGTCAATGCCTTGAATGCCGAAAAGCTAAATCTAGGCTCCAACCCTATGGCTTGTACACTTGCCTCCCCATCCCTCAACACCCTTGGTTTGACATTTCCATGGACTTTGTGATGGGCTTGCCAAGGACAAAAAGGGGAAAAGATAGCATCTTTGTTGTTGATGATACTCCCTATATTGCTTCTTTGTTTGTTGAAAATGTGGTTAAATTGCATGGCATTCCCAAGACAATTGTGAGCGATAGGGATCCCAAGTTCCTTAGCCACTTTTGGAAAGAATTGTGGAGTAGGTTTGGAATGAAGTTGTTGTTTTCCACCTCTTGCCACCCACAAACCGATGGTCAAACCGAAGTTGTCAATAGGACTTTAGGTTCTATGCTCCGAGCCATAGTAAAAGGGAAGTTAGCCTCGTGGGAAGAACAACTGACTTTAGTAGAATATGCATATAATAGAGTTATTCATAGCACTATTGGTATGTCACCCTTTGAGGTGTTGTATGGTTTTAACCCCCTAACCCCCTTGGATCTAACATCTTTGTCTCAAGATGTGGTATTGAGTATAGATGGTAACAAGAGAGCCGAAGCTATGAAGAAGATCCATGAAAAGACAAGGCTCCAACTTGAAAAGAAGAATCAAAAGGTGGCAAAAAGGGCAAACAAAGGGACAAAAAGGGTGGTCCTTGAATCGGGAGATTGGGTGTGGGTGCACTTCCGAAAAGAAAGGTTCCCAAACAAGAGGAAGACAAAGTTGATGCCGCGTGGAGAAGGTCCCTTTGAAGTCCTTGGCAGGCTTAATGATAATGCCTACAAAATTGACCTTCCTCCGGAATATCAAGTTCACAACACCTTCAACATTTGTGATGCAAGCCCACTTGCCTCAAGGCCATTTACAAGGAGCCAAGCTCGGGAATTACAACACTTGCAAAGCCTATTCATGATGCGGGAGGCTCTTGAGTATACTTTTGACGAGCACCTTGGATCCCAAGTCCATTTGTTGATGAAGATTGCTTGGAGAGAAGAAGAGGAAATGGAAAGTCATCACAATGGCTAAAAGATGAAGAGTTGGCTATTCTTGCAAAGGAGATTTCAAGATTTTGAAGAAAGAAGAATAGCCAAACAAGGCCCTTGTCTCATTAAGGGTGTTTATGTCATTTTGCTATCTTTTATTTCTAGAATTGAGTGTTTGAGAGCTTGCTAAGCTTTTGGTTGTTTGAATTGTTGAGAAGGTGGTTAATTGGGAAATCAATCCCTTTTGGTCTCCTTAAGAGTTTGGTGTTTTGGATAATCTAATAGAAGGTCCTAATCTTTTATGGTTAGGGTTGTCTTTTAGTTTTATTCAATTGTGTCAATCTATCCTATCTTTATTTCTTGTCTATTTCTTGTCTTTCCTTTTATTATTGTATCAGATAATTTGACATAACTTAAGATTCAATTTAGCAACCAAAGTTATATAAAACTTAGACCTCTAAATTATCATCAAAAGAAACACCAAATTCTTAAGTTGACCTCAAAGGAATCGGATTCCCAAGCAACCAACCTCTCAACAACATAAGAATCAACAAGAGCCTACCAAAGGCCTCTCAAAAGTTTTTCTCTCTAGAGATAACCTTAACACACTCAAATATTCATAATTCATCAAAAGCCCCTTCTTGCATAGATGGCCCTCTAAT
Organism: Lycium barbarum; assembly: GCF_019175385.1. Taxonomy (NCBI): domain Eukaryota; kingdom Viridiplantae; phylum Streptophyta; class Magnoliopsida; order Solanales; family Solanaceae; genus Lycium; species Lycium barbarum. The sequence continues at coordinate 134,993,448 of NC_083342.1, read as the reverse complement.
CAACCTTGCATGTGTGGCCTTCTTGCAAGCATAACCTTTCTTGCACAAATAGCCAACTCCCAATCTTGTCCAGGTTTGCACGTGTAGCCAATTTGCAGAAATGTCCCTGTTTGAACGTTTGTCCACTTTGCGCATTTGGTCTCCTTTCTAGTAGCTTCTTCTTCAATCAACTCCCAACCCACCTTCCACACATCATAATCCGTCTTGTATGGCTTGTAGGAGCCTCCAAAGGCCTCAAACGACTTTCTCATCTTCCATGTAGCTTGTAGAGCTTGAAGTCTCATATCTCATCCTTGAATGTACGTCTTGAAATGAAGTGTGATAAGTAGGATCATATCAGTAACCTTCTAACCTGACTATCAAGTATATCTATGAGGCTCTCCTCATAAGACAAATCTTCCACTACCTGGACATCATCTACAGGAAATACTCTAGAAAGGTCACCAATACATTTACGAAGCATTAATACATGAAAGACTGGATGTACCGCTTCCAAATCAGATGGTAGGTCTAAATCATAGGAAAGCTTGCCTACCCTACGAACAATCTGATAAGGCCCAATGTACCTCGGGTTGAGCTTCCCCTTCTTGTAGAATCTCATCACACCCTTCATGGGTGATGCCTTCAAGAATACCTGATGCAAGCCCACTTGCCTCAAGGCCATTTACAAGGAGCCAAGCTCTGGAACTACAACACTTACAAAGCCTATTCATGAAGAGGGAGGCTCTTGAGTATACTTTTGATGAGCACCTTGGATCCCAAGTCCATTTGTTGATGAATATTGCTTGGGGAGAAGAAGAGGAAATGGGAAGTTACCACAATGGCTAAAAGATGAAGAGTTGGCTATTCTTGCAAAGGAGATTTCAAGATTTTGAAGAAAGAAGAATAGCCAAACAAGGCTCTTGTCTCATTAAGGGTATTTATGTCATTTTTGCTATCTTTTATTTCTAGCATAGTATAAATAGTTCTTTTCTTCTTCATGGAAGACTTAGACTATTTTGATTATTGATATTTTGAGATTGTAAAACTCTTTTGAGTATTGAGAGCTTGCTAAGCTTGAGATTGTGAACATTGTGAGAGGATTGGTTATTAGGGTGTCAAATCTCTATTGGTCATCCTAAGAGTTTGGGTCTCTTTAGTTCCAAAATTAGAGGTCAAGTTAATCTAAGAACTTTGGTTGCTAATTTGGGTCTTTAGTTGTGTCAAATTATCTATCCCTTTACTTTCTTGTCCTTCTTTCTTCATTTTCGTTTTGATTATTGTATCAATTGGTATCAGAGCTTGGATTAGATTTGTTTTATCAAATCTAGCCTAGGGTTTGTTGCAAAAAAAAAAATCTGAAAATTTTCCACCAAAAACCCCAAAAATTTTATGGTTGTTTTGTTGTTTTGTTATTAGATTCTTGTTCCTTAGCACGTTAGGGTTTCAAATCGTCAAATTTCGTGTCATTCGGGTCAATATTGAAGAATCTACCATTGTTGGATTGAAGCTTTAGAAAAAGTTGAAGAACAACTTGGTGGGTTTTGATTTGTGACGAAATTAGGAGTTGATAACCATTGGGCTTTGTTCTACTAGGTTAAGGGAGCCTAAATCCGAAATTTGAGGGTAAAATGAGTTGATTTGAAGGTAGCTAGAAATTTGAATGTTGATGTGTTCTTGAGCTATCTTCATAGATTCAAGTGGGGAAGAAGACTCAAAAGAAAAGCTAGATCCAAAAGTTTATACCCAAGTTTTGGAAAAGTATTTTTTTAGCCCCAAATGAAATGGTCCTAGGTTGAGTGGGTCCATTGTGTCAAAAAAAGTCAACAAACCCAGCCCAAGATCCAAGAAAATACGTGCAATACGTCGTCACTGAAGCAAAGATACGGTCCAAATTCACGGACCGTAAAAGAAGTACGGACCGTTAATCCAGTCCGTCAAATTGAAGCTTGGAAAAGTTGAACACTGTTGGAGATCTACGGTTGCTATATACGGACCGTAAATAAGATACGGTCCGTAGATTTGAGAACAGTCCCCAACTGTAGATTGGAGTGAAATTTTCTATGCAACTGTTGATGATTTATGGTGACCATATACGTACCGTACATTTTATACGGACCGTATAATTGAAGAAGTCCCTTCCGTAAATCTGAAGTCCAATTTCGTAGATTCTGTTCCCCATTTACGGACAAGATCTATGGTCCGTCAAAAACATACGGACCGTATAACTACACCCAGTTCAGACCGTAAATTCCAACCACAAAAAGGTACATTTGATTCAATTCCTTCACATCTTTTCCAAAAAAAATTCCTTTGATCCTTGGTTGGTTGTTTGTCTCCTTATTTCTTAGGTAAGGAACAAAAAAAAAAGTATAGAAATTTTTAAATTTTCGTTACTTCAAATTGATACCTTGGATCAATTGGGGCTTCAAGACCGCGTTTTCAAATTATCACCTACCCGGGGCCGAAATTTTATTTATTTCCCGATTTTTGCATTCCATTTTCTTGTCTCTTAACTAGTAGCCATTTAGTAGTTGTTCCTACTTGTGCTTACTAGTTCTTGTGTTCGCATTTCTTTCGTGCCAATTCTTTCATGCTTTTCTTCATTTTTGCTTCGTTGTTAATTTCTTGGTTCAAGTCCATTAGATTGAATTGAGTCGTCCGTCTTTCTTAGTCTAACAAGAATCTATTCAGACCAAGAGTAGAATTTGAACCCTTGTGACTAGTCGGCATTAACAAGCACACAATATTTGACGGAAGCAATTTGTGAGGCAACTAAAGGTGCGCATACTTGAGTGATTGTGAGTTGTTTTTACTAATCTAACGTGCTTGCTTGCTTTGTTGAGTGTCTTAATAGGTACCATGGATACGGAGGATGAAACACAAGCTCCCACCGGGGAACTCACACTAGTTGATGTAATGAGGGCCTTACAAGCCTTGAACGATAAGGTGGGGAGTATGGATGGTCGAATGGGAAACTTGGGAAGTAGGGTGGAAGCAATTGAAGGAGGTAGTAGAGAGGTCTCGTATTCGCCCCGAGTGCAATACCAAGGAGGCACAAGTGGAGCTACTCGAAGCACTTCACTTACATTGTCACCCGACACCTTCCATCATCTATATAACCCCACTCCCCAAAACACCCCCCAAAACACCCCTCAAAACACAACCCTCACCCCACCAAACAACATTCCCACAGGCCAACAGAATAATCCACCCCTATAAGATCAAACTCCAAATGACCCACATCCAAATGATCCACACCTAAATGACGATGAGATAGAAGAAGCTATACTCGAGCACGAACGATATGGTGACCAAGGTTGGAGGCAACGAGGGCAAGCACAAGGAGGTTATCGAGGGAGGGGTGGAAGGCATGGTCCTAACCCTCACATGGGTAGGCAAAGAGGTACCAAGCTCACGAAGGGTACCAAGGTCGTTACCATCAAGGTTATGATAATAATGGAGATTTCAATGGGAATCACGGTTATGGAGGAGGGCGAGACACGAGTCTCAATTCCATCAAGGTTACTTACCCAACCTTCAAAGGAAGTAGTGATCCCGATACATTCCTTGATTGGGTGATGCAAGCAAAGTGGGTATTAGAGCCATTTTAATGCAAGACCAAAAGCCCATAGCCTATTTTAGTGAAAAACTCAAGGGAGCGACTTTGAATTATACTACCTATGATCTTGAGTTGTATGCCTTAATTCGTGCTTTGGGAAATTGGCAACACTACTTGTGGCCTAAAGAGTTTGTGATTCGGACCGACCATGAGTCCTTAAAGCATCTTAAGGCCCAAGGTAAGTTGAACAAAAGACATGCCAAATGGGTTTAATCCTTCCCTTATGTAATCCAATACAAAATGTTATATCCCGTATTTTTGTACGTTGGATTATTCGTAAGCTAATCGACATAAGTTCAAGGACGAGATTATTTTTGAGATATGAGACAAGGACTTTTAATTTCGATTTTAATAATGCATGGTTTGCTAGCTAATTACTATTAGTATGGAAATATTAGTGAAGATTAGAGATTAATTAACCATGATTAGATTATTAAGTGGGGATTAATGATTAATTAGCCTAATTAGTGTGTCAAGTGGGCCCCACCAAGCATGTTAATTGAAAATCTGATTCATGAATCATCACATACCAAGTGGGGCACGTGTCAACATGGTAGGCAGCATATAAATTCATAAGTGATGACTAACTATTTAGCCATACACTTCATTTCCACCTTCAATCCAATTGAAAGAAAGAAGCACACAACAATGGCAGCTCACAGCCATGGCAGCTCACGGCTAAGCTCAAGGTTTTGAAGGAAGAAAAATTAAATTCCCTAGAGGTGTTCTAAGCATTTAAAGGAGTAGCAAAGTTAGAATTTAAATTGAAGAAGAAGAAGTGGTGCAATTGGTGCAAGTGATTATAGGATCTGTCCTAACTAATTTGAGGTAAGATTTCTTTTCTTGTAATGTAATTGGAGTTAATGATGTGGTAATGGAGAGATTAATTTGTATTAAGTGGAATTGGAAGTAAGAAGATTGCATGATTATTGTTGGCGTTGTAAGTGGGCAGAATCGGAGTTGTTCTAATTAGATTGGGTTTGATTGTTGTTGTTGTTATTATTGTTATGGATTATGTGTTAAAAGTGAAGGAATCTTGATATTCAAAGTTTTAGTTGTTTATATGAGATTGTTGAGATATAAATTGGATTAGATGTTCATGAGGTTAGAGGATGTTCTTGTTGAGTTGAAGGATTAAAAGTGTGGTTATAATTATGTATTTGTGTTGTTGTAATTGATGGGCTGCTTGGGGCATGTTATTGTAAGGTTTATTCCCTCCTACAGGTTCTAGAGATGGTGTGGTCTTTGTACAATTTGATGGATGTGGAATTTGTGAAAGGAAAGTTTAAATCATGCTAGAACTTGTATTTATTTTATGGGCTATTTTAGAACTTGTTGTGATATTAAGATAGTTTTCTTGTGTATGAGTAATTGATGTTGTTGTCGTGTTATTGTTGATATGGCTCATAAATTTGGAAGAAAGAAGTGTATAAGGTATCGTATACGAAGCGTATGTTGGTCTGTTTGGTGTATAATCTTAGATGTTGATGATTTTAGTTGAAAAAGGATTAAGAGAGGTTATTGGGTTGTTGTCGTTGTTGTTGGTTTTGTTGATTTGGTGGCGGTTGTTAAATATTAGGGGAAATGCTGTCCGTTTCATTTTCGAACCAAATTATCATTGATGTACACGATATACGAAATCCCTCTAAAGTTGTGTACGTATTCCTATGGTTATAGGTTTGGTATACTAATTATGGAAAGTTCGTGATTAAGTTAAGTTCCTTGGACGACGTAAGGTATGTAAAGCTATCCTTTCTTTCTTTTTGGCATGATCTATGTGAGACAAACAGACGACGAATATATAAGCTCCAAAGAAACTCCTATTCTTAGAGACACTAGATGGCTAATGTTCTTGATTTCCTGAACCTATTTCATTATGTCTTGATACGTGTCTATGATTCTTGAAGTTCTATTTGATATAATCCATAGTGACATTCGAGGGGTACTTGACATGACAGTTGTCTTTGATACTCAAGTATTAGTTCATTCTACTTATTTCATTGAGTCTCGGATGATGATTTAGTTTGCATATGGTTGCTCACTACTTTGCTCGTGCATGCCGTTAATATATCTTTCACCGAGTCCCGGGCCGAGTATGTTTTCATGCACAGTTTCACTGCATTGTTCATCGAGTCCCTCACTAGAGAGCCGGGTACGGTATATATATATATATATATATATATATATATATATATGGGCCGGGTATGGTATATGATATGGCTATGCATGATTTTCATTTCATAAGGCACAAGTACATTGGTATCTTTGATTGTTATACTTGTCTCCTGTAATCTTTCATTCAGTCATGATCTGCTTTATTATATTTCATGCTTTATATACTTAGTACATATCTCGTACTGACCCCCTTTCTTCGAGGGGTTGCATTTCATGCCCGCAGGTACAGACACTCGGTTTGGTGATCCTCTAGCCTAGGGCTTCAGCTCAGCTGTTTTGGAGAGATCCATTGTTCCGGAGCCTAGACTATTTTGGTACAGATCTTTTGATATAGACTTCTGCATATCCAGGGGTACGGCGGGGTCTGTAGACATATGTGGGTTATATATAGGTTTTGGTCAGCTGTGTCGATATGGTTTGTTTTGGATCTTTCCGTATATAGTGGTAGCCTTATCGGCTTGCGTATTGTGTTATGATTTGGTCAACTGTGACTCCTCAGGAGACAAGTTTACTATGATATATGGCGTTATGAATCTTTAGTTGCTTTTACAAGTTTTCATTCCGTCCTTAGTTTCAGTTTGATTATACCTAACAGGTTCGTATACGAGTGTCCAGCACGGGCACTAGTCATGGCCCATAGGAATAAAGTAACAATAAAGAATAGATATCCCCTCCCCAGTATTGATGATCTATTTGACCAGTTGCAAGGTGCTAAGTGTTTTTCGAAGATAGACTTACGGTCAGGCTATCATCAGGTGCAGGTAAAGGAGGCAGATATTCCGAGGACTGCATTCAGGACCCGATACGGGCATTATGAGTTTAGAGTGATGTCTTTTGGGCTGACCAATGCTCCAGCAGTATTTTTGGATTTGATGAACCGAGTGTTCAAACCATTCCTAGATATGTTCGTGATTGTATTTATCGATAATATTCTGGTCTATTCACGTTCAGAAGAGGAGCATGCATATCATTTGAGGATGGTACTTAAGGTGCTCCAGCACCAGAAGTTGTATGCTAAGTTTCTAAATGCGAATTCTGGTTGACTTCAGTAACATTCTTGGGGCATATTATTAGAGCTGATGGTATTCGGGTAGATACACAGAAGATTGAGGCTGTAAAGACTTGGCCTAGACCTACGACACCTACTGAGGTACGCAGTTTTCTGGGGCTAGCAGGATATTACAGGAGATTCGTAGAAACGTTTGCCTCGATTTCAATGCATTTAACGAGGCTAACTCAGAAGGCAGCTAAGTTCCAGTGGACCGATGCTTGTGAGCAAAGTTTCCAGTTGCTGAAAGACAAGATGACTACGGCTCCAGGCTTAACTCTTCCAGAGGAACTAGATGGCTATGTTATTTATTATGATGCTTCAGGTGTTGGACTAGGTTGTGTATTGATGCAGCATCGCAGGGTTATAGCCTATGCTTCCCGATAGCTCAGAAAGCACGGAAATAATTATCCCACTCATGATCTGGAGTTAGCAGCGATAATTCATGCCTTGAAGATATGGAGTCATTATTTATATGGTGTTCATGTTGATGTTTATACGGATCACAAGAGTCTCCAATATATCTTTAAGCAGAAAGAGTTGAATTTACGGCAGAGACGGTGGCTAGAGTTACTAAAGGATTATGATGTTAATATTCTTTACCATCCAGGGAAAGCAAGTGTTGTAGCAGATTGTCACAACCTAACCTAGGGCCATGACGAGTGACTGAGCTTAACCTGCCCGATAACACAACTTATCTTACCTGTACTCAAACATGGCATTCAATAGGGTCTATTTAACTAAGTTTGAAAGCTATAAATAGAATACCAAAGTCCATTTGTAACTTAAAACATCTCAAAACATACTTATATATACGTAACATATCACAAGGCAAGCCAACGAGGCTGCAGATACTTCTGTACAACAAAACAATGGCCGAAAGGACAAACAGTATCCATGACACCCACGCTGTGCGCCAGAGTATGACCGTGCATAAGTGACGAGACAGGGCCCCGTCGTACCCGTAATCTTTACAAACAAAATTATACCAAAACAGGAACAGTCTCCGAAGCAAGTGGAGCTATCTGGCTCTCAATGCTGACTCCTCCTAGGTGGCTGGATCGTCTAACCGCATCCCTGAACCTGCGGGCATGAAACACATCCCCCGAAGAAAGGGGCTCAGTACGGAATATGTACTGAATATGTAACGCAATACTGAATCATAAAACAAGAAAAAGCGTAACAGTAAGCAAGTTTAGAAAGCAACCTAGGAGTAACCTGGAACAGCACTTTGAACCATGTAATATGGTCCCTTACACAGATTCCAGCATACACAATATAAATATAGAATATCCTACTCGTAGCCGCTTCCGGCTAATAACACAATAGTCCCTTCGGACGGCCGCTTCCGACGTAGTCATGATGGCCCCTTCGGGCAGCCACTTCCGGCTTAGCTAGAGTGGCCCCTTCGAACAGCCGCTTTCGGCTTAGCTAGTGTGGCCCCTTCGGGCAGCCGCTTCCGGCTTAAGAATATCATAATCCAGCTGATCAGGTGGAACAATAACAATACCTATGATAGTACAGTATGAATATGTAATGAAGTTACAAAACGTTGCACCCCTTTCAGAGTAGTTTCTATTACAACTCCCTTTGGAGAGATTTTGAGAACAAGTTTTAGAGTTTCCTTCATTTACCATTTGCTTTGTAGTGAACATGTAAGTATAATGTATCGCAGAAGATTCCTTCGAATTATCAACAAGAGTATAGCATAAACAAAACAAGACACTAGATATCGACTCCAAATCCAACTTAGAATAGAGTACTTATGTTTTACGTTCTTTAGGAGTCATATAAAAGGGATCATGCCAAAATATGAAAGAAGGGTTAGCCTTACATACCTTATTTATGCCTCAAGCTAATCCTCGAGTCTCTTCCCGAGCTTAGTCAACTAAAATACCATCAACAATATAGGGATTAAGACTAGGCCAACAAGATTATTCTAACTAATCATTTATTCTGTCGCCTAACGGGATTTGGACAGCATCTCCCCTATAATCCTACCAACCCAACAATTCCAAATTAAGCTAATAACCAACAACAACAACAACAAATCTAACAATTTACAACAATAATATGACTAAACTCATCTTAAAATTCTATCCAAAACAGCCCCTAAACCACAACGCCTTAATATTCGGTATACGATAATTATAACTATATTTCTAACACTTTAATCGGTTAAATCTCTACGTAATCATCTCAATAACAAAGATGAGAACATAATACATACCTTAGCAGCAGGTAAACAACGAAAATATCATCCCCCAAGCTCAATATTTAGCTTGAAATGACGACGACAACTCGTATTACACTTTATCCTTCACGAGCCTTGGGATTCGGGGCCTCGAACTTGATCGAACCGTTGTTTTATCTCCCTAACTCTCCTCACTCTCTCTCTCTCTCTATAAAATATTATAGATCTTTTGGCATGCAATGAGGAAGATAATGGGTGAAAATCTTCCTTAAATTCGCCAAGGAAGTGGGCCTGACCCGACTTGGAGTTGGGTTGGGCCGAGCCCACTGCCAGTTTGACCTTTCCTCCTTAAAATGTCCATAACTTCTTATCCCTATGTCGCATGAAGGCCCACGACCTATGGTTCGAAAGGTATTTCAATTATCTACAACTTTCATTTTTTGTGTTTTCCCAAATTATCAACGTATAATGGCGTGTTTGCAGCGTAAAGCTAGATCACCCGAAAACGTATCCTTAAATCATCCTTTTGGAGTGCTTATGCTCATATTTGGCTTAAGTGTCCCTCTTAAGACTTTCTAAACTTCCTATGTACTATTCATATAACTTTTCATATGCCCTTTATAAAATCCTGACATGTTGGCCCCACCTTAACTTACGGTTAGGAGGGCTATTTGTCAAGTAACGTATTAACCAACTTACACCATATGGCCTCCACTGTCGTCTATATGTTATTCTTATACATATATAATGGAATATTCATCCCTAATCCTTGTATATCTTTACTCTCCCCTGAGCTCATACTAAGTCGTCTGCAGTCTCGGTAACACGAAATTTTTTCGGGGTGTAACATCCTTCCCCCCTTAGGAACATTCGTCCTCGAATGTTGGAAATATGTAACTTATAGAAGTTTTATGGATAGTTAAACAATAGAGTAAAACATGACGGTACTATTTAAGGTCAAATTTATCGTATCTAATACCGCCAGCATCATGTTATAATAACTAAAAGGTTACATATCAAGGGCATATGAAAAGTTTTATGGATAGTTAAACAATAGAGTAAAACATGACGGTACTATTTAAGGTCAAATTTATCGTATCTAATACCGCCAGCATCATGTTATAATAACTAAAAGGTTACATATCAAGAGCATCATATTCCGGGGTGTAACATCCTTCCCCCCTTAGGAACATTCGTCCTCGAATGTTGGAAATATGTAACTTATAGATGTTTTATGGATAGTTAAACAATAGAGTAAAACATGACGGTACTATTAAAGGTCAAATTTATCGTATCTAATACCGCCAGCATCATGTTATAATAACTAAAAGGTTACATATCAAGGGCAGTATTCTATTCGTTTACCCTAGTTCCGATTTATAGCTATGGTCTTGCTATGCTATGGGCATTTCCCCCCTTAAGGTTTCAACTAAGTTTTTCACTAAGTCTTTTGTCTCGATTTACCCCATTAACTCCTATGCTTGTATTCTAACTTATGTTGTAATACATCATGTCATAGTGGTAAGGGATAGTTTGTATATAGCTTAAATCCATCAATAAATAATCTTAAGAAGGGTATACCTTATGGTATATCCTGCGGTGTCTCTGGACCCGGTCTCCCACCTAGAGCGTAGATACGATGCGGACCAGTACTGGAGCTAGATGCTTCACCTCTGCCCCTACCTCTGCCGGAAGAAGTCTGGAGTCCTATCTCTAGGGCTCTCACTGAGGGTGACGATGCTGCTACCGAATTATCAGGAACAATACTACCCACTCTTTATGGGCAATCTCTAGCATAGTGTCCCGGATCACCACAAGTATAGCATACACCCTGACGACACCGTCCTGCATGACGTTTCCCATAAGTCGCACATCGAGGAGAGGGCATCACCTCCTACCCTGACCCCACCTGCTGCTGAGAACCCGTTGCATAAGAACTCTGTCTCTGCCTAAGGGAAGTCTCCCTACCCCACTGATATCCTCGAAACTGCAGAGGTGCACTATACCGGGGTCTGTTCTCACTAGTGGAACCTCTACACTGACCCTCTGACCTAGCCCTCTTAGGCTGACTACTACTCTGCTCCGAGATAGCCTCTCGCTGGCGCCTACGATCCTCTGACCCTTGAGCATAAGCCTGAATACGAGTTATATCCATACCTGGCTGCATTGCTATTTCCATACAAGCTTCCTGCAACCCTGGCTCCAATCCCATCACGTATCGGTGAACTCTATCTTTCATTTCCTGCACAATAGAAGGGGCATATCTGGGTAAAGAATGAAACTCCACACTATACTCTCTAAGAGACATACTACCCTGCTGCAGGTTAAGGAACCTATCAACTCTTGCCCGCCTCAACACCGGTGGCATATAATTGCGCAAGAAGGCATCTGAGAATTCCTGCCAAGTCGGTGGAAGAGCATCCCTTCCCCTTGATAATATCCATGACTGAAACCAATTAATTGCTATACCCTGCAATCTATAAGCAGCTAACTCAACAGATTCTGTAGCTGACGCCTTCATCACATTTAAAGTACGCTGCATTCTATCTATGAACTCCTGAGGATCAGCATTAGGGTTCGTGCCCTTAAACTCTGGGGGATCTAATGTAAGAAAATCTCGGGCCCTGGCACTAGCAGCCCTATCTGGATACTCATGACCTCTATCCTGTCGTCTAGCCTGGGTAGCAAGTATCTGAGTCAACAAACGGATAGTATCTCTCATCTCTCTCATCTCCTGACCCTGAGTATCCGGCTGAGGGACTGGAGGTACAGGTACTGGTGCTGGAGCTGGGGCTGGAACAGGTACCCCACTGAGCTCCTCCGGAGGTGGGGAAGTAGGAGAACTCTGGGACTGAATGTGTATCCCAGTATGAGTCTGAGCTCTGGTGGACCTGGAGGCTTGGCTAACAGCCTCACCCTCAACTGATTTGCCCTTCTGGGCTGCTGTCGCTTTACTCTTCCTAGTTATCGCTGAAATCATACAAGATTATTCGATTAAGAGCTTCACTTATGACACAGTTCTATTCGCACGATCTCTAACATGAAAGAAGGAATGACACCCTATAATAGGGTGTCATTCCTTCTTTCATGTTAGAGATCGTGCGAATAGAACAGTGTCATAAGTGAAGCTCTTAATCGAATAATCTTGTATGATTTCAGCGGTTTGGGTCGGTTATTGGTTAAAACCATAACCAACCCAATTTAGTCAGTTTTTAAATGTCTAAAACCATAACCAAACCAAGTAAAATAATAACCATCGGTTTGGTTATTGTCGGTTTGGTTCGGTTTTTCGGTTTATGACTAACCGTGACAATTCAAATATTTTCTCTCTACATTCTTTAAATTTCTTATGAAGCTTTTTTTTCCTCATGGCCCACAAGGGTGAACTTTGCTGCATATTGAGGGAAAGACACGCTGTTGGCAAATCAGGTAGACCAAACTTGCAACGCAGTTTAGATTCAAAAGAACAAGTCAAACAGAGGTTTCAAAATACAAACAACCCTTATGCTTACGACTTATTAGAGTTGGGCTTGGATTGTTGGACATATTCTTTTAAGACATGAGCCTTAAAAATAAGTAGACCAAAATTAAATTAATAATTAAAAGGTATAAAATATCTTTAATTATTTATGAAAAGCTAATATTATACATATAAATAATTATAAATTTTATGTATATAATTATCGGTTTGGTTCGGTTATTTATTCGGTTATTTTTTACTATAACCATAACCAAACCAAATATTATCGGTTTTTCAAATTTAAAACCAAACCAAACCAAACTAAACCAAATGTCGGTTATTTTATTCGGTTTGGTTAAATTTTTGGTTTGGTTTTGATTTTAACCAAAACTGTGAACAGCCCTACCCTATTAATGTCTCGTAGCCTCCTGTTTATAGATGTGGTGCATAACACACCGATAAACAAGACTCTACTAGACACCGTTTGCGAACATGCCGAGGAATGAACTGCTCTGATACCACTTTTGTCACGACCCAACCTAGGGCCATGATGAGTGACTGAGCTTAACCTGCCCGATAACCCAACTTATGTTACCTGTACTCAAACATGACATTCAATAGGGTCTATTTAACTATGTTTGAAAGCTGTAAATAGAATACCAAAGTCTATCTGTAACTCAAAACATCTCAAAACATACTTATATATACGTAACATATCACAAGGCAAGCTAACGAGGCTGCCGATACTTCTGTACAACAAAACAATGGCCGGCAACGCCAAACAGTATCCATGACACCCACGTTGTCCGCAGACTACTAGAAGAGTATGACCGTGCATAAGTGACGGGACAGGGCTCCGTCGTACCCATAATGTATACAAACAAAATTATACCAAAACAGGAACAGTCTCCGAAGCAAGTGGAGTTGTCTGACTCTCAATGCTGACTCCTCCTAGGTGGCTGGATCTTCTAACCGCATCCCTGAACCTGCGGGCATGAAACGCAGCCCCCGAAAAAAAGGGGTCAGTACAGAATATGTACTGAATATGTAAGGCAATACTGAATCAAAAAATAAGAAAAAGCGTAACAGTAAACAAGTTTAGAAAGCAACCTGGGAGTAACCTGGAACAGCACTTTGAACCATGTCATATGGTCCCTTACACATATTCCATCATACACAATATAAATATTGAATATCCTACTCGTAGCCACTTCCGGCTAATAACACAATAGTCCCTTCGGACAGCCGCTTCCGGCGTAGTCAAGATGGCCCCTTCGGGCAGCCGCTTCCGGCTTAGCTAGGATGGCCCCTTTGGGCAGCCGTTTCCTGCTTAAGAATATCATAATCCAGCTGATCAGGTGGAACAATAACAATACCTATGATAGTACAGTATGAATATGTAATGAAGTTACAAAACGTTGCACCCCTTTCAGAGTGGTTTCTATTACAACTCCCTTTGGAGAGATTTTGAGAACAAGTTTTAGAGTTTCCTTCATTTACCATTTGCTTTGTAGTGAACATGTAAGTATAATGTATCGCAGAAGCTTCCTTTGAATTATCAACAAGAGTATAGCATAAAAGAAACAAGACAGTGGATATTGACTCCAAATCCAACTAAGAATAGAGTATGTTTTACGTTCTTTAGGAGTCATATAAAAGGGATCATGCCAAAATATGAAAGAAGGGTTAGCCTTACATACCTTATTTATGCCTCAAGCTAATCCTCGAGTCCCTTCCCGAGCTTAGTCAACTAAAATACCATCAACAATATAGGGATTAAGACTAGGCCAACAAGATTATTCTAACTAATCATTTATTCTGTCGCCTAACGGGATTTGGACAGCATCTCCCCTATAATCCTACCAACCCAACAATTCCAAATTAAGATAATAACCAACAATAACAACAAATCTAACAATTTACAACAATAATATGACTAAACTCATCTTACAATTCTATCCAAAATATCCCCTAAACCACAACGCCTTAATATTCGGTATACGATAATTATAACTATATTTCTAACACTTTAATCTGTTAAATCTCTACGTAATCATCTCAATAAAAAAGATGAGAAAATAATACATACCTTAGCAGCAGCTCAACCACGAAAATATCATCCCCTAAGCTCAATATTTAGCTTGAAACGACGACGACAACTCGTATTACACTTTATCCTTCACGAGCCTCGGGATTCGAGGCCTCTAACTTGATCAAACCCTTGATTTATCTCTCTAAATCTCCTCACTCTCTCTCTCTAAAATATTATAGATCTTTTGGCATGCAATGAGGAAGATAATGGGTGAAAATTTTCCTTAAATAGCCAAGGAATTGGGCAAAACTTTAGTAGCTTTTTACTATTTTTCTCTTTCTCTCTCCTAGGGTTTGTGACAGCCCTATACCCACCCCCACTCCTATTCTTCTCCTATCTTCTTTTTCTCTTCTCTCCTCTCCTTCTATCTGGTCCGACAGATTCAAGCTTTCCGGCGTGAACAGTGTTTCTGGCGTCAGCAAGTTCTGTCTAACTAGAGTTGGTACCTCCGGATTTTTTAATGTTATTTTTTTTAATTCTCTGTATTTTATCCTTGCTGCTAATTTGCATTCTTACATTACTTGTTTCGTTCTTGTCGTAGTAGTTACACTTTCATCTAGATTAGTACTAACTTGTGTTTTAGTATTGATTACTGCCTGGTCGAGTAGTTTATATTTGCTTTACTGGCTTCAGTAGACGATGGTGGACTAGGGTCATGTTCTCGGATAGGGGTGAGGGTTAGAGGGGGTAGGTGGGTTAAGGGAGTCTCTAGTCTACGAATAGGGTCTTGGAATATTGGGACTCTAACGGGGAAGTCCATCGAACTAGTTAAGATTCTTAAGAAGAGGAGGATTAATATAACTTGTGTCCAGGAGACTAAATGGGTAGGATCCAGGGCTCAAGATGTGGATGAGTATAAATTATGGTTCTCAGGTAGGTCGAGGGATAGGAATGGGGTAGGCATTTTATTAGATAATGACTTACGAGAACAGGTGGTAGGGGTTAAGAGAGTCAGCGATAGGTTGATGACGATTAAGCTGGTTGTTGGAGGGTTTATTTTGCACATTATTAGTGCTTACGCGCCGCAAGCGGGCTTGGGCGAGGAGGAGAAAAGACATTTTTGGGAGGATTTGGACGAGATGATGGGAAGTATACCGACCACTGAGAAGCTATTCATCGGAGGAGATTTCAATGGGCACATTGGGTCAAATTTAGGGGAATATGACGATGTGCATGGAGGTTGTGGTTTCGGGGACAGGAACGGAGGAGGAGTTGCACTGTTGGATTTTGCAAAAGCCTTTGGGCTGATGGTGGCCAATTCGAGTTTCCCGAAGAAGGAGGAGCACTTGGTAACCTTTCGTAGTTCGGTGGCTAAGATGTAGATAGACTTTTTACTCCTTAGGAAGGACGATAAAGGTCTTTGTAAAGACTGCAAGGTGATCCCGAGTGAGAATCTAACGACCCAGCATAAGCTCTTGGTGATGGATTTAGAAATCAAGATGAGGAAGAGAAAGAGGGTCGTGGACGACAGGCCTAGGATCAAATGGGGGAGTTTGACCATGACGGGTGACCTGGAGATGGGGGAGAAGCTGAGATCTATGGGAGCCTGGGAGAGTAGTGGGGAGGTGACCAATATGTGGGGTAGGACGGCCAGTTACATTAGGGAAGTAGCTAGAGAGGTGTTGGGGGTCTCGAAGGGTAGTCGTGGTCGGCACCGAGGAGACTGGTGGTGGAATGGAGGAGTTCAAGAGAAGGTGGAAGAAAACAATGTGGTGTATGCAAAGTTGGTAGACAGCAAGGATGACGAAGAGAGGCGAACGAATAGGGAATTGTACAAGATGGCGAGGAAGGAGGCAAAGCTAGCGGTTACGGCGGCAAAGACAGCAGCTTTTGAACGCTTGTATACAGAACTAGAGGGCAAAGGCGGGGATAAGAAGTTGTACAGACTAGCCAAGGTGAGGGAGAGGAAAGCGCGTGACTTGGATCAGGTGAAGTGCATCAAGGACGAGGATGGTAGGGTACTAGTGGAGGATGCTCTCATTAGACGGAGATGGCAGTTGTACTTCCACAAACTCTTGAACGATGGAGGGGACAGAGATATTGTGTTGGGAGATTTGGAGTACTCCGAGAGGTGTCGTGATTTTGGATATTGTAGGAATATTAAGGTTGAAGAAGTTAAGGGTGTTGTTCGTAAGATGAGTAAGGGAAGAGCGACCGGGCCCGATGAGATTCCGGGGGAATTTTGGAAGACTGCAGACAGGGCAGGTTTAGAATGGTTGACTCGACTCTTTAATGTCATCTTTAAGACGACTAAGATGCCCGAAGAATGGTGATGCAGTACAATGATTCCATTGTACAAGAACAAGGGCGACATTCAAAGTTGCAACAACTACAGAGGGATCAAGCTGCTAAGCCACACTATGAAAGTGTGGGAAAGGGTGGTGGAGATGAGGGGAGGAGAGGCGTGTCTATCTCAGAGAACTAGTTCGGATTCATGCCGGGGCGCTCAACTATAGAAGCTATTCATCTTGTACGGAGACTGGTGGAGCAATACAGGGAGAGGAAGAGGGACTTGCACATGGTATTCATCGACCTAGAAAAAGCATACGACAAAGTGCCGAGAGAGGTTCTATGGAGATGCTTGGAGGCTAGAGGTGTACCTGTGGCGTACATTAGGGTGATCAAGGACATGTATGATGGGGCCAAGACCAGGGTGAGGACTTTGGGAGGAGACTCAGAGCACTTCCCAGTGGTGATGGGGCTGCATCAGGGATCAGCTTTTAGCTTATTTTTATTCTCCTTGGTGATCGATGGATTGACGCGGCAAATTCAAGGTGAGGTGTCATGGTGTATGTTATTTGCAGATGATATAGTCCTGATTGACGAGTCTCGCAGCGGGGTTAACGCTAAGCTGGAGGTTTGGAGACAAACTCTGGAGTCTAAAGGGTTCAAGTTGAGTAGGACCAAGACAGATTACTTGGAGTGCAAGTTCAGTGATATAGTACATGAGGCTGACGTGGAAGTGAAGCTTGGCACCCAGGTCATACAGAAGAAAGATAGTTTCAAGTATCTTGGGTCTATTATACAAGGAAATGGGGAGATTGATGATGACATCACACATCGTATTGGTGCAGGATGGATGAAATAGAGGCTTGCCTCCGGAGTGTTGTGTGACAAGAAGGTGCCACCGAAACTTAAAGGCAAGTTCTACAAAGTGGTGGTTAGACCAGCTATGTTGTATGGGGCGGAGTGTTGGTCAGTCAAGAAATCTCATGTTCAGAAGATGAAAGTGACGGAAATGAGAATGCTGCGATGGATGTGTGGGCACACTAGGAGTGATAGGATTAGGAATGAAGTCATCCGAGACAAGGTTGGAATAGCCTCAGTGGAAGACAAGATGCGGGAAGCGAGGCTGAGATGGTTTGGGCATGTGATGCGGAGAGATGAAAGTGCCCCAGTGCGGAGGTGCGAGAGGTTGGCCAGTGACGGCTTCAGAAGAGGTAGAGGTAGACCGAAGAAGTATTGGGGGGAAATGATTAGACAGGACATGGCGCATTTCCTGCTTATAGAGGACATGACCTTAGATAGGAGGGTATGGAGGACTCATATTAGGGTAGAAGGATAGTAGGTAGTCGCGTTTATCCTCCCTTGAGAGTAGTTATGTTGTTGTATAGTTTCTTGTCTCTTCATTTCTGCGAGTATCTGTTGGTTTATAATGGCTTATTCACCTTCATTGTTTTCATTTTCATAGTTATTTATAGCAGTTAATTCTCCTTTTACCATGACTTTCTTGCTTTGTTATTCCTTGCTTTCATATTATTTTCGATACGCTTGATCATATCTAACCTTTTGTCTTGTCTTGTCTTTCTTTCTCTCCTCTCTTGAGCCGAGGGTCTTTCGGAAACAGCCGCCCTACCTTTCAAGGTAGGAGTTAGGTCTGCGTACACTCTACCCTCCCCAGACCCCACATAGTGGGATTATACTGGGTTTGTTGTTGTTGTTGTTGTTGTTAGCCAAGGAATTGGGCCTGACCCGACTTGGAGTCGGGTTGGGCCGAGCCCACTGCCAGTTTGACCTTTCCTCCTTAAGACGTCCATACTTTTTGTCCCTATGTCGCATGAAGGCCCACGACCTATGGTTGGAAAGGTACTTCAATTATCTACAACTTTCATATTTTGTGGTTTCCCAAATTCTCAACGTATAATGGCGTGTTGGCCTGGTAAAGCTAGATCACCCGAAAACATATCCTTAAATCATCCTTTTGGAGTGCTTATGCTCATATTTGGCTTAAGTGTCCCTCTTAAGACTTTCTAAAATTCCTATGTACTATTCATATAACTTGTCATATGCCATTTTTAAAACCCCGACATATGGGCCCCACCTTAACTGTTACACCCCAGAAAATTTCACGTTACCGAGACTATAGACGGCTTAGTATGAGCTCAAGGGAGAGCAGGGTTATACAAGAATTAGGGATGAAGATTTTATTATCTGCGTATAAGAGTATTCATGTGACATTTGGAGATTGTATGGAATAAATCAGTTAACAAGTTACCTGATAATAGCCCTCGTAACCATAAGTTAAGGTGGGGCCCACATGTCGGGATTTTATAAAGGACATATGAAGAGATATATGGGTAGTACATGTGAAGTTGAGCAAGTCCTAAGAAGGACCCATAAGCCAAAAATGAGTGTAAGCCCTCCAAAAGGACGATTTAAGAAAACGTTTTCGGGTGATCTGACTTCGAGGGGCCAAAACGGTATTATAAGTTTGGAATTTGGGAAACCTCCCTGAATGAAAGTTGTAGATAATTGAAATATATTTCCAACCATAGGTCTTGGGTTCACAGGATACATCGGTATAAGGAGATATGGACATTTTAAGGCAGAAAGGTCAGTGGACCAGGCCCAACCCGAGCCCAACCGGGTCAGGCCCATTACCCACACCTTTTTAAGTGAAATTTCAGATTTATCTCCTCATTTTTCATACCAAAACACCTAGAAAATTCTGGAGAAAAAGAGAGAGGAGAGCCTAGAGAGAAAAATCAATTTGACCAAAATCTGAGCCCCGAATTCCGAAGCCCATGAAGAGAAAAGTGTCGTACGTCGCGTTGCCTTCAATTTGAGCTAAAAATCAACTAAGAAGAAGAGGGTGGACGTGGTGGCTGCACACTTGAGGTAATATTAAGGTTCCTTTTCATTGTTAACAAGTTTATTCGGAGTTTTAACGGATTAGAACGGAAAGAATAGTGTGATAAATTTGTTTGTTGGTGTTGTCGAATTATGGATTTAGGCTTGAAGAGAAATTTGGATAAAAATACATGTATTTATTTTGTAGGATGTTGAAGATGTTGTTATCGATGTTGTTAGTATTAATTTCGGCTTCTTTACGGAAGTAAAGTTATTAATTAGTCGTATCGCAAATTGGTTGGTTGAGAAAATGGGAAAACGGTGTGTGGGCTGTTTTATGGCATATGTTGTGTTGGAAATGATTCTATTACTATTGGTATTATTGTTGTTGTTGATTGGTTGCTGAATTGTAATCTCGGGCTAGGCATATAAACAGGGGAGATGCTGCCCGATTTTCGGCAGAATATAGAATAGTTGATTTGAAGTTTGGAATAAGTGTGTGGTAAAGAGGATAATGTTAATGTAAATCCTCTTAAATGTATACTTGAGAGCTCGGACGAATAAGCGTAGCTAATAGGAGGTTCCAGGTATGTAAAGCTTACCTTTTCTTTCTTTGGCATGTCCTAGAGCAAAGTAAGTTATGATACGTATCTTGGGGTAACTCTGTTCTTGATTCCGAGCTTGTTAATGATTCTTATTCACTACTTGATATGAGTATACTTAGTATAGGTGAGCTTATTGTACGATTGAATAACAAGCAAAGCATAAAGAGTTCTTGTTTTCTTTTAAAGAGTTCTGTAAGTAGTACTGTTCCTAACTTTCGTAGATGGTCTCGGATTGTCTTGGAAATGTTCGTAGAGGTTTCTATAATGAATAACGTTCCTATCTTTCATGTGCTAACTCGGATTGTTTCGGAAACGTTCATGGAGGTTTCTATAATGAATAATGTCCATAACTTTCTTATGCTTACTCGGATTGACTTGAAACGTGTTTATGGTTTACTAATGGTTTCGAGAAAAAATTGCTTTGTACTAAAGGAAACATAAAGTTAGACTTTCAAAACCACTCCGAAGGGGGTGCGAGATTTTACTATTTAGATTTTCAAAACCACTCCGAAGGGGGTGCGATGGCCTCAGCTTATGCCTGAGTGTGCGATGGCCTCAGCTTATGTTTGAGCGTGCTATGGCCTCAGCTTTTGCCTGAGCGTGCTATGGCCTCAGCTTACGCCTGAGTGTGCTATGGCCTCAGCTTATATCTGAGTGTGCTATTTTCAAAACCACTCCGAAGGGGGTGCGAGGTTTTACTACTTCATTTCATTTACGACTTATGTTTACTTTACATATTATCATTATTATCATGCCCGAAGGGGCCATTATCATTATTATTATTATGCCGGAAGCGGCATGCCCGAAGGGGCCATCATTATTATTATGCCGGAAGCGGCCGTCCGAAGGGACTATGGTGTTGTTATGCCGGAAGCGGCAGTCTATTTTGTTAACATGTCGGAAGCGGCATGCGTGTTAAATTGCATTATTTACTTAAAGATTGTTTTGAGACTTTGTGTATGCATTTATGTTTCTTCTAGCGAAGGCTGCAGGTATTGAGTTAAATTGTGATTTCTTCTCTCCTAAATCGAGTTAAGATTATGATTTGTTACCACCTTACATACTCAGTATATTGTGCTCCAGGTTACTCCCGGGTTGCTTTCTAAACTTGTTACTGCTGCACTTTCCTTGTGCTATGATTCAGTATTGCTTTACATGCTCGGTACATATTCCGTACTGACCCCCTTTCTTCGGGGGCTGCGTTTCATGCCGCGCAGGTGTATACAGATGAGTAGAGGATATTGCTAAAAGATGTTCCAGCTGAATTAGTGAGCTCCATTTCCTTCCGGAGTGTTGCCGAGTCAGAGTAATTATGTTATGGTATTTCGCCTATATTAGAGACTTTGCAGACAGTGTCCGGTGGTACGTTTGTCGAGATGTCGACAAAGTGATGTCAGCTGAACCATTTGTGTATTTTAAAAGAGTATGTATTTCAGATGATTTAGATTGGTCTAAAGTACTTATTGATTGAAAGTTTTCACAATCGTTATAGAGATAATGATTTCTATTTGGAAAAATTTTAAACAATGAAATAGACAATGATACAAAGGGAGATGTCAATATAAAGCAACTATACCTGACTGTCAAATATGAAGAAATAAGTCATGCTGTCTTACTCATACTCATAATCATATCATATATGCATAGTGTATAAGCTGCCCGCCCATATAGGTGCGGTGTAAAAAATGTATAAGCTGTCCGTCCATATCAGATCGGTGTGATAATGTATAATATTAGCCTGCGTCCAGGCCTCTCGCGTCCGGGGTATCACCTCATGCCGCCCACTAGTGGTGCTGCCCGTGCCATATAGACACGGTGTAATCATCTATAAGCCGCCCGCCTTAGCGGTGCTGCCCGTCCATTTAGGCGCGGTGTAATATCATCATCATAACATGCTCATCATAATACATGCATAACGACTAGAGGACAACTATACTTTATTGGGGTGACGTAAGGTCGTGATCCCCCAATTTCATTATGGAGCATTCATTAACATTCTGCCTCACCTTGAAGGAATTTGCGTATAAGGTGAGTGTATACCATAACGACATCAACGGGTTATAAATAGCATTGTTAGCTCTATAGCATCATCATATCATGAACATCTAGAATCTTTAGACTTAAACTCATCATCATCATTAGTGAACTCATAGTATGTTTCTCATCTCGTATGGATTTTCATGAACATAGGCTATTAGTTTTCCGAAATGTAGGAAATTCATGAAGGGGAAGGAAAAGTCATGCTATAAGATTCATGCCATAGAAAGAAAGGACTATCCCCACATACCTTTGACGTTTAACTAAACTATCGTTCGCTTGTTCTCCTTCAATGTCACGTTTCTACCTTCAAGAGAGAATTCGCATCAACATTAGTTAATCGACTATAAGAACACGCTACTATTTCTAGGGAAAATTGGGTAGCATTTCCTTTGTTTATACTACTTTTCTCATGTTTCATTTCAACTACCAAACATTCACAACAACGCTCACAATATCGTATCAACAATCGTCATTTATCTACATTTACCACATTCCACCATTTTTCTCCAATTTCTCCACATTTATAGTTTTGGGTTCACTATCGCGTTTTCTCATGTATCACACTTATTTCACGATCTAAATGTCATTTATAACATATTCATAATCACAACACACTAACATTCATGATTCAATCCAACTACCATCCAACCATGACACTATTCACTCTTGAATGACCCATTTCCTATGTCTTTCTACAATTCACGTATCTTAACCTTCCAATACCTTAAACAACATGGTATAGTCATGAAACTTACCTTATATGATGGTGGAACAAGCCTTGAATGTAATTACTCCTTTAGCACCAAAACCCTACTTCATTTCTTTTGGGTTTTCTTGAGAGAGATGAACTTTAGCTAGGTTTCACACTCTTTGTTTCATGGATTTGATGTTATTGATCATGGATTTCTCTTGATTTTCTTGTGGATGAGTGTTAGAGAAGGTTCTAGAGGTCTCTTGACTTGTGGAGTGAATGAGGAAATAAAAATGAAATGAAATGGGTTCCCTATATTTAAACACAAAAGCTAGCCGAACCACTTTATAGCAACATATGGTCCGTATAATTTTTACTGACCGTATGTTGGACCGTATGTTTGGTCCAGAATGTGCTTCCCCTCTTGACCAATTATACGGTCGAATATACGGCCAGTATAATTTATACGATCCGTATGTTGGGCCGTATTCCGTTTTCGTTCTCGTCGACTCGTTTGATCTCCGATCCTTATGGAACCTTCTTAACACTTGTTTAACACTTCAATACCAATCTAAGGGACGTTATCACATGTCTCTAAGACATCATTATGCCATCAAACTCCTTTCTTTACGTCTATCGTCTTCGAGTCTCGATTAAGATCATCAAATGCTATATCTTACTTACCAAACCATCGTATACGTCGTGTCCTTCGCTAGCTTATTCACTGTGCGCTAAGGGGGGAAATTTCCAAGGTGTAACATGAACACAGCGCCCCTAGGCAAAGGGACGTCAGTACGAACAATGTACCGAGTATGTAAGGCATAAGAACATCAAGTACAGATGGATCATGAAAACTAGTATCAATAATCGAATGCATCTGTGGCTAACATCTGAAAATATCTGTGTAACTCTATATGACTGAAACTGACTCTATGGCGTATGATAGGCATAGATTATAATATACTGATAGTGTTGTGGAACGTACAGCCCGATCCATATATAATATAATAATGTCGAGGAACGAACCGCCCGATCCAAATATAATAAAATAATGTCGAGGAACGTATGGCCCGATCCATATATAATATAATAATCATATATATACCATACCCAGCCCTCTAGTGAGGGACTCGGTTAATAATGCAATGAAACTGTGCACGAGTACATACCCGACCCGGGACTCGGTGAATGATATATTAACAGCATACACGAGTAGAATATCATGAGCAACCATATGCAAACTAGATCATCATCGGGGACTCAATAGAATAATTTGAATGAACCAACACTTGAGAATCAAAGACAACTATCACGTCAAGTACCACTGAGAACTAGAATTCATTGGAATTATATACGTTCATCGTCCGCTCATTTTATGTAATTCATGCCAAAACAAAAAAGAAGGGATAGCCTTAACATACCTTGTCTGCTCCTTAAGCTAACCCAAACCTAAGTCTCGGGCTTCCCAAGATCTACAACAATGTCAGTAGATACCAAACATTAGCTATAGGTAGTTAGGAATCCAACCCTAAGCTAGCACGTCATTTATAGAAATTCGGACAACATTTCCTTTATAAATTCAACAAACCCCGAGAATTCAACTCCGCCAAATCATCAACAACAATACCAACAACCATATTAACAACATCAACACTAATAAGAAGTACATTCCGTTCAATCAGTCCACAAATTTTCCATCTCAACAACTTGATTTATAAGCTTCATAGAATGTTTTTCCTTCATTTAAACTAGAGAATCAATCCATAAACAACCTTCTAACAAATATAAATTCATGTTCTTACCTTAATCCAACAAGAATAAGCTTTATCTTAGGTCACTTCGACCTAACGAAACATCCAATGCAACCACAACATGGCGGAGCTTGCTCTACTGGCACCACGCAATTCCCGACATTAGATTTACGACATATACCTTTCTTTTTGTTGAAGAAGATATAATTTATCAAGGTATTTGAGGGGAAAACATTGTGTCACACCCTAACAGTGGTAGGGCATGACGGGCACCCGACTCTCATCAGAGTCGAGAGAACCCTTAGACATTCGCTCTATCAAAGCTTGTCATTTCAAAAACTTAAAAAAAAAACATAAAACTTTTCCAGATAGAAATCATCATCTTTATAACGATTATGAAAACCTTCAATCAAATAAGTACTTTAACCAATTGAAATCATCTAAAATACATACTCTTTTAAAATCCACAAATGACCCAACTAACATCACTTTGTCGACATCTCGACAAACATACCACAGGACACTGTCTGCAGAAGTCTCTAAGAAGTAAACTGAACATTATAAGTCAGGACATGGCCCTGACATACCCATAATCATACATATCGATACATGACTCAGCACAGTTCCAGAATGAGGTGGAACTTGCCAATCCCAGCTGACGTCCAAGCATCCTAGCTATACACTTAACCTGCCGAACAATCTGGAGCTGCGGGCATGAACGCAGCGTCCCCAGGCAAAAGGACGTCAGTACGGACAATGCACTGAGTATGTAAGGTGGTAACAAGTCATAATCATAATTTGAATTAGGAGAGAAGAAATCACAATCTAACTCAATACCTGCAGCCTTCGCTGGAAGAAACATAAATAGGCACACAAAATCTCAAAACAATCTTTAAGTAAATAATGCAATCCAACACACACATGCCGCTTCCGACATGTTAACAAAATGGTCCCTTCGGACAGCCGCTTCCGGCTAGTATCACAATAGTCCCTTCGGACAGCCGCTTCCGGCATAATAATGATGGCCCCTTCGGGCAGCCGCTTCCGGCTTAATAACGATGGCCCCTTCAAGCAGCCGCTTCCGGCTTAATATCATCATCATATCAACACAAACTCAATTCATAAATAATAATTTCAATTCATATCATAAGTCACTAATCAAGTCATCACAATCTAGTTATTAGCCTTAGTCTTTCATAAGAAGTTATCAAATTTGTATCTCGCTAGACTTAGGAGGACATACTTCCAGGTTTAAGGGTAGAATTATTATGAAATTCTTACTACTCAATTTTATCTTATTGCCCTACCCAAAGGATAACTGATCATATCAATACAAAGGGATGATACTATGGAATGTGACATAAATCGTAAGTGAAATGAAGTAGTAAAATCTCGCACCCCCTTCGAAATGGTTTTGAAAATCAAACTTTATGTTTCCTTTAGTATAAAACTCATTTCCTCGAAATCATTAGTAAAACCATATACACAACTCAATTTGGCACCTTATGGGTGTTCGCTTTAGAACAGAATAGGAGTACAATATCAATAAGCCATCACAAGAAACATTTAGACCTTACTCGTCTAAGAATGGAATCATATAGAGTACATATAGAATGAATAACAGCAAGAATCATGCAAAAGGAAGAAAGGTTTGCCTTACATATCTTTGCTGCTTTCTAGCTAACCACAGCCCATCTTCAGGTCATGCTAATCTATCAACAATATCAATTTACCAACAATCAATCCAATATATATCCTTATAATCAATCCCTTAAACTTATATTTATTTCTAACGGAATTTCGACAGCATTTCCTTTCTATTCAAAACAATCCCAATACCTCAATTCAGCTAACAAACCATTAATATCAACATTAACAAAAATACCCAACATTTATCCATAATAATCTAACTAAATCCACCAAAGAATCCATCCAAATAAACACCTAATCCCCAACTACTTAATACAACATATACGACAATTACATCAACATTTCCAACATTCTAATCCGCCAAATCTATCAATAAACATGTAAATAACATCACAGACAACTTAAACATACCTTATGTAGTCCATAACCACGAAATCAACACCATCCAAAGCTAATTTTTGGTTCAAAACAACGACAATAACTGTTTCTTCACTTCACTCTTCACGGGCCTCGGGATTTGGGGCCTCGAACTTGATCAAACTCTCACTTTCTCTCTCTAACCTCTCCTCCCTCTCTCTCTAACCTTCCATAAGCTTGATGAACCTTATATCACATTATATTGCTGTTTATGACTTGTTTGGAGTCTATTAATAGTGACAAAGGGCGATGGAGTGGTCCTGCCACGTGTCCACCACGTGTCAGGCTCTCTACTTGCGACCAGCGCCTTTGTTCAGTAAAATAGTCATATCTCTTGATTCCGATATCGAATAAATTCCCACGACATATGGTTGGAAATATAATTATATTATCTATAACTTTCATTTAATGAGTTTTCCCAAATTCTCAAATAATGATGGGGTTATGGCCTCCCGGAGTCAAATCACCCGAAAACGTAACTTAAAAACATCTTTTTTGAGGGCTTCAACTTTGATTTGGCTCAAGGATCCTTCTTGAGTTGTGTTTAACTTCACATATATTATCCATATAACTTGTCATATGTCTTTTATAAAATCTCGATATGTGGACCCCACCTCAGCTTACGATTACGAGGGCTATATATCTTTTAACGTATCATTCCAATCATATTGTACGAATTCCAAATATCATACTCATGCTATCCTCATGCTAATACAGTAGAATTTCATCCTTTATACATGTAATATTTACCCCTCCTTGAGCTCGCATTAAGCCGTCTGCAGCCTTAGTAACACGAAATTTTCTGGGGTGTAACACGTTGCTACAAATCCAAGTAAGTGTTGCTGCTTGTTCTTTGGAGGAGAGAAAACAAATGGTAATACTAAATTGTTGAAGGAAGAAATTGATGTATCTTCTTGAAAAAAAAATAGAGTGCTAGTACGTTTTGTTGCCATACATAAATATGATGCAATGTTTGTTGCTGCTATATTTAGCAACTACTTTGCTAATGCATATACATATAGAGAGAAAGCATATTGCTGCTATATCTACAAACAAGTTGCTGAATATGCCTTTAGAAGAAAACTAATGTCCAACATGAAATGCCAAAGAAAAAGGAACCAATTCTTTATGGACTGTGGGTCCCACCTCTTAAGTGTTCTTATCCCAAAATAATTACCACATGTCCACATATATGGTTAGTCATTAGGTACCATTTTGTCATGATCCCACGTGGATGCTTCCACCATATAATAATCCACTAGTCCTTAGTAAATTCATTTACTTCCAATACCAATATTTAATCAATTATGCACATAATTAATTTCTTGACCTCAATTCACTTAAATATTAATCACTTTTAGCATACTTTATATACTCATTATTATAATCATGTGGTATAGCATTAGTCCATGGCCTCACTTGCTACACATAAAATATTATTCCCAATCATCATCGTCACACTTTTCCATCGTAAATCATCTCGATACTTCATCCTTTTGTACACTGAGCTCTTAGTTTGAATATGACCAAATTTTCCGTGCTCGGGGAAATTTGCTCATGTTGGATGGTTCAATTTTTCTAGTCCAAAAATACGGGATATTATAGCTTGTACCGTATTTCATTCAAATAAATTTCGAACCTCGACAAAACTTATTTCCTTCAATTTATTTTAACTTCTAATCCTTATGATACATCTGTACCATCATTCTGACCACCTATAAGCTTGGGGATAACCTCGTTTCCGTTACTAATATCATTTAAATCACACGCTTTCCAACACATGAAAACACGGGATATAACATCCTTCCCCCCTTTAGAACATTCGTCCTCGAATGTTAAACTAGTCATGTATAAGTATACTGGTTATGGTGATCTTATGACGAATCAATTACTCTTTTATCATGTCGTGCCTCTCCTTGCTTAACTTAATACCATCCTCCACCTCACATCAGTTATTATTGAATTTCCAAAGAATGTGGTCATAATTTAGTTAATTCCATAATTGACTGCGCTTACTATATCTATCTACACTTGACGCTTAAGTCGAGTTTTTCTTGTTTTGGAGTTATCTTTCCAGTAACACTGTAGAATAGGAGCCGTCTTTCCCTTGGGTAGGTTTGCCATCGCATATTGGTTCTTCTTGCTCTCTCTTATAATTCTTATAGGTCTACTTCCACTCTTTATTTAGGTCACATAGTCTGCAGCGTACCTTCTTCTTGGAGTCATCATTTTAATCCTCTGTCATGCACTATCTATAATATTCCCTTTGAATAGTTGAAAATGAGTTTCCTTCTTAGTAACGACTCTCGGTCGCAATACTCTCTTGATTCCTCAGGAATATCCTTTCAAGAGATATAAGTGAGTCCGTTTCCTGATATGATCCTCCTTGATACTCAGACTCGTCGATCATTTTTCTTGCTCAATAATAGTATTAAGTCTCACAAGGTTTGCAAATCTTTCCCAGTTCCTTTCTTTCATATGACCATGATAATGGTATTGATTCACATTTGTAAAGTCTAGATAAATTCAATCCGAGATGTCCTGTCGTAGGTGTCCCTTGTCGACTCATTAAAGGCTTCATAATTCTCGAGAATTTCATAACCCTTTGGTAGACTGTTGGAAATTCTCTATAATCACAATGATACAAAAATGAAAGTTCCATGGCGTAATATTCTTCTGGTAACCCCCCCCCCCCCCCCCCCTTTTTTTATGATCCTATCGAATTCGTAAGTAATCTAGCACACCCCAGGGCTATCGTAGGAAACATATAACATATACTTATATCATATCAGAGTAATTGTCCTATTTGTCCTTAATGATAATTCCAACCCAATATTTCGACTCAATTTATGATATTTTTCCCCCAATTGACCCGGAGTATCACAAACACACCATCCTTGCTTACCTCTTACTCCTCTTTTTAAGTACCCAATTGGTTTCATTCTCGACATGTAAATACTTGCAGGTTACATAACCGTTCTTGTGTGATTGATGTATGAACATCTAATCTTATTGGTAAACTTCCCTTCTTTTGGTTCGTTCAATTTTATGTATCTCATACATACCAAAACTCTTTTGTCTATCTGTTGTAACTTATCTCGTCATACCCTTTTCTTTCCTTTATTGTCCTTTGATTTTCACATCTTATATTCTACTATAGAAAACTTTATGTCCCTTCTTATTTGTCACTTATAAATCGCAATATCATTAACAAACGACTCTACTGTCAATTCCTTTGCCCCTATTCCAGTATAGCATTGCTATCCTTTACAATATTCCTTGAGTTATTTGCTCCCAATGTCATGTTGTTCAAGGTCTTCATGAACGATTTTCAATACAGTCTCAGATACCCGCTCAATCCTTGTTCATTTATTTACTAGCTATTAGACTCATTTCTGCATAACTCTCACTTTTTGTTTTAGAGTCTATATCTGTCACATCTTAGGATTCGTCGTTTCAATCTCTACACTTGTATTTTCCTTACTCGCTTCCCCCCTTAAGGGTCTTGCTTATACCATTCTTCCAATCTTGAATTCAAGTATCCCTTTCCTCAATTCCCTTATTATACTGCATCATATTCATGCCATTTCCCATAATTTATAGCTACAATAATTCATGTGTGAAGTCTTAACATACTCATCTTGCAGTTTTGTGATC
This sequence comes from Lycium barbarum, assembly GCF_019175385.1. NCBI lineage: Eukaryota > Viridiplantae > Streptophyta > Magnoliopsida > Solanales > Solanaceae > Lycium > Lycium barbarum. The sequence continues at coordinate 134,962,997 of NC_083342.1, read as the reverse complement.
AAGTAATACAAACAACATAGCAATCTATAGAAGGATATATTTTACTTAGCTCAATCGTTAATTATGAGTCAATGTCTACATCCGCTCCAATTAACAATTTATGTCCCATAGGAATACTCGAAATAGTAGTATGTCTAGCTATCCGTACCATCCATGTAATGTCGCTTATCCCATTCTTCGATACTCAGAGTTCACTTATAGCATCATATTTCCCTTTTCTTCCCATCTCAAGTTATTCCTATCTTTCTCGTAATCGACTTATAGCAACCGTAAATGCATTTCCTTTAAACCCGCTATCTTTGTTTTCAAGGATCTAAGTCTAATGCACAACTAATACCCCTTATGCCTCATACTCTTTTACTTTTGTGTTGTACTCAACGTTGATTTCAAAACCAACCATAATCATATCGTATTTGTCGTTGATGATAGCCTTGCTTTATCGCTTTATCTCTTTATCGTCGTACGGTAAACTCATAACTCATGGCCACATTTTTCTTTCCAACTTATTCCTGTATAAACTTTACTCGTTCTGTCTTGGCATAGGATATTCATAGGAGATGCATCTTCCTTTTCTCATAATATGACTACTTTTTTAGCGCGCATACCTCGCATATTTCCTTTACATTATTTCCTCCTCAATTTATCTTATTACCTCCCGTCTTATAATCAATCCTTTATTCCTCGCACAAGGAAGCATATTCTCAACTCAATACGGCTTTGTCCTTTATAATATATTACTTTTATACAATCCATTTTTCACTTCCAGAACTTATTCTATTCATTCTGATTATCCCCTCTCATCCTTATTATGTTGATCCTTTTCCTAACAATCGTTCTATTTTGTTATTAATTTTTTTCGTAGTCTTGGTCTTTTACATCCAACCAAAGATATCACTCGTGATTTCGATTATACAAATCACAAACTGTTACTACTTTGCCATATCACTTTTCTCTAATTTCTTTTTCAAGTTGACTTCTTTTTTCCTTTTGCTTTCTATCATTTCTGTCATTGCGAAACCTCTATGTTAGACTTTCTCCTAACAAGGTCTTATAAGCTTTCTTATCTACTGCCCCATGCCTCGCTTATTGGTTTCACACTTGCATTCACTCTTCATTCATATAGAACATGTCACCTCTTTAGTCGTTTCCTCGCCATACTTTACTTACTTTATATTACAGTTCTTGCTACGTTCTCATTATATCCTGATCATAATCAACTCTATAGAGTGCCACTTCTTGATCACACTCGCAAGCCTGCTTATAAAATAGAATTAACCTCGTGAAGTAAGCATACTTAACCTGTTACTCTTTCTAATCAGCCCTATTGCGCTTACCATATAAGTTGTTTCACCAATGTATTCACATTCGTTATAACCCTTCGTACTTTGTACCCCTGTCTCAGTCATGTTGTTACTTTATTTTGCTAATAGACTTGTCGTATTTTACCTGTGCTTATCCATCTAATCAATACTTTAGTATCACACTCTATTGGAGTTACCCTTTCTCTTCTGTGTCATGTTGTAGTATTACCAGTCTCCCTAATTTACTCTAGTATTTCTCTTTACCATATCAATGTCGATCTTATAATCACTGTCACTATTAATTCAACAACATTTAACTCATCTCTTGTAGTTGTCAACGATACTCCTAACTTAATCCCGTCCTGCCATTAGTTTTCTTTTTATGCAACATCTTTTCTCATTAGGACATATTACAAGCTTATATATTATCCTTTAAATCCTAGGAAAATTTCGACAGAGTTTCCTCTATATTTCTTACTATCCAAAACCTGCACTCAGCAAATACCAACAATGCCTCACAGGGCTAATATATATATGACATATCTCAGCTACGCAGGGCTCCCCATTTTAAGTAAAAGTACAAAGATGTCGAAACTTACCTCATATATCACACCTCGAGAGGTACCTCATCCTTTAGCGATCTGCCCTATTATACCTTCCCATTTACTTTCCCTTTCATTCTTCAGCTTTACATTTCAATCATACCTCAATATTGTTACCTTACCCGACATACATCTTTCGTGCCGTTGCTTACCTTTGTATTGATTTATTCAATTTGTTTAATTCACAAACTTATAACTGAACTTATCATCAAGAGATAAATTTAATCAATTCCTCTGTTGTACTTACACTGACTTACCTCCATGACAACCAATCCATTATCATATAAATACATATTCTGATAACGTAGCCTCAATGAAGTGACTTACCTCTGTAACTTCCAATGTCATCACTCACTTTCTTCTGTCGATACCGTTCTTCTACTGAAATCAAGGGTTAGTATAAGGAATCTCATTTCCTATACCTTGGCTCTATCGCACGATCTTAGATATGAAAGAAAAGTAACCATCCTAAATGCCTTGTAGCCTCTTGTTTATAAATATAGCGCGCAACACACCATAAATAAGACTCTACTAGACACGACTTTGCAGACAACCCCTAGCAAGAACTGCTCTGATACCACTTTGTCACACCCCAATTCTGATAGGGCATGATGGGCACCCAACTCTTACTTAGAGCTGAGCGAACCCTCTGGCGAATCATAATGAAACTGGACATATAGAAAAATTTTGAAAATATAATAAAGTACTTTCCGTCAAACCATAGAAATTTGCGAACGGTACTCAATTAATCAAAAATCGAGTAAGTTAAACTGACATATCGGCCTACATAGTTGCTTTACTCAACACATGACATTTCAACATACTAACCACAGGACACTGTTTGTACAGTCTCTAAGAGTAAACACCAGAATCATATGATTCTGGACAGGGCCCCGACATACCCATACACACATATGATAACCATAATGACTCGGCATTACTCTAGGAAGAAAATGGAGTTTGCCAATCCCAGATGATAGCCAACCATCCTAGCTGAATACTTTTACTTGCAAAACAATTTGGGACTGTGTGGCATGAACACAGCGCCCCCAGGCAAAGGGATGTCAGTACGAATAATGCACCGAGTATGTAAGGCATAAGAACATCAAGTACAGATGGATCATGAAAACCAGTATCAATAATCAAATGCATCTATGGCTAACATCTGAAAATATCTGCGTAACTCTATATAACTGAAACTGACTCTATGGCGTATGATAGGCATAGATTATAATATACTGATAGTGTTGTGGAATGTACTGCCCGATTCATATATAATACAATAATGTCGAGGAACGAACGGCCCAATCCATATATAATATAATAATGCCGAGGAACGTACGGCCCGATCCATATATAATATAATAATCATATATATACCATACCCAGCCCTCTAGTGAGGGACTCAAAGAATAATGCAATGAAACTGTGCACGAGTACATACCCGGCCCGGGACTCGGTGAATGATATATTAACAGCATGCACGAGTAGAATATCATGAGCAACCATATGCAAATTATATCACCATTTGGGACTCAATAGAATAATTTGAATGAACCAACACTTGAGAATCAAAGACAACTATCATGTCAAGTACCACTTAGAACTAGAATTCATTGGAATTATGTACGTTCATCGTCCACTCTTTTTACGTAGTTCATGCCAAAAAAAGAAGAAGGGATAGCCTTAACATACCTTGTCTGCTTCTTAAGCTAACCCAAACCTAAGAGTCGGGCTTCCCAAGATCTACAACAACGTTAGTAGATACCAAACATTAGCTATAGGTACTTAGGAATCCAACCCTAAGCTAGCACGTCATTTATATAAATTCGGACAGGATTTCCTTTATAAATTCAACAAACCCCGAGAATTCAACTCGGCCAAATCATCAACAACAATACCAACAATCATATTAACAACATCAACACTAATAACAAGTACATTCCGTTCAAAATCAGTCCACAAAGTTTCCATCTCAACAACTTGATTTATAAGCTTCATAGCATGTTTTTCCTTCATTTAAACTAAAGAATCCATCCATAAACAACCTCCTAACAAAGATAAATTCATGTTCTTACCTTAATCCAACAAGAATAAGCTTTATCTTAGGTCACTTCGACCTAAAGAAACATCCAATGCAACCACAACACGATGGAGCTTGCTCTACTGGCACCACGCAATTCCCGACATTAGATTTACGACATCTAACTTGTTGAAGAAGATACAATTTATCAAGGTATTTGAGGGGAAAATGTTGCTACAAATCCAAGTGTTGCTGCTTGTTCTTTGGAGGAGAGAAAAAAAATGGTAATACTAAATTGTTGAAGGAAGAGATTGATGTATCTTCTTGAAAAAAAATAGAGTGCCGGTACGTTTTGTTGCCATACATAAATATGATGCAATGTTTGTTGCTGCTATATTTAGCAACTACTTTGCTAATGCATATACATATAGAGAGAAAGCATATTGCTGCTATATCTACAAACAAGTTGCTGAATATGCCTTTAGAAGACAACTAATGTCCAACATGAAATGCCAAAGAAAAAGGAACCAATTCTTTATGGACTGTGGGTCCCAGCTCTTAAGTGTTCTTATCCCAAAATAATCACCACATGTCCACATATATGGTTAGTCATTAGGTACCATTTTGTCATGATCCCACGTGGATGCTTCCACCATATAATAATCCACTAGTCCTTAGTAAATTCATTTACTTCCAATACCAATATTTAATCAATTATGCACATAATTAATTTCTTGACCTCAATTCACTTAAATATTAATCACTTTTAGCATACTTTATATACTCATTATTATAATCATGTGGTATAGCATTAGTCCATGGCCTCACTTGCTACACATAAAATATTATTCCCAATCATCATCGTCACACTTTTCCATCGTAAATCATCTCGATACTTCATCCTTTTGTACACTGAGCTCTTAGTTTGAATATGACCAAATTTTCCGTGCTCGGGGAAATTTGCTCATGTTGGATGGTTCAATTTTTCTAGTCCAAAAATACGGGATATTATAGCTTGGACCGTATTTCATTCAAATAAATTTCGAACCTCGACAAAACTTATTTCCTTCAATTTATTTAACTTCTAATCCTTACGATACATCTGTACCATCATTCTGACCACCTATAAGCTTGGGGATAACCTCATTTCCGTTACTAATATCATTTAACTCGCACGCTTTCCAACACATGAAAACACGGGATGTAACACACTGAGCGACAAATTCTGCTACATCTCCTTTCATACCATCCCACCAATAAACTTTCTTAAGGTCATGGTACATCTTTGCTGAGCCTGGGTGAATAGAATAGCGAGAGTAATGTGCCTCTCCCATAATCTGCCGACGAAATCCCACAGCACTATGGACACACAATCTACGTCGATATCTGATTAGGGTGTATTTTCTTTCTGATGTGTTGTATCCCGGTAATGAACTAGAATAGGATCCTCATACGACGCTCCTTTATCTCAACTACCAAGGATGATATAGATGTGTCTTGAACAGTAACCCCTGCATCGCTTGAATCTATTAATCGAACTCCAAGGCTAGCTAATCGATGGACCTCAAGGACCATTTCTCTTCCCTCTGGCGACACGTGCGATAAGCTACCCATAGATTTACGACCGAGAGCATCGGCTACTACATTAGCTTTCCCGGGATGATACAGAATATCCACATCATAATCTTTTAACCTCTCCAGCCATCGCCTCTGACGCAAGTTCAAATCCTTCTGCGTAAAGATGTACTGGAGACTCTTATGATCAGTATAGATATCAATATGGACACCGTATAAGTAGTGCCTCCATATCTTCAAAGCATGAATCACTGCCGCTAACTCAAGATCGTAGGTTGGATAATTCTTCTCGTGCTTCTTCAACTGTTTAGAAGCATAAGCGACAACCTTACTGTGCTGCATCAATACACAGCCCAATCCAACACCTGAAGTATCGCAATATACCACATAGCCATCTGCTCCTTCTAGAAGAGTCAAAACTGGTGCTGAAGTTAGCTTATCCTTCAATGTCTGAAAACTCTGGTCACAAGCATCTGTCCATTAAAACTTAGCTGATTTCTGAGTCAACTTGGTCAATGGGGCTGAAAGAGAGGAAAATTCTTCTACAAACCTTCTATAATAACCTGCCAAGCCCAAGAAACTACGTATCTCCATTGGTGCCGTGGGCCTTGGCCAATTCTTCACAGCCTCAATCTTCTGGGCATCCACTCTCACGCCTTCCTCTGAAATAATGTGACCCAGAAAAGCCACAGAAATCAACCAAAACTCACACTTCAAAAACTTGGCATACCACTCTTTACCTCGAAGAATTCCAAGCACTGTCCGCAGATGTTCTGTATTATCGGCCTCTGACGGCGAATAAACTAGAATATCATCTATAAACATAATCACGAACAAATCTAGAAAAGGTTAAATACACGGTTCTTAAAATTCATGAATACGGCTAGGGCATTACTTAGCCCGAACAACATAACACGAAACTCATAGTGGCTATATCTAGTCCAGAATGCTGTCTTCGGAATGTCTTCTTCCTTCACCCTAACCTGGTGGTATCCTGACCTCAAGTCTATCTTTGAGAAATACTTGGCACCTTGCAACTGATCAAATAAATCATCAATCCTCAGAAGCGGATACTTATTATTTACAGTCACTTTATTCAACTGCCTATAATCAATACACATTCGCAAAGAGCCATCCTTCTTTCTCACAAATAACACCGGCGCTTCCCACGGTGATGTACTAGGCCTGATAAAGCCCTTCTCAAGCAAATCTTTCAATTGCTCCTTCAATTCCTTCAACTCCGTAGGTGCCATCCTATAGGGAGGAATAGATATTGGCTGAGTGCCTGGCAATAGGTCAATAGCAAAACCAATCTCCCTCTCTGGGGGGATGCCTAGAAGCTTATGTGGAAACACTTTTGGGAACTCATTAACCACCGGGATGGACTGAAGAGTCGGCGGCTTTGCTTGCACATCTTGGACCCGAACTAGATGAAAAATATATCTTTTTCTGATCATCTTCTATACCTTAAGGTAGGAAATAAACCTGCCTCTAGGCGAAGCAGCATTGCCCTTCCACTCTAGGACTGGCTTGCCTGGAAACTGAAATCGAGCCATCTTTGCTCTACAATCGACATTAGCATAACAAGAATCCAACCAGTCCATGCCCATAATAACATCAAAATCAATCATATCTAGCTCAATCAAATCTGTCATGGTATGGCGGTCATAAACTATAACACAGTCCCGGTATACTCGCCTAGCTTTAACCGGATCACCGATTGGCGTGGACACCTCAAAAGGTTTGATCAACTCAGGCTCTACCCCAAACTTGCCAGTAACAAATGGTGTAACATATGATAAAGTGGAACCTGGATCAATCAGTGCATAAACATCATGGGAGAAAACCGATAATATACCTGTAACAACATCAGGAGACGTCTCGCGGTCCTGTCTACCAGCCAATGCATATACGCAGTGCTGAGGACAGCTCGAGCTGGATGCTCCACTCCTCCCTCTACCTCGCCCTACTGGCATCTGAAAAACTTGCCCTGAAGGGTGCACTACAGAAGAAGAGCCAGCCACAGACCCTGTAGGCTGAACCATACCTGTACCAATCCTCATCGGGCACTCCCTCACCTTGTGGCCTAGCTGGCCACAAGCATAGCAACCATCTGATCCAGTCGACACTGAACAGCGTGTAACTTGCCACACTGGGCACATCGCGGCAAAGGGGGTCTCACCTGGCCTGACTCTGGTTTGTACTGAAATCCTGATGCTCTAGAACTCTGGCCTGCTCCAAAATAGGGAGACCGGTCAAATCTCGGACCTAGAAATCACGGAGATGCACTCCCTGCTGAATAGAAAGGATATCTGGGATGCTGCTATCTCTATCCTCCTTTAAAATCACCCCCACTATCAAAAGATCTGGACCTCTTACCATGGCCCCGGTCACGGTCACGATCTGTCCTCTTCTGGCGCTTGCGATCCTCCAAATTCTGCGCATATGCCTGTATACGGGAGATATCCATGCCTGGCTGTAATGCGGTAGTTGTACAAGCATCAATCAAATGTGACCCCAAACCAGCCACAAAACGATGAACTCTATCCTCCATCTCAGCTACCATGGCTGGAGCATATCTGGCCATAGAATAAAAATACACACAATACTCCTGGACACTCATACTGCCCTGCTCAATATGTAGGAATCTATCTGCTCGGGCCCGCCTGACCTCAGGAGGCAAATAATGGCGGATAAAAATATCTGTGAACTCTCGCCACACAGCTGGAGGGGCATTCTCTCCCCTAGATAACTCCCAGGTCTGATACCACTGTACTGCAATATCATGCAGCCTATACGAAGCCAACTCTACGGACTCGACCTCGTCCGCATGCATAACCCTCAAAGTCCTCTGCATACCATTAATGTAATCCTGGGGGTCCATATTCTGTTGTACGACGAAAAACTTTGGAGGACCTAACCCAAGGAAGGTCTTAACCCTCGAACTACCAGTCCCATCTGCCCGGTCAACACCAACTCCCTGCCGCTAATCCTGGGCAGCTACTAATCAGGTCAACAACCATACGGCATCCCGCACATCCTGGCTCGGTACATCTGGCTGAGGAACTGGGGCAGGTGCTGGAGGCGGTGTATGCGATGTCTCAGACGGCCCCTCACTCTGAATCGCATCCTGTGCTCTAGTGGCCTGTCAAGTACGGCTAGTGGACTCACCTGTGGCTTTCTTACCCTTCTGGGCAGCTGTAGCTTTCTTGGGAGGCATCACTGAAATCATAACAATTTATCAGAAAGCGAACGCCTACCACATGGCTCTATTGCATAATCTAGGAGAGAAAGAATGACATCATCATAAATGTCATGTAGCCTCCTATTTATAAGTGTGGTGCACAACACGCCCATAAACAAGACTCTACTAGACACGGTCTGTAGACAACCCTAGGGCGGAACTGCTCTGATACCACTTCTATCACGACCCAACCGATGAGCCGTGATGGGAGTCTGACCTCTAGCGACCAAACAGCTCTATAGTCGTATCTGAAATATACTGAACATCAAGGCCCATGAATGGCACAACTAATCTCATAAAAAGAAAACATCAGAACTCTGTACAATCTACATACATATATATATATATATATATAGTGCAAGCCAGACAGGCTGCTACATATACTGTACACAAAAGAATGGACGCCGACAAGGCTACATCGTCTGGGTAATACATACAACTGTCTACAGACCTCTACTGGAATAAAAGCTGTAGAGAGGATGGGACAGGGCCCCGTCATACCCATGTGCATACATATCTCAAAAGGGGCATACCAAAACTGACTATAGCTTCGAATCGAATGGAACGTACTGAACACTGCTAGATCTAGAGGTCCTACTAAGCTGGACCACCTGTCTGTCTCCTTGTACCTGCGGGCATGAACACAGCCCTCCGAGCAACGGGAAGTCAGTACAGAGAATGTACTGAGCATGTAAAGCATAAGAGCAACGTCACATATATATGTGTACATGAGAATCATGGATAAGATCTGAACTCATAAGCTGAAATAACTGAATGCATGTACTTGTATGAACTAGTATCTGCCTGAATCTGCATAAACCTGTATAACTGACAATGCCTCTGTGGGCACATAATATGCATGCTCATGCCTATCAATGAAGGTCGTACATCTGTATATGGGTGCGTATATAACGTCTGATATATGTATGTATATAACGCCTATCTTTTTTCTCATATCATATCGGCCTCTCTGCGGCCATCGTAATATACATTGTCGCTATACTTGCAGCCTGATTCTCATATCATCATAATAGTGCACCAGCTGATCAGGTGGTAATGCATATATAACGCCTGCTCCTTTCCATATCCCATATATGTTATATCCCGTGTTTTCACACGTTTGGAGAAACTTGAATTATATGGGATTCTTGAGATATAAGATTAATTTTATATCTTGTTGAACATAGGAGTTATGCATGAAAGAATAGAGTCATGAAAGTGTGGGACAAGGCTAAGGGTAATTTTGGAATTTTGGAAATTTGTTTCGGGAATTACAAAATACGATTCACAAGTTGTTGGGCTTGTAAAATAAGAAACAATTGAGGCCCAAAATATTAGGGGGTGGCCGGCCATGATGGCCTTGGCCCAAGCCCAAAATTTGTATTTAATTTCCATAAGATTAATTAACATAATGGCCTTGATCCAAGCCCATTTTTACTTGGTCATGTGCTTGGTCATGTGACCAAGTCTTGATATTATATGTATAAGAAGATTCAAGACATTAGAAGGCAAGACCAAACAAAGCAAAAATAAGAAAGAAAAGGGAGAGGGTTTCGGGTTTGAGGGGCAAAATTGACCCTCCAAAATCTTGCTTCAAAAATTCATTTCTTGTTAAATTCCTACTAATTCAAGGTTCCTTTGCATCTTGGTATAGTTGGATTGGAGTGGGGAGCACTAGAATCTCCAAGGTGATCATATATTCAAGTGAAGGAGACTTGAGGAAAAGGTAAGAATTTCTACCTTTTTATTGTGTTGTTGAGTTTTGTTTGTGTTGTAGTATGTAGAAATGTGTTGATTGGATGGAAAAATGGAAGTTTGCAATGTGGGTTTGGAATTGGAGGTGTAGCCGTGTGTATATATATGTTGTATAGCCAAAAATGTGTTGAAACTATGTTGTATTCTAGTTGTGAATGTGATGGAATTCATGTTGAGAATGAAAGTGGAATAAATTTGATTGAATTGCTAAAATAGCACTTGGCCGTGTGGTGTATTTGGCTTGAGAATAAAATGGATTAAGTTTGTTTAGTGTATTGGAGTGTTATTGTAATGCTTGATATGTGAATGAAGTTAGAATGATATAAGTTTGTATTGAATTGGAATATAGAAACTTATGTCGTTTTAGTATAATTTTCCGACATTAAGGAAATGAAGTTGTTTGATTGCTAATAGTGATGATCATTGATGAATTTGGAAGTTGGAAACTTGTTATGAAGTTATATGCCAAAGATTTGATGTTTTGCATAAATTAAGACTTTGGCGGAAAATTGTATATTATGTATATCAAGTGTATATCTTAAGGAAAATGATATGAAATGCCTCTAAATCTATGTTGTGATGATCTTGAGTAATTATGGATGTGAAAGTAATGATGTTAGTTTGAAAGTTTGGATTAGAAGGGAAGTTATGGCAAGTTGTGGAAACAATGACTAGTTGAAGGATAATTGTGTTGTTAATGCTTTTTGTTGATGTTAATGTTGTTGTTTGGGTTGTTGTTGATGAATTATAGCCGAGTTGAATTCTCGGGGTGCTATATGTATAGGAGAGGTGCTGCCGAAATTTCGGTAGCCAATTATGCATCAAATTGGAACTTTGGTATTATTAGCTTACAATTGGTAAACTTGACCAATTGCAGTTTTTCGACGAAACGGGAAGTGAGATTGGAAAGGCTTAAGGAGCGTGAAAGGTATGTAAAGCAAACCCAATTCTTCCCTTGGCATGCCCCTAGTATGTTAGGGTCGGATCCGGGCCTCGAAGGACCTCTTGGCCCTCGGAATCCGCAAGACAAAATTTCAGTTTTTCTTTCAATAGAATTGAACTACTTTGATACGCTTTTTCTGAAATTATGCGATTTTGCTCCAAATTACTCAGAAAGTCATAGAATGTCTGTAGAACCTTTTTAGGTGACTCGATATGCTTAGAGGGCACAATTTGAGCCCGCCGCCTTATAAGTCCCGAGGCGGGCCCGCTATTTACGGTTTTGCCCCTAATATGCTAAAGATTCCTTTTTAAGCGATTTTTGAAAGAAATGTTTTAATTACCCTACTAATCGCTTAACGAATATTATTCTAAATATTCTATTAAATCTTATAAATTATTTTGACACTCGGAATGACTTCAGTAAAGTTATATTTTTGTAAATTATTATGATATCCGAATTGTATTAATTCTGATTCCGTCCGACTCCATTTGATTTGTTTGTCTTCGCTACGCCTCATCGAGTCTTTGAAAATACTTATGATATTTTTAAATTGCATTAGTCTCTCACTACTCCATTCGTGGATGTCCCAATGTTTCCCACACTGAGCCCGGGCCAGGATATGTTGTCAAGCGTAATTCTCTGCATTGTTCGCCGCGTCCCGTTGTGAGGAGGCAGGTATACGCGTACATGGGTCTGTGGAGTATGATGTGCCATGTCCGCCTATTCTGATCTGATCTGTATGGCCATTTTGATATGACATTATATGATACGGGGCCACGCCCCTTTTTCTGATTCCTCTGTATAGTGGCACCAGCGTCGGGAGGGTGGCCACATTCTGTCTGCCGAGTCCCGTGTCAGGGACCGGATATGATATGATATGACATATGTTTTTGTACGCATTCTGTCTGTTTTGGAAATATGCATTTGACACTCTGGATTCTGTACTCATTTTCTGTAACCAATATGATTTGACTTATGTGATTCCGCTTTACATATTCAGTACATATTTCGTACTGACCCCCTTTCTTCGGGGGCTGCGTTTTCATGCCGCGCAGGTACTGACGACAGGTTCGCTGATCCACACGTTTAGGATCCTATTTCTGCTATTTGGGGCGCTCTCTTCTACAGAGCCCATCTTTTGGTACAGTCTGTCACTGCTATCTGGATATGTACTTTGTTCAGGGTATGACGGGGCCCTGTCCCGTCTTATGATTATGATATGTTCTGTAGAGGTCTGTGGATACATCTGTGTGGGTTCTGTACATATGTTTGGGATATTCTGTTCTGTGATGGCCTTATCGGCCTATGTGTGCCAAGTCTGCTTTTCTGCTAAGTTCTGTAGCGACCACTAATATTATTATTATATTATTATTCTGTTAATATGCTAATTTGGGGTATCGGGTACGTATAGGTGCCCAGCTCGGGCACTGGTCGCGGCCCACGGGGTTGGGTCGTGACAAAAGTGGTATCAGAGCAGTTCGTCCTCGGAATGTCCACAGACCGTGTCTAGTAGAGTCTTGTTTATCGGTGTGTTGTGCACCACGCCTATAAACAGGAGGCTACAGGGCATTTAGGATACTACCCTTCTTTCTGTCTTAGATCGTGCGATAGAGCTGTGTTATCAGGATGACCCCTCCCTAACGAGCGGCTATATTTGCAGATATGCCTCCAAAAAAGGCAACCGCGGCCCAAAAGGCCAAGTCAGCAGCCTTGGGAGAGACTAGCCTGGTCCAGAGGATTACCAGGGCCCAGGCACATATTGCTCCGGGGACTTTGCCCCAGACAGAGGGTTCGTCTACACCGCCACTCGTGGAGGAGATTGGGGCGGCCGCAGCCGCAGATCGGGGGGCGGCTCCACCGCCAGCTCCCGCAGTTCCAGTACCTGAGCCTCCAGCTCCACGGCCAGGCACTGAGGATCAGTCTATGAGGGAGGCAGTCCAGTTGCTGACGAGACTTGTGGCAGGGCAGGTTCAGGGGCATGGACTGGGAGGTGACCGGGCAGTCAGGCGTGATAGTTCGAGAGCCCGTGAGTTTTTGACTTGTAACCCTCCAGAGTTCTTCGGGACAAAGCCCGAGGAGGATCCTGAGGAGTTTATCAGGAAGATGCGACGCACTCTAGATTTGATTAATGCTTCCGAGACAGAGTCAGTCGCGTTAGCTTCGTACCGGTTATATGATGTGGCGGCAAACTGGTACGAGTCATGGGGGATATCCAGGGGGGACGGCGCTCCTCCAGCAGTTTGGGGCGATTTTTCTCAGGCATTTCTTGGACATTTTCTGCCCCCAGAGTTGCGACGAGCCAGATCTGATAGATTCTTATTATTGAGGCAGAAGGGCCGCAGTATCCGGGACTATAGTTTGGAGTTTGATTCCTTGGCCCGATATGCACCTACTGTGGTGGCTACTATGGCGGACCGGATGCACAGATATATTATGGGGCTGGATCGGTATTTTGTTGATAGCTGCTTAGTATTGGCTGCTCAGCCCGGTATGGACATTGCCCGTATCCAGGCCCATGCCCAGGGCATGGAGGATCGGGGCAGAGGAGGACACCAGCCTGACAGGGGCCAGGATCGGAGACAGCCCAAGAGGGTCAGGTCATCTGGAGATTTTCGGGGCAGACAGCCCCAACAGCCGCAGCAGCCTAGCAGATTTTCATCTCAGCCGGCGCAGAGCGCGCCTCCCCAGCCTACAGGTCGCAGATTCGATAGCCCAGGGTATTCAGGAGCAGGCCAGAGCTCCAGGGCTTCAGGTTCGCGGACAGATAGGGGTTCTGGTCAGATGAGGCCACCCAGGGTTCAGTGTTCTTTTTGCGGCAGATACCATACGGGAGAGTGCTACAGAGCCACCGGTGCATGCTTTTCTTGTGGCCGTCAGGGCCATTCTGTGAGAGATTGCCCGTATAAGGGTAGTTCGGGTGGTGCAGCGCAGCCTACCGGATCAGCCGCTGGGTCTTCATCTTCGTCAGTGGCTATGCGCCCTACGGGGCAGGGTATTTCGGCACCAGCGGGTCGTGGCAGAGGCCGTGGTGGAGCTTCTGGTATTAGCGGTCCTTCGAACCGCATTTATGCTTTGGCCAGTCGCCAGGATCAGGAGGCATCTCCTAATGTCGTTACAGGTACTTTATTGGTCTTCTCTCGGTCTGTGTATGCATTAATTGATCCAGGTTCGACTTTATCATATATTTCACCCCTTGTTGCCGGTAAAATTGGTATTATGTCTGAACCTATAGAGCCATTTGAGGTAGCCACGCCGATAGGGGATTTTGTTGTAGCGAAACAGGTTTATAAAGACTGTTCTGTGATCGTTTGTGACCGTGACACTAAGGCAGATCTGGTAGAGTTAGATATGACTGAATTTGATGTTATTATGGGTATGGATTGGCTAGCTTCCTGTTACGCTAATGTTGACTGCCAGAATAAGGTAGTTCGCTTCCAGTTTCCCGGGGAGCCAGTTATCAATTGGGCTGGTAATACAGCATCGCCGAAAGGTAAGTTTATTTCATACCTTAAGGCAAAGAAAATGATCAGAAAGGGTTATATCTATCATCTGGTTCGGGTGCAAGACTTGGACGCCGAGACGCCGACACTTCAGTCAGTCCCCGTGGTTAGTGAGTTTCCAGATGTTTTCCCCGACGAGCTTCCAGGTCTTCCTCCAGAGCGGGAGATAGACTTCTCTATTGACTTACTCCCAGACACTCAGCCTATCTCTATTCCTCCGTATAGAATGGCGCCTGCAGAGTTAAAGGAGTTGAAGGAGCAGCTGAAAGATTTGTTGGGTAAGGGCTTCATCAAACCCAGTACTTCGCCTTGGGGAGCCCCGGTATTATTTGTGCGTAAGAAAGACGGGTCGCTGCGTATGTGTATTGATTATCGGCAGCTGAATAAGGTAACGATAAAGAATAAATACCCCCTCCCCAGGATTGATGATTTGTTTGATCAGCTACAGGGCGCTAAGTGTTTTTCGAAGATAGATCTTCGATCCGGTTACCACCAGGTGCGAGTACGAGAGGCCGATATCCCTAAGACAGCTTTCCGGACCCGATATGGGCATTACGAGTTCAGGGTTATGTCTTTTGGGCTAACAAATGCTCCCGCAGTATTCATGGATTTGATGAACCGGGTATTCAGGCCATTCTTGGATATGTTTGTAATTGTATTCATTGATGATATCCTGGTTTATTCTCGGTCTGAGGCGGAGCACGCAGATCATCTGAGATCGGTATTAGGGGTACTCCGGCATCAGAAGTTATATGCGAAATTTTCTAAGTGCGAATTCTGGCTGTCTTCAGTGGCCTTCTTGGGGCATATTATTGCAGCTGATGGTGTCCGGGTGGACACACAGAAGATTGAGGCCGTGAAGAATTGGCCCAGACCTACGACGCCCACAGAGGTACGCAGTTTCCTGGGGTTAGCAGGTTATTACAGGAGGTTTGTGGAGAAGTTTGCTTCGATTTCAGCGCCTTTGACAAGGCTGACTCAGAAGGGAGCTAAGTTCCAGTGGTCTGACGCTTGTGAACGGAGCTTCCAGTTGCTGAAGGAGAAGCTGACTACAGCCCCAGTTCTGACTCTTCCAGAGGGACCGGATGGGTATGTTATTTATTGTGACGCTTCTGGCATGGGGTTAGGCTGTGTATTGATGCAGCACGGCAGAGTTATAGCGTATGCTTCCCGGCAGCTCAAAAAGCATGAGAAGAATTATCCTACCCACGATCTGGAGCTCGCAGCGGTGATTCATGCTCTGAAGATATGGAGACACTATTTATATGGCGTTCATGTGGATATCTATACTGATCATAAGAGTCTCCAGTATATTTTCAGACAGAGAGAGCTTAATTTGCGGCAGCGGAGGTGGCTGGAGCTTCTGAAAGATTATGATGTAGATATTCTGTATCATCCGGGCAAGGCTAATGTTGTTGCAGACGCGCTCAGTCGGAAGTCTATGGGCAGTTTAGCCGATTTACAGCCAGACAGGAGAGAGATAGCCCGTGATGTTCAGCAGTTGGCTAGTCTCGGGGTTCGTCTGGCCGATTCTGGAGATACCCAGATTTCTGTTCGAGGGGTTTCTGAGTCATCTATCAGGGACGATATTAAGCGGCATCAGTTTGAGGATCCTGTCTTAGCTCGGTACAGGGACACAGCCTATGATAAGGAGAGGACTCCGTTCGAGTTTTCACCGGACGGCACTATGTTATACAAAGGCAGGTTGTGTGTACCGGATATTGCAGGCCTTCGGCAGCAGGTTATGAGCGAGGCACATTATGCTCGCTACTCGGTCCATCCTGGGTCTACGAAGATGTACCATGATCTCCGATGCTTATACTGGTGGGACGGTATGAAACGGGATGTTGCAGAGTTCGTCGCCCAGTGCCCTAATTGTCAGCAGGTCAAGATTGAGCATCAGAAGCCGGGTGGACTGTTGCAGGAGATGGAAATCCCGACTTGGAAGTGGGAGGTTATTAATATGGACTTCATTACAGGATTGCCTCGCACTCCACGGAAGTATGATTCCATCTGGGTCGTCGTTGATAGGCTGACGAAATCAGCCCATTTTCTTCCCGTCAGGACTACCTATTCCGCCGAGGATTATGCCAGGCTCTATATTAAGGAGATTGTGAAGCTTCACGGAGTTCCTATATCTATTATTTCTGACAGAGGCGCCCAGTTTACGGCGCATTTCTGGAGATCTTTTCAGGAGGGACTAGGGACTCAGGTGAGTCTGAGCACCGCATTTCATCCTCAGAGCGACGGGCAGGCCGAGCGCACTATACAGACGCTGGGGGATATGTTGCGGGCCTGCATTATCGATTTCAGAGGCAGCTGGGATGATCACTTGCCGTTGATTGAGTTTGCATATAATAACAGTTACCATTCCAGCATCCAGATGGCTCCGTACGAGGCTTTATATGGCAGGAAATGCAGATCGCCGATCGGCTGGTTCGATATTGGCGAGACAGAGTTGATTGGCCCAGATATGGTCCAGCAGGCAGTGGACAAGGTGAAGCTTATTCGAGAGCGACTGTTAACAGCCCAGAGTCGACAGAAGTCATACGCGGATAAACGGCGTCGACCGTTGGAGTTTCAAGTAGGCGATTGGGTATTCCTGAAGGTATCGCCTATGAAAGGCGTAATGCGGTTCGGCAGAAAGGGTAAGCTTAGTCCGCGTTATATTGGGCCTTATCAGATTGTTCGGAAAGTTGGAAATGTCGCCTATGAGTTAGATCTGCCATCTGATTTGGAAGCGGTACATCCGGTGTTTCACGTCTCTATGCTTCGTAAGTGCATCGGTGACCCTTCCAGAATATTCCCTGCAGATGATATTCAAGTGACGGAGCAGTTATCATACGAGGAGCAGCCCGTGTCTATTTTGGATCGTCAGGTAAGGAGGCTCCGGAATAAAGATGTAGCCTCCGTTAAGGTACTGTGGCGGAACGATAATAGGGAGGAAATGACGTGGGAGGCCGAAGAGGAGATGAAGAAGAAATATCCTCATCTGTTCCCTATGCCCACAGGTAACCTTAAATTCCTGCTTAAATTTATTTCAATGTCAATCGTATATCCTATGTGTTGTCTATAATCAGAACCTCCCCCAAGGTATTTTCCAACCTTATGAGGTTAATTTACATTCGAGGACGAATGTTCTAAAGGAGGGGAGGATGTTATATCCCGTGTTTTCACACGTTTGGAGAAACTTGAATTATATGGGATTCTTGAGATATAAGATTAATTTTATATCTTGTTGAACATAGGAGTTATGCATGAAAGAATAGAGTCATGAAAGTGTGGGACAAGGCTAAGGGTAATTTTGGAATTTTGGAAATTTGTTTCGGGAATTACAAAATACGATTCACAAGTTGTTGGGCTTGTAAAATAAGAAACAATTGAGGCCCAAAATATTAGGGGGTGGCCGGCCATGATGGCCTTGGCCCAAGCCCAAAATTTGTATTTAATTTCCATAAGATTAATTAACATAATGGCCTTGATCCAAGCCCATTTTTACTTGGTCATGTGCTTGGTCATGTGACCAAGTCTTGATATTATATGTATAAGAAGATTCAAGACATTAGAAGGCAAGACCAAACAAAGCAAAAATAAGAAAGAAAAGGGAGAGGGTTTCGGGTTTGAGGGGCAAAATTGACCCTCCAAAATCTTGCTTCAAAAATTCATTTCTTGTTAAATTCCTACTAATTCAAGGTTCCTTTGCATCTTGGTATAGTTGGATTGGAGTGGGGAGCACTAGAATCTCCAAGGTGATCATATATTCAAGTGAAGGAGACTTGAGGAAAAGGTAAGAATTTCTACCTTTTTATTGTGTTGTTGAGTTTTGTTTGTGTTGTAGTATGTAGAAATGTGTTGATTGGATGGAAAAATGGAAGTTTGCAATGTGGGTTTGGAATTGGAGGTGTAGCCGTGTGTATATATATGTTGTATAGCCAAAAATGTGTTGAAACTATGTTGTATTCTAGTTGTGAATGTGATGGAATTCATGTTGAGAATGAAAGTGGAATAAATTTGATTGAATTGCTAAAATAGCACTTGGCCGTGTGGTGTATTTGGCTTGAGAATAAAATGGATTAAGTTTGTTTAGTGTATTGGAGTGTTATTGTAATGCTTGATATGTGAATGAAGTTAGAATGATATAAGTTTGTATTGAATTGGAATATAGAAACTTATGTCGTTTTAGTATAATTTTCCGACATTAAGGAAATGAAGTTGTTTGATTGCTAATAGTGATGATCATTGATGAATTTGGAAGTTGGAAACTTGTTATGAAGTTATATGCCAAAGATTTGATGTTTTGCATAAATTAAGACTTTGGCGGAAAATTGTATATTATGTATATCAAGTGTATATCTTAAGGAAAATGATATGAAATGCCTCTAAATCTATGTTGTGATGATCTTGAGTAATTATGGATGTGAAAGTAATGATGTTAGTTTGAAAGTTTGGATTAGAAGGGAAGTTATGGCAAGTTGTGGAAACAATGACTAGTTGAAGGATAATTGTGTTGTTAATGCTTTTTGTTGATGTTAATGTTGTTGTTTGGGTTGTTGTTGATGAATTATAGCCGAGTTGAATTCTCGGGGTGCTATATGTATAGGAGAGGTGCTGCCGAAATTTCGGTAGCCAATTATGCATCAAATTGGAACTTTGGTATTATTAGCTTACAATTGGTAAACTTGACCAATTGCAGTTTTTCGACGAAACGGGAAGTGAGATTGGAAAGGCTTAAGGAGCGTGAAAGGTATGTAAAGCAAACCCAATTCTTCCCTTGGCATGCCCCTAGTATGTTAGGGTCGGATCCGGGCCTCGAAGGACCTCTTGGCCCTCGGAATCCGCAAGACAAAATTTCAGTTTTTCTTTCAATAGAATTGAACTACTTTGATACGCTTTTTCTGAAATTATGCGATTTTGCTCCAAATTACTCAGAAAGTCATAGAATGTCTGTAGAACCTTTTTAGGTGACTCGATATGCTTAGAGGGCACAATTTGAGCCCGCCGCCTTATAAGTCCCGAGGCGGGCCCGCTATTTACGGTTTTGCCCCTAATATGCTAAAGATTCCTTTTTAAGCGATTTTTGAAAGAAATGTTTTAATTACCCTACTAATCGCTTAACGAATATTATTCTAAATATTCTATTAAATCTTATAAATTATTTTGACACTCGGAATGACTTCAGTAAAGTTATATTTTTGTAAATTATTATGATATCCGAATTGTATTAATTCTGATTCCGTCCGACTCCATTTGATTTGTTTGTCTTCGCTACGCCTCATCGAGTCTTTGAAAATACTTATGATATTTTTAAATTGCATTAGTCTCTCACTACTCCATTCGTGGATGTCCCAATGTTTCCCACACTGAGCCCGGGCCAGGATATGTTGTCAAGCGTAATTCTCTGCATTGTTCGCCGCGTCCCGTTGTGAGGAGGCAGGTATACGCGTACATGGGTCTGTGGAGTATGATGTGCCATGTCCGCCTATTCTGATCTGATCTGTATGGCCATTTTGATATGACATTATATGATACGGGGCCACGCCCCTTTTTCTGATTCCTCTGTATAGTGGCACCAGCGTCGGGAGGGTGGCCACATTCTGTCTGCCGAGTCCCGTGTCAGGGACCGGATATGATATGATATGACATATGTTTTTGTACGCATTCTGTCTGTTTTGGAAATATGCATTTGACACTCTGGATTCTGTACTCATTTTCTGTAACCAATATGATTTGACTTATGTGATTCCGCTTTACATATTCAGTACATATTTCGTACTGACCCCCTTTCTTCGGGGGCTGCGTTTTCATGCCGCGCAGGTACTGACGACAGGTTCGCTGATCCACACGTTTAGGATCCTATTTCTGCTATTTGGGGCGCTCTCTTCTACAGAGCCCATCTTTTGGTACAGTCTGTCACTGCTATCTGGATATGTACTTTGTTCAGGGTATGACGGGGCCCTGTCCCGTCTTATGATTATGATATGTTCTGTAGAGGTCTGTGGATACATCTGTGTGGGTTCTGTACATATGTTTGGGATATTCTGTTCTGTGATGGCCTTATCGGCCTATGTGTGCCAAGTCTGCTTTTCTGCTAAGTTCTGTAGCGACCACTAATATTATTATTATATTATTATTCTGTTAATATGCTAATTTGGGGTATCGGGTACGTATAGGTGCCCAGCTCGGGCACTGGTCGCGGCCCACGGGGTTGGGTCGTGACAATATACATATAATGTTTGCGTATATAACGCCTTCTAGTCACGGGTCAACATACATATATATAAATGAATGTAATGCATGAATAGTTGTATACATAAAATTGAACCCATGAACAAAAGGGATAATCATAGAGGGTGAGGGGTACATGAACATCAAAGACTGAAATACTCCTAATACTTCTAAGAGTAGTGTAATATGGACTCGCTTACTCGCTTATTGGATCGTGTCATAGGATCATGCTAAAAGAAGAAAATGATCGCCTTAACATATCTTAACATATACCAAATCGTCCAACTCCTACTTCTCGACTTGTAAATCTACAATTAAGATAACATAGACCTTCATTAGACTATGTACTTCACTTGCTAACCTCCTTTAGATGTATAGAGAGCTTAACGAATCATGGACAACATTTCTCTCATAAGCTTAACAACCCTTCAACTTCTCATTCACTTTAATAACAACTATAACAACAATAACAACACTTATATATAAAAATATATTCAAATCCATTCCCAATCATCTCTTACAATAACCCTAAGTTACTACTTGTCTTTCATCAACTTACCACTTTCACAACTTCCCCCTCTTTACTTAGGATCACTAAAACTCTTGATACTCAACTTAAATACAAAGGTAGAAATAATTTACATACCTTGAGGGGTCAAGAATCCCAAGAATCACTTCAACCCCAACTCTCTAAACTCCACACTTGAAAAAACCCTAGAAGCAACCTTTCTCCTTCACCATCTCGGGTTTTCGAGGTCTGGGTCTCATCAAGTTTTCACTAGTATGATGGAAAATATTGGGAGAGAATATATCAGGGTTTTCTGATTTTTGGAAGGGGGAAAATATGAAATGAAGTCGTGACCCACATATTTATACTTGGAGGCCAAAAAGGCTACAGCGGTCCAGTTCGACGAGCGGGTCGACGGCCCATCAACATGTCCACGGTTCGTCGACTTACCCGTCGACCTGCGCCTGCAAATGCATGGATGCGGAATCTCATCCACGCCGCATGTCGACGGTCTGTCGAACATGTTGACGATCCGTCGATGATTACTGGTGTCTGCAGATTTCTCTGATTCGGTTCGGATCGCATCTATTCGATTCGTTCAACTTCTAACTCTGAGAATTACCCAAAACACATACTAGTACTATTGTTAATGGGATAAGGCACCTCCAAACTCAGGCTCGAGTCTCTATTCCAAGGGCATACCCGATTAGGAAACCATAGGTTCTACTACTATGAAAACGAGGGGTCTAACAAAGGTCTTGTGGCGGAAGAATAATCGAGAGAAAATGACTTAGGAAGCAGAAGAAAACATGAAGTCCAAGTACCCGCACTTATTTCAACCCCCGGGAGAGGTCCACGATGAGACATCAATATTATGAGGTATGTATGCTTTCTTTTTATGCTTTTGGTCGCGTGTGGCCATAATTTCTTACTATTGTGTTGTAGCCCTATGAGGCAATGTTATTATGGGCTGTTGTGACAAGATGGTAGCGCCATATTACAGAGAAAACTCTGGAGAAATTTCTGTAGAATTCCTGAGAACTTAACATTCGAGGACGAATGTTTTTAAAGGGGGGAGAATGTTACACCTCTCATTTTCATGGTAGGAAAACTTACGGCTACCTAGTCGAGTGTACCTTGGAATGGAGTCCGAACTCGAGATTTGTGAAATTACACATTTTACCCCGTGGATGGAAGTTCTCGCAGGTGACCTCTGTGATTTGCCGGGTTATACGTTGAACGGACCAAAACGACGCAACAGACTGAATCAGAAAAATTACAGGCACCAGTCACCATTGACAGGCCATCGATCATGTCGACAGGCCATCGATTAGGTCGTCATTATGACTCTGAGATTTCTGAGCTGCAGAAGAAATTCGATGGGTCTGGTCGATGAGCTATCGACGTGTCGACGGTCCGTCAACCAAACCGTCGAACAAGACATCTGGAACCTTCTGATTCTAGGTATAAATATTTAAGACCACAGCTTATTTATCATTTTTCCTCAATATCAGACTATAGAAACCCTTGAAAATTTCTTCCCAACACATTTCTTTAAATTAGTAAATATTAAGGTAAAATCTAAGCCCGTAAACCCAAGCTAGTGAAGGAAAAATATTATTTCTAGGGTTTAATCAAGTCAAGAAGCTTGGGAAGTGGAGTTGAAGTTGGGCTTCGAGATTCTAGACTCTTCAAGGTATGTGAATGATGCTGATCTTTTTATTTAAGTTAAATATCGATAGTTTTAGTGATTATAAGCAAAAGAAATATAGTTATAGAAGTGATAAATTGAATAGAGACCAAGATGAGATTAAGAGTTGTTTTGAATGAGGATTTGGGATGGATTAGATTATATTTTGCTATGTAAGAGCGGATGATGTTGTTGTTGATGTTGTTATTGATGTTGGATTGAGTTGGAAGTTAAGGGAAATATTGCCCACCATTTAATAAGGTTTTATTACACTCAATAGGATTATCAAATGAGGTGAGAGGCCTAATTATGGTTTGTGTTATCCCAATTGTAGACTTGTGAGTTCAAGAGGTAGAAATCGAACGCATTGACACGCTTAAAGGTATGTAAGGCTAGTACCTTCTTTTCCAAGGCATGATTCTTATGACATGACTTCTTTTATTATTCCATGACCTTCTTACATTTTAGAAACTATGAGTCCATGTTTATAAAGAGCTTCTCACGAGGTAAAGATAAGAGATACGTTATGAATATGGTGTGATAATTCCACAAAGCTAATGATCCCTATACAATTATTTGATGTTATTCATTGTTGCTAGACCCACCTTATGATGCTAGTTCCTTCAAGGCGAGGTGTGATGATCATGGTTACGCCATAATGAAATCGTGGGTTCTCGACCTTACGTCACCCCGAAAGGGTTATAGTTTGTCTTTGAGCTTTTATGCATGCTTTATGATAAGTTTACGATGATGATATTACACCGTGCCTAGATGGTCGGATATGTCGCCGCGAAGGCGGCTACATACGATTACACCGTGCTTAGATGGTAGACATGACACCGCTAAGGCAGGCTGCATATGATTACATTGTGCCTGGATGGCCGGACATGACACCACTAGTGGGCAGCGTGCGATGGTTACTCCGACGTGGGTTAACAATGATAGTATATGTGATATGTATGACATGTGTTTTCTTTTAAAGGGTAAATAGGTTATATCTTCATCTCAT
This sequence comes from Lycium barbarum, assembly GCF_019175385.1. Lineage (NCBI taxonomy): Eukaryota > Viridiplantae > Streptophyta > Magnoliopsida > Solanales > Solanaceae > Lycium > Lycium barbarum. Next base: position 134,938,622 of record NC_083342.1, on the reverse strand, counting down.
GTTTCATGATTTCTTTATTATGCTAGTATGATTCATGCCTTACATACTCAGTACCTTATTCGTACTGACGCCCTTTCTTTTATGGACGCTGGGTTCATGCCCACAGGTAGACAGGGAGGTGACCCAAATTTATAGGAGTTGATCAGCGGACTTACAAGAGCACTCCATTATTCCAGAGGTGCTGTTTTTGATATATCACTTTGTGTATATATTTGGGCACGATGGGATCCCGTCCCGTCCTTATGTCTAGTACTCTAGTAGAGGCTCGAAGATACGTTCGTGTGGGTAGCAGACGTCCCATGATGACTACACTATAGTTTTCTATATCATTTTTGTAGCCGTGAGGGCTTATGTATATAGACATGTGTTGCTTTGGAGGTTATATATATGTATATCTGTCCAGGTTGAGTATGATGATTAGCCTAATGAAAGGTGCTCGGTAATTAGCTCGGGTACCCGTCATGGCCCCTTTATCGAGTCGTGACACCATTAATCCTAATCTTCATACATTTCCCTGTTCCTTTAATAATCCCTTAGCAATGGAAGATGGAAGTGGGTTTTGATGAACTTTACTCTAGGATTATTAATAATTAAATTGATGGGATTTATGCTAGATTTTGATGAATCTAAGTTTCTTAATCATATATCTTCCATTATTAGCATTGAATTCTTGAATCAAAGAGTTAGGGTTTATACCCAATTTTGGGGGTTTTGCTTGAATCGGAAATTAGGTCTATCCTTGAGTTAAATCAGTAATTAGTGGTTGTGTTATGATCACCTAGTGCTTAATTTGATATTTTGCTTTTGAAATTCCAATTTTTCCCTTGTGGGCATCGTGTCATGACCCAAACCGATAGGTCATGACTAGTGCCCGAGTTGGACACTCGTATACGGACCTGTTAGATATAACTAGACTGATACTAAGGACAATGTGGAAATCTGTAAAAGCATGTTGTAGACTCATAATGCCATATATAAGAATGAACCTGCCTCCTGAGGAGTCACAATTAACCAAACATCACAAAATATGCAAGCCGACAAGGCTGCCACTATACGCGGGAATATCCAAAACGAACTACATCTGTATAGCTGACTAAACCATATATACACAACCCACATGTGTCTACAGACCTCTAAGAGTATAACAAAGTCTATGTCAAAGGGATCTGTACCAAAATAACTCAAGCCCCGTAACAATGGAGCTCTCCAAGCAGCTGAGCAGAAGTCCTAAGCCGGAGGATCACCAAACTGAGAATCTGTACCTGCAGGTATGAAACGCAGCCCCCGAAGAAAGGCAGTCAGTACGAATAATGTACTGAGTATGTAAGGCATAAATAACAACATATATGGATATGAAAGGTAATATGGAATGGGAGGGATAGCTTGTATATCTTAAAATCATTTGTACACAAGCACCTATTTATATATATATACACATATAATATAAATATTAGTGTTGTAGAACGTGCAACCTGATCAATAAATGTTAGTGCTGTGGAACGTACAGCCCGATCCATAATTATCATATGTCAGTGCCGACGAACGTACAGCCCGATCCACATAAGTTAGAGTCGAGGAACGTACGGCCCGATCCATATAAGTTAGTGTCGAGGAACATACGGTCCGATGCATATAAGTTAGTACCGAGGAACATACGGCCCGATATATATATAAGTTAGTGCCGAAGAACGTACGGCCTCATCCATATAAGTTAGTGCCGAGAAACGTACAGCCCAATCCATATAAGTTAGTGCTGAGGAACATACGGTTTGATCCATATAAGTTAGTGTCGAGGAACGTATGGACCGATCCATATAAGTTAGTGCCCAGGAACGTACGGCCCGATCTACATAAGTTATTGCCGAGGAACGTACGGCCCGATCCATATAAGTTAGTGCCGAGGAACGTACGGCCCGATCCATATAAGTTAGTGCCGAGGAACGTGCGGCCCGATCCATATATACCATGTTCATATACATAATGTAAATAGTACACAATAAAGCTCAGCCCCTCCCCCCCCCCCCCCACATACCCACAGCATAGAGGAGCTGCTCCAACATCCGCACTACAACCCAAAAAAATGCTCTCCAGAGCGATATATGATGCTAAATCGAGATCGAGATATAGAGAGGGTTGTCCTTTTGATGCTCCCATCCATACTCTCCAAGAATGCATTATCTAGTTCCTGTTCAAAGAATTCGTTCACTCTCCTTTTTTGATTGGAGAATTACCCCTTCTCCATTCACTCAAAAGTGGGGACTCTTTAACTATCCCTACTAAGCTGAATTTTCCAATGCCTAGTTCCAGCCTCGGATTGAGCATACATCCGTGGAGGTCGTTATTCAATAACAAGAATCTCCGTTCCAGAGCCGTACATGAGAGTTTTCATTAGATAGGTGCCCAAAGCGATCGCTATCCTTTTCTTGCTTTCTTCTTGTCTTGTATTTTTATAGAACAGCTTTATATCAGGTATAGTTGGTTAGGATGAAACGTTAGTAGATATAGCAAGTGTGTCGGGGATGCGACTTGGGAATAGTAGGTCTGGACGCCTAGCATGAAAGAGCCTTCTCTGGTAGCAACAATATACCTTAGTATCTCTCTAGCTTCCAGCCTATATAAAATGTAGTTAGCAGAGGTCAATCTGTCTGGCCTTTCCTCGCGTAAAGGACTACTTTTGCATCGGCTCTCTCTCGTTAGGTAATTATCGAGGCGAAATGATGCAAGCCCACTTGCCTCAAGGCCATTTACAAGGAGCCAAGCCTAGGAACTACAACACTTGCAAAGCCTATTCATGAAGCGGGAGGCTCTTGAGTATACTTTTGATGAGCACCTTGGATCCCAAGTCCATTTGTTGATGAAGATTGCTTGGGGAGAAGAAGAGGAAATGGAAAGTTACCACAAAGGCTAAAAGATGAAGAGTTGGCTATTCTTGCAAAGGAGATTTCAAGATTTTGAAGAAAGAAGGATAGTCAAACAAGGCCCTTTGTCTCATTAAGGGTGTTTATGTCAATTTGCCATCTTTTATTTTCTAGCATAAGTATAAATAGTTCTCTTCTTCTTCATGGAAGACTTAGACTATTTTGATTATTATTACTTGATATTTGGATATTGTAACTCTTGAGAGTTGAGTGATTGTTTAGCCTTGGATTGGGTGTTTTGTTGAGAGGATAGGTTATTAGGGATTCTAATCCCTCTTGGTCATCCTAAGAATTTGGTTGCTTCTTGTTCTTAAATTTAGATATCTTAGTTTTCTATAACTTTGGTGGCTAAATTGAGTCTAAGTTGTGTCAAATTATCTATCTCTTTATTTTCTTGCATTTTCTTATTGTTTTCATTATTAATATTGTATCAATTGGTATCAGAGCTTAGTTTAGGTTTGTTCCACCAAATCTAATCTTGGGTTTTGATTCAACAAAAAAAATCAAAATTCAAAAAAAAAAAATCGAATTTTCTTGTTGATTTTGTTGAATCTAGTGTTAGATTAGAGTTTCTTAGTGTTTCTAGAGTCTATATCTTCAATTTTGAGTTAGGGTTTGTGTTCCACCATTGTTGAGCTTCAAACCTTTAAGAACAAGGTTGGTGGGTTTGAAGAAGGAGAAAAAGATTGAGGGTTCAAGTTAATTGGGGTTTGTTCTCTAGTTGATAAGGACTCTAAATCCGAAATTTGGAGGTATTTGGCTAAGGATTGAAGGATCTATCATTTTTGGAATTTGAAGCTTTGAAAACTTCAAGAACTTGAAAGTGGTCTTGTTGAAGAAGGTGAAATTGAAGGTTGAAACCTATTGGGCTTTGTTCTCTACATTAAAGAGAACTTAGATCCGAAATTTGAGCCAATTTGGAGTTGATTTGAGGGTAGTTGAATTTTTGAATTGTTCTTGTGTTCTTGAAGACCTTCAAATCTTCATAAGGAAGAAGACTCTCCAAAGGGCCATTTGATCCAAAAGTTATCAAATAAAGTTGTGAAAAAGTGTTTGTGGACCCAACAAAAGGAAAAATCAGAAATACTTAGTCTTATTTTCTGATTTTTTGCCAAAAAAAAAAAATCACTGTACGTGTGTGCGTTGCACGTGCGGCGCACGGCCATCGCACGGGTCACGAAAAAAAATTCTTGAAAATTTCGATTCTCTGCAGAAAGTGTGTTGCACAGATTCAGAGAGGGGTATTTTGTGCGATCCTTGTGCGACGCATGGCCATCGCACGACCCTGAAAACTCCGAAAAATTTTCTAAGTGTCAGATTCAGAGAAGGGTATTTTGTGCGATCCTTGTGCGACGCATAGCCATCGCACGACCCTGAAAACTCCGAAAATTTTTCTAAGTGTCAGATTCAGAGAAGGGTGTTTTGTGCGACGCATATCTAACGCACGACCTGCAGAAGATTGTCTAAGTGCTCGAAAACGGTTTGATTCCTTCTTAACTTCCCTTCTTTGATTCTTACAACTAGTTAACAACTAGTAATCATCTTATTAGTTCCTAACTAGTTCTTGCGTCCGCATTTCTTTCGTGCCAATTCTTTCGTGCTCTTTTTTTTTCTTTTCGTTTGTGCTTCGTTGTTAATTTCTTGGTTCAAGTCCGTTAGATTGAATTGAGTTGTCCGTCTTTCCTAGTCTAACAAGAATCTATTCCGACCAAGAGTAGAATTTGAACTCTAGTGACTAGTCCACATTAACAAGCACGCACTCTTTGGCGAAAGCAACTTGTGAGGCAATTAAAGGTGCGCATACTTGAGCGATTGTGAGTTGATTTTACTAATCTAACGTGTTTGCTTGTTTTGTTGAGTTTCTTAATAGGTACCATGGCTACGGAGGATGAAACTCGAGTTCCCACCGGGGAACTCACACTAGTTGATATAATGAGGGCCTTACAAGCCTTGAACGATAAGGTGGATAGTATGAGTGGTCGAATGGAAAACATGGATAGTCGAATGGAAAACTTGGGAAGTAGGGTGGAAGCAATTGAAGGAGGTAGTAGGGAGGTCTCATATTCGCCCCGAGTACAATACCAAGGGGGCACAAGTGGAGCTACTCGAAGCACTTCACTTACATTGTCACCCGGCACCTTCCATCATCTATATAACCCCACTCCCCAAAACACCCCCCAAAACACCCCTCAAAACACAACCCTTACTCCACCAAACAATATTCCCCTAGGCCAACGGAACAATCCACCCCCACAAGATCAAACTCCAAATGATCCACATCCAAATGATCCACTCCCAAATGATCCGCACCTAAATGCACCTATGCCACCCCAACCCCATCCAAACATCCAACAACCAAATGACGATGAGATAGAAGAAGCTATATTCGACCACGAACGATATGGAGACCAAGGTTGGAGGCAACGAGGGCAAGTGTTAGACCCCGTATTTTATACGTCGAGTTATTCGCGAAAGAATCGACGTGAGATAGAAACCTCAGTTTTTTTTCTAAACTAGACCTAATCGGTTATAAATTCTACTTAGTATAAAAATGTTATTGGAAATTAGGAACTACTTAATTGTGTTGTTAAGTAAAAATTTGTAGCAACAATGAGCCAAGATGACTCAAAGTCATCTAAAATAAGGCTATATTGGAAGAAATACAAATATGCATTTAAATGTGATTCATCCACTACACTTACATTATATTGTGGACAGTCAAATTGAAAGAAATGAGTGTGAAATTCATCCAAGTGGCCTAAATTAAGGCATCCATGTGAGGCATGCATTTGAATATTGAAAGCATCCACTATTTTATGAAAGCATGCATTACTTTATGAAGGCACACATGGTGGAAGAATCATTGCACATTAAATATTGACAATTCATCCTTGTATGATTACAATGGACAAAGGTTAGTGTATGATTCATCCACCACACATGCAATTGTCTTGTAAACAATTAAAAGGAAAGGAGAAAAAGAAGGGACAATTCAGCCAACTAGCCGAAAGTAGTAGAGAAGAAGAAGTTGAATTCAAGTTTAATATTAATTGGGTGGCTCAAGGTCATGAGTGGAGCATGTGCCCAACTTGTAGGCATCATAGTTTAACCAAATTATTACTAAGAAAATCATCCATTACAATTCATTTCAACTTCACAACATAAACAAAGAAAACCTAAACCTAGAGAGAGAGAGACTCTCGGCCACATTGGCTGATTTTTGAGCTCTTTGAGTCTTGATCCAAAAATTATTTTCCAAGGTGTTTCAACCCTTTATAAGGTCCCTAGAATGTGAATATAGTCATTGGAGCAACAAGAACCATTTTCATTTCAATTCACAAACTCTAGCCAAGTTGAGAAGTCGGATTGTCAAGGTAAGATCTAACTTCCTTTTTCATGTATTAAGGGTGATGTAGATGTGTAAATGTAAGTTGTATGCATGAAATGATGTGTGTTGATGTTGGAACATGATATTAGTCATGGGGTTATATGTGTTAATGTTGAAGTATGGTTGTAACTTGATGAACATGAATCGCATGCATAAAATCATGAATGTTGGTGTTGGAATGTCGTTGAACCGTAGGGACTGTTTTAGTGGAAATGATGGACTGATTTTCCTTAGTAATTATGGTTGTTGCTATCATAGATTGCATGGTAAAAAGAATGAAAAGAATTGGAAGGTTAAAGGTGAAGTTGTGTTAGTATGAAATAAATTGAATCCATGATTTTATGTGGTTGATGTTGAAGCATGTTGAAACCGTGTGTGGACTGTTTTTGTAGAAGTTAGTGAACTAATTTTACTTGATATTTTGATTGTTATTGTCATGAATCTTATGATGAGAATAAAGGTATTAAATGGTTGGAGTTGGAACAAAAATTGTTTGTGAGTTGTTGTAAGGATTATAGTGATGACGATGTAGCTTAGTTGCGTATGAATTGATGATGTAGTTGTCGTGTGACTGCTGGTCGTAGCCTACTGAAATTATATGAAAAGAAGACATGAAATAATGTGTAAGAATCATATGTGGTTTGCGTAGTATGTTCGTAAACGTTTGCAAGAATTCCGAACATTGTTATGTTGTCAGTTAGGGACTGTTTTGGACGTGTTGTTGGTTAGGGACTGTTTTGGACGTGTTGTTTTCATTAAGTTGGAAAAAATAATTATAGTTAAGAGTATACATCATGTTGTCATAGTGGTTGGGCTGTTATAGAATCGTTTCGACGAAATATTATGACTATAGACTAACAAGAATAAATTGGATGCGACATAATCGCATGTACACTATTATCTAGTGTTGTAAAGTACGGGCTGTTTTGACACGTTGTTGTTGTTCTTATTGAGCTTGGAAGATTAATGATAATTAAGATTATGCATTGTGTTGTATGTTGGATGGACTGTTATAAAGTTGTTACATGTAAACGTTAAGGCTGCGAACTATTAGGAGTAACTTGAGAATGTAGTAGTCGTGTGTGAATCATTATTGCATGTTGCGAACGTGGGCTGTTTGGAATGTTGTGTGGGCTTCCCAGATTGGTATTGAACATCTAATTATTGATGTTGGATTGGTTGTATATAGTTAGTTTGGATACAAGAGAAAACGTCGACCAAACATTTAGAAAGGAGTTACAAACGCTAGAATACGTTTTGAATCTCCCCGTAGCTTAATCGTAGTTGTTGGCGTCTTAATATAGGTTGAAGTATTATTGGGCAGCGTATACATATTGTGTGGCGAATAAGCGCTAAAGGTATGTGAAGCTAACCCTTCTTTCTTTTTGGCATGATCGTTGTGAAATGAATATACGCTATATATACGATTCCAAAGGAAATTCCTATTCCTAGAGCCACTAGGATGGCTATTGATCTTGATTCCCATAACTTATGTTTTGCTTTATATATATTGATATGAACACATGATTTCAAAGTTCCATTTTGATATAATCCACAGGGACATCCGAAAGGTATATGATATGACTATTATTTGAAATTGCGAATGATGGGTCGTGTTGACTATCCTATT